>NC_092752.1:70246825-70580575 GCF_047496795.1 Chiloscyllium punctatum
ACCCTCTGTCTCTCACCCCCTCACCCCACCCCCCCTCTCTCACCCCTCTCTCTCACCCGCTCTATCTTTCTCACTCACGCTCTCTCTTTCTCACTTACACTCTCTCCCTTTTTTAACTAACTCTGTATCTTTCTCATCCCTCTGTCTCTCTTACCCCACTCTCTCAGCCCTTCTCTCTCACTCCCCAACCACTCTCTCCGCCCACAGTCTCTCTCACCACAGTCTCTCTCTCTCTGTCCCACCCCCTCTGTCTCTCACCCCGTCTCTCTCCTCCCCCCCCCACACACCACACCCTCTCTCACACCCCCTCTCTCTCACCCGGTCTCTTTTTCACTCACTCTCACTCTTCCTCACCCCCTCTCTCTCGCAACCCCTCTCTCTCTCAAGTCCTCTCTCTCTCCCTCTCTCTCCCCCTCTCTCTGCTCCTCTCTCTCCCCCCTCTCTTGTCCCTCTCTCTCTCCCCATCTCCCCCTGTCTCGCACACCCACTCTCTCTCACCCCTATCTCTCTCCTCCCCTCTCTCTCCTACTCTCTCCGTGTTGCTCCCTCACTCTCTCCCCAAACTCTCACTCCCTCTCTACACCCTTTCTCTCCACTCTCTCTCCCCTTCCCTCTCCCCGTCTCTCTCACCCCCTCTCTTTCACCCCTCTCTACCCTTCTCTCTCCCCCTTCTCCTCCCCCTCTCTCCCCCCTCTCTCTCCCTGTCTCTCCCCCACTCTCTCCCCAAAATCTCACTCCCACTCTACACCCGTTCTCTCCCCTCTCTCTCACCCTCTCTCTCCCCCTCTCTCCCCCACTCTCTCTACCCTCTCTCCCCCTCTTTCTTTCCCCCTCTCTCTCCCCTCTCTCTCCCCCCCTCTCTCCCCCACTCTCTCTACCCTCTCTCCCCCTCTTTCCTTCCCCCTCTCTCTCCCCCTCTCTCCCCCACTCTCTCTACCCTCTCTCCCCTCTCTCTCCCCCTCTCTCTCCCCCACTCTCTCTGCCCTCTCTCTCTGCCATCTCGCTTGCCCCCTTCCCGCTCCCTCCCCCTCTCCATCCCCCTCTTGCCTCCCCCCACCACCGCCCCTCTTTCTCTCTCACTTTGTCTCTTTGTCTCCCGGACTCTCTTGCTCTCTCAGCTCTCCCTCCCTCTCTTGCTGCCTCTGTCTCTGTCTTTTGCCCCTCTCTCCCTCTCTCTCATCCCTCTATCTCTCTCTCGCCCCCTCTATCTCTCTCACACTGTCTATCTCTCTGTCTCTCTCAGCTCTCTCAGCTCTCCCTCCCTTTCTCACTGCCTCTGTCTCGCTCTTGTGCCCTCTCTCTCTCTCTCTCATCCCTCTGTCCCTCGCTCGCATCCTCTCTCTTGTTCTTCCTCTCTCTCTCCCGCTCTATCTCTATCCCTCTCTTTGCCCCCTCTCTCTCTCACTCTTCCTCTCACTCTCTTCATCTCGCTCGCTCTTTCTCACCCTCTCACCCTCCCTTACGCTCTCACGCTCTCTCTCTCCCTCCTTCTCTCCCTCTCTCTTGCCTCCCTCTCTGTCTCATCTCACTCTCTCTCTTGCTCGCTCTCTCTCACTCGTGCTCTCTCTCTATTGCTTGTGCTCTGTCTGTCTGTCTGTCTCTCTCTCTCCCTCTCTCTGCCCTCCCTCCCTCTTTCAACTCTTCTCTCTCACTCTTGCTCTTTCTCTCTCTCTCTGTCTGTCTGTTGCTCTCTCTCTCCGTCTCTCTCTCTCTCCCAGTCCTCCCCCCTCACCTCCTCTCTCTCTTGCACCCCTCTCTCTCATCACTCTGTCTCTCGCTTGTCCCCGTCTCTCTCTCTCTGTCCTCCTCTCTCTCGCTCTCCCCGTCTCTCTGTCACTCGCTCGCTCTCCCTCGCTCGCTTGTGCTCTCTCTCTATCCCTCTCTCTATTCCCCCTCGCAGTTTCTGTCCCTCTCTCTCCCCCTCTCTCCTCTTTCTCTCTCTCTCACTCCTCTCTCCCCTTTCTCTCTCTGTCGCACCTCTCTCGCCCCTCTGTCGTCCCTCTCTTGCTCTCTCTCACTCATTCTCTCCCTCTCTCCCTCACCCTCTCTTCCATATACACTCTCCCTCTCTCCCACCCTTGTTCTGTCCTTTCTCTTGCTCTCTCACTCTCACCTCTCTCCCTCTCTGTCTCGTTTTCTCTCTCTCTCATTTTCACTCTTTCTCACCCTTGTCTCGCCCCACTCTCAGTCACTCTCTCCCTCTCTCTCTATCCCTCCCTCTATCACCCGCCTCTCTCTCCTCTCTCAATCTGTCTCGCTCTTGTCTTTCTCCCATCATTTTCGCTCTCTCTCTCGCCCCTCTCTCTTGCTTCTCTCTCTTGCCTCTCTCTTTCTCTCTCGCCACCTCTCTCCCCCGTTCGCTCTTGCCTCATCGCTCTCGCACCCTCTCTTCATCTCTCACCCCTCTGTCTTGGTCTGTCTTTGTCTCTCTTGGCCTTCCCTCCCTCTCTTGCGACCTCTCTCTCTTTCGCCCCTCTCTCAACTCTCTACCTCTCACTTGGCCCGTCTCTTATCTTGATCTCCCTTCTCTCACTCTCCCTCTCTCTCGCAGCCTCTCTCTCTCACTCTCCCACCTCTCTTTCTCTGCAGCCCTCTCTCTCTCTCTCTCTCTCTCTATCCCGCCCCTTCTCTCTCTCTCTCTCAACCATCTCTCTTGCTCGCCCACTGTCTCTCTTCTCTCTCTCTCTCTCACACACACTGTCTCGTATCTGTCCCCTCTCTCCCTCTCTCTATCCCCCTCCGTCTCTCTCTCTACTCCCCTCTCTCTGTCTCTCTCTACACCCCTCTCTCTCCCACCCCACCTCTCTCTGTCTCTCTCTCACTCGTCTCTGTCACTCAATTATCCCCTCCCTCTCTCTCAGTCTTCCCCCTTGCTCCCCCATCTCTCTCGTAAACTCTCTGCCTCATTCGCTCTTTCATACCCTCTCAATCACGCTCTTGCACCCTTTTCTCTCTCATCTCTCTCCCTGTCGCCTTCTCTCGCCCTCCCCTCTCTCTCCCTGTTCCCTTCTCTCGCCCTCCCCTCTCTCTCCCTGTCGCTCTCTCTTGCCCTCCCCTCTCTCTTGCCCTCCCCCCTCTCTTGCCCTCCCCTCTCTCTTGCACTCCCATCTCTCTCTCGCCCTCCCCTCTCTCTCACCCCCTCTCTCGTTCACCCCCTCTGTCTCGCCCTCCCCTCTCTCATCCTCCGTGCTCTCACATTCCGCTCTCTCGCACTCCGCTCACTCACTCTCCCCTCTCTTTCACCCTCCCCTCTCTCTCTCGCCCTCCCCTCTCTCTCGCCTTCCCCTCTCTCTCGCCCTCCAATCTCTCTCCCTCCTCTGTCACTCCCCCTCCACTCTCATTCTACCTCCCCGCTCTCTCTCCCTGCCCTCTTTTGCCCTCCCCTCTCTATTCACTCCCATCTCTCTCGCCCGCCCCTCTCTCGCCCTTCCTTCTCACTCTCCCTCCCCTCTCTCAAACCCTCGTCTCTCTCTCTCCCTCCCATGCCTCTCACCCTCCCCTCTCTCTCACCCTCCCATCTCTCGCCCTCCCCTCTCTCGCCCTCCCCTCTCCCACCCTTCCCTCGCTCTGGCCCTCCCCTCTCACTCTCCCTCCCCTCTCACTCTCCCTCCCCTCTCTCTCCCTCCCGTCTCCCTCCCTCCCTTCTCCCACTCTCCCCTCTCACTATCCCTCCCGTGTCACTCACACTCCCCTCTCATTCTCCCTCCCCTCTCACTCTCCCTCCCCTCGCTCTTGCCCTCCCCTTTCGCACTCCCTCCCCTCTCTTGCCCTCCCCTCTCACTCTCCCTCCCTCTCTCTCACCCTCTCATCTCTCGCCCTCCCCTCACTCTTCCTCCCCTCTCTCTCCCTCCTTACTCCCTCCCTCCCTTCTCACACTCTTCCCTCTTACTATCCCTCCCCTCTCATTCTCCCTTCCCCTCACAATCCTCCCCTATCACTCTCCCTCCCCTCTCTCGCCTTCCCCACTCTCGCCATCCGCTCTACCACCCTCCCCTCTCTGGCCCTCACCTCTTTCCCTCCCATCTCACTCCCTCCTTTCTCACTCTTCCTCGCCTATCACTCTCCCTCCCCTCTCTCTCACCCTCCCCTCTCTTTCAACCCCCTCTCTCGCTCACCTCTCTCTCTCACCCTCCCGTCTCTCCCCCTCCCATCTCTTGCCCTTCCCTCTCTCACCCTCCCCTCTCTCACCCTCCCCCTCTCTCACCCTCCCCCTCTCTGCCTCCACTCTCATTCTCCTTCCCCACTCACTCTCCCTCCCCTCTCACTCTCCTTCCCCTCTCACTGTCCCTCCCCTCTCTCGCCCTCCACTTGCTCTCACCCTCCCCTCTCACTCTCACTCCCCTCTCTCTCTCCCTCCCCCCTTACTCTCCCTCCCCTTACTCTCTCTCCCTCCCCTCTCACTCTCCCTCCCCTCTCACTCTCCCTCCCCCTCTCTCATCCTTTCCTCTGTCGCCCTCCCCTCACTTTCCCTCCCCCTCTCTTACCCTCTCCTCTCTCGCCCTCCCCTCACTCTCCCTCCTCTCTGTCCTTCCCGTCTCCATCCCTCCCCTCTCTCCCTCCCCTCTCACTCTCCCTCCTCTCTCTCGCCCTCCACTCTCACTCTCCCTCCGCGCTCACTCTCCTTCCCCTCTCACTCTCCGTCCCCTCTCTCTCGCGCTCCCCACTCTCTCTCCCTCCCCTCTTTCGCCCTCCCCTCTCACTCCCTCCCCTCGCTCTGGCCCTCCCCTCCCCCACTCATTCTCCCTCCTCTCTCTCACCCTCCCTCCTCAGTCAACTTCCCCTCTCACTCTCCCTCCCCTCTCTCGCTCTCACTTCTCACTCTCCTTCCCATCTCACCTCCCTCCCCTCTCTCTGTCTTCCCTCTCACTCTCCGAACCTCTCTCTCACCCTCTCATTTCTCACCCTCCCCTCACTCCTCGTCCCCTCTCTCTCCCTCCCTCCCGTCTCCATCCCTCCCCTCTCTCCCTCCCCTCTCACTCTCCTTCCCCTCTCACTCTCCCTCTCCTCTCTCTCCTTCGCCTCTCTCTCTCTCCCTCCCCTCGCTCTGGCCCTCCCCTCTCACTGTCCTTCCCCTCTCAATCTCCCTCCCCTCTCTCACCCTTCCCTCTCACTCTCCCTCCCTCTCTCTCACCCTATCATCTCTCACCCTCCCCTCACCCTTCCTCCCGTCTCTCTCCCTCCTGTCTCCATCCAAACCCTCTCTCCCTCCCCTCTCAGTTTCCCTCCCCTCTGTCTCCCACCCGTCTCCCTCCCACCCATCTCTCACTCTCCCGCTCATTATCCCTACCCTCTCACTCTCCCTCCCTCTCACTCTCTCTCCCCTATCACTCTCCCTCCCCTATACTCTCCCTTCCCTCTCTCGCCCTCTCTTCTCACTCTCCTTCCCCTCTCACTCTCCCTCCCCTCTCTTGCCCTCCCCTCTCACTCTCTCCCCTCTCTTGCCCTCCCATCTCACCCTCTCTCCCTTCTCTCTCCCTTCCCTCTCACTCTCCCTCAATCTCTCTCACCCTCTCATTTCTCACCCTCCCCTCACTCCTCCTCCCCTCTCTCTCCCGCCCGTCTCCATCCCTCCCCTCACTGCCTCCCCTCTCACTCTCCCTCCCCTCTTACTCTGATCCCCCTCAATCTCCCTCTCCTCTCACTCTCTCTCCCCTCTCTTTCTCCCTCCGCTCTGTCGACCTCCCCTCTCTCTCTCCCTCCCCTCTCTCTCTCCTTGCATCTCTCTCGCCCTCCCCTCTCACTCTCCCTCCCCTCTCACTCTTCTTCCCCTCTCACTCTCCCTCCCCTCTCTCTCTCCCTCGCCTCTCTCGCCCTCCCCACTCTCAACATCCGCTCAACCACCCTCCCCTCTCTCGCCCTCACCTCTCTCCGTCCCCTCTCACTCTCCCTCCACTCTCTCTCACCCTCCGCTCCACTCTCTCGCTCTCCCCTCTCTCTCGCCCTCCCCTCTCTGACCCTCCCCTCTCACTCTACCCCCTCTCCTTCCCGTCTCCATCCCACCCCTCTCTCTCCCCTCTCACTCTCGCTCTCCACTCTCTCCCTCCCTCCTCCCTCCCTCCTGTCTCTCACCCTCTCCTCTCACTCTCCCTCCCCTCTCTCTCCCTCCCCTCTCACTCTCCCTCCCCTCTCTCTCCCTCGCCTCTCTCGCCCTCCCCACTCTTGCCATCTGCTCTATCGCCCTCCCGTCTCTTCCTCCACTCTCACTCTCCCTCCCCCTCTCTCACCATCCCCCTCACTGTCCTTCCCCTTTCTCTCGCCCTCCTCTCCCCTCTCTCGCCCTTCCCCGACCTCCCCCCTCGCTCTCCCCTCTCTCTCTATCCCCTCTCCCTCGCCCTCCCATCTCACTCTCCCTCCCCTCTTACTCACCCTTCCCTCTCATTCTCCCTCGCCTCTCACACTCCCTCCCCCCTCTCTCTCCCTCCCCCTCACTGTCCTTCCCCTCTCCCTCGCCCTCCTCTCCCCCCTCTCGCCCTCCCCCCTCTCGCTCTCCCCTCTCCCCTCTCTCTCGCCCTCCCCTCTCACTCTCCCTCCACTCTCTCCCAGTCCCCTCTCTCCATCCCCTCTCTCGCCCTCCCCTCTCTCTCTCTCCCCTCTCTCTCGCCCTCCCCTCTCACTCTCCCTCCCCTCTTACTCTCCCTCCCCCTCACCCTCTCTCTCCTCTCACTCTCCCTCCCTCTCTCTCTCACCCTCCCCTCTCACTCTCCCTCCCCTCTCACTCTCCCTTCCCTTACGCTCCCTTCCCTCTTACTCTCCCTCCTCTCTCACTCTCCCTCCCCTCTCTCTCGCCGTCTGCTCTCTTTCTCCCTCCCCCTCTCTCGCCCTCCCCCCTCTCACCCTCACCCGCGCCCTCCCCTCTTTATCGCCCTCCCCTCACTCTCGCCTTCCCCTCCACTCTCTCTCCCTCCTCTCTCTCTCCCTCCCCTCTCTCCTGCCCTCCCCTCTCACTCTTCCTCCCCTCTCTCCCACTCCCCTCTCTCTCCCTCCCCTCTTTCGCCCTCCCCTCTCACTCTCCCTCCCATCTCACTCTCCCTCCCCTCTCCCTGTCCCTCCGCTCTCTCTCCATCCCCTCTCTCACCCTCCCCTCTTACTCTCCCTCCCATCTCACTCTCCCTACCCCTCACTCTCCCGCCCCTCTCTCTCACCCTCCACTCGCTCGGCCTCCCCTCTCTCTCCCACCCTCTCTCTCTCCCCCATCCTCTCTCTCCCCTGTCTCTCTCCCCAGCCCTCTCTCTGCCCATCTCACTCTCTCTCCCCGTCTTCTCCCTTCTCTCTAACCCCCACTCTCTACCCTCTTCTCTCTACCCCCACTCTCCTCTCTCACGCCCTCCTCTCCCCTCCTCTCTCCCCCTCCTCTCTCCTTCCTCCTCTCTTTCTTCCTCTCTGTCCCCCCTCTCTCTCCCCTCCTCTTTCTTCCCTCCTCTCTCTCCCCCCTCTCTCCCCTCCTCTCTCTCCCACTCTCTCTCCCCTCTCGCTCATTTCCCTCTCCCTTTATCTGCTCTCTCCCCTCTCTCTCTCCGCGCTCTCTCCCCTTTCTCTCTCCACTCTCTCTCCTTCCCCTCTTTCTCTCCCCCACTTTCTCTGTCCGCACTCTCTCTACCCACTCTCTCTCCCCCTCTCTCTCTCCCCTCTCTCCCCCTCTCTTCCACCCTCTTCCCCTCTCTCTCACCCTCCCTCTCTCGCCACTCTCTATTATCTCTTCCCCTGTCTCTCTCTCTCTCTCCCCCCCCTCACCGTATTTCTCTCTTGCTCTCTCTCTCCCTGTTCCTTCACTCTCTCTCCACCTTCTCTTACTCTTGATCCCCTGAATTCCGTTTCTCTCTCTCTCCCCACCTCCCATCGTTTCTCTTTGACTGAATCTCTCTCCCACCCTTCCTCTCGATCTGACACACTCCGATCTCCCTGGTCCTTCCCTCTTACTCTGACCCAGAGACTGGGGGTGGTGTTGAGGCTGCGTGTGGGGGGTGGGGGTGAGATGATAGAGAGATGTGGGATGTAGGAGTTCGGGGAAAATGGGGTAGAGACGGAATTGCGTGAGGGAGACAGAGACGGCAGGAGAGAGAGAGAGTGAGGGTGAGGGGGAGAGAGAAGAATGTCGGCAGGTGGAGAAATTCATGTTGGGGGTGTGAGACAGGGGGGAGAGTGAGGCAGAAAGAATAGTGGAGGCAGGTGGAGAAACCGGGGTTGGGGGGGATGTCTGAGAGGGGACCAGAGAGAGTGAAAGGGAGAGGTGGTGAGAAAGAGACAGTGTGCAGAGAGAGAGGGAGCGAATTGAGGAGGAAAAGTGGGGGTGAGGAAATGGGGAGATCAGGTTGGAGTGGGTGGACAGAGGGAGTTAAACCCAGCTCCTGAGCTCAGGGCGTGGTGCCCTCCCCTTCCCTGAGGACCAGGACTTGGGGCTGAGTCTGTCTCTCTCCAGCTCAGCTTCTCCAACACAAAGACACACAACAACATCGGTCACTCTGCTGCTCGGCACGGTTTAATCAACATTTTTATTGGTTACAAATGGAAGTGATGGATACAGTCAGTGGGATGGTGCCTTTTCTCACGGGCCCCTGAGTTGTGAGAAACATTGAAATGTTTCCCTGTAACCCCCCTGGGGGATAAGGATGGACAAACCAGCGCTACCCTCAGTCTGTTACCATAGCGACAGGCTGCTCCATCGCTGAAACACTGAACTGAAATGAGAAAATCCCGGATGGTGTGATTAATGAGCGAATTTGATGGATGGATGGATTTGGGTGAAGGGATATTTCAGCACATACTTCAGTTGCTGCCTGAACTTAGTCTGGGTCACGGCATAAATCGCGGTGTTTGTGCAGCAACTGAGGAGCTGCAGCATGAAGCCCAATTCCCGCACAAAGGGATGGAGATACACAGACCAATACCCAATATTATACATCCGGCTCCATATAGAAAACAGCATGAACATTGACCATAACAGAATGAAATTGGCCGAGATCACAAACAGTAAAATGATGGATTTTTTTCGGTTTCTCATTTCAGTATCAGACTGAGCGTCCCCATTGGTGTGAGCGCGGAGTCTCCTGCGGGCTCTGCTGGTCACTAAAATGTGTCTGACGGTGAGAACATTGAGCAGCAGAATCAGGGGAAATGGGACACACGGGGTTAGAATGTGGTGGAGGAGCTCGATTGTGCCCCAGACTCTGGACATTTGAACAGTGACTGTTACACGACAAAACCAGGGGGAGTTCACCAGCCAATACCGAGCCGTGAGCATAAAATACCAGAAAATGTTCTTTAAACAGCTCAGCACCGTCACTGCTCCCAGAACCACAGCCGCCGTTTTCTCACTGCAATATTTACTTTTCAGCTTCTGGCAACAAATGGCCACAAACCGATCAAAGGTGAAAGTGACGGTGAACCAGACAGAGCAGTCAGTGGCTGCATAAAGCAGGACGGCGTGGATATTACACACGGGGATGGAGTCCAGGAAATAAAACTGTTCCTTAAACACAATGGGAATCTGTCTCAGGATCAGGTCAAGGATACTGACCAGAAGATCCGCCGCTGCCATGGCCCCCAGGTAACGTCTGACACATGGAGACAATCCACAATCTTTATAAAGCAGGACGTAGATGGTCACTACGTTAACTGTGAGGAAGGAAAACAAACCCATTATCCATCATCCTGGAGGCAAAGGGACCCGTTTGATCGGGGACCCAGTGAGATTTTCAAATGTGTCCCTGTATTCAGGGATTTATTAAAATAATTGGAGCTGGAATAACAAATGGGAAGATCGGAGTTACTGACAAAAATGTGACATAAACCACAAGAAACCCTCCCTCCCCAAACACACAGAGACACATCCATAAGGACAGATGGTTTCTAGAATATTCCCACACACTCGATCACTCGAGAGCAGACACAGGTCACTCCTTCCCAGTTCCTAATACGGAGGGTGGGAACGTTGCTGTCCTGAAGGATTCTCTCCCAGTTTCCTGAAGACAAACAGAGTTTGGGAATTCCTGTATTTTGGTCTAAATTGTGGTTGATCCTGTGTCGTGGAGAAATGTAAACGCAGGGAAAATGTATTCCCCCCTTTAACTGCCTGAGGGGCCTTCGGAACAGTGTCTCCTTCTCCCTGGAACGGGATCTCTTCCCTCGGGATCTTATCGTTTGTTCAATTCACTGACGTCCGGCCGTTCACAAACTATGTCAGGGACCGAACGTTCCGGGGAATGTCAGTTATAGAATGTCGGGGACTGAACATTCCGGGGAATGTCAGTTATAGAATGTCGGGGACAGAACGTTCCGGGGAATGTCAGTTATAGAATGTCGGGGACAGAACGTTCCGGGGAATGTCAGTTATGGAATGTTGGGGACAGAACGTTCCGGGGAATGTCAGTTATAGAATGTTGGGGACAGAACGTTCCGGGGAATGACAGTTATAGAATGTCGGGGACAGAACGTTCCGGGGAATGGCAGTTATAGAATGTTGGGGACAGAACATTCCAGGGAACCCCTTGACCTGTCCATGACCTTTCCCCCCTCCCCACCCCACCAATATGATGACCTGGGCCTGGACACACTGTAACATTAATGGGGTGAGAGACGGAGGGTCCAATCACAGGAATGGGAACTAAAGGCATTGCCAGATCAGCTGAAATGGTTAGTTATACCACATTCTCAATCCACCTCACAGAACCAGCCCAGACACCATACACCCAGAGGAGATATCTGTTCACCGTGGAACACGGTGCAGACCAGGACAGTGTCCTGCTCAGTACAACCCAGCAATCTGTCCAGATTCATCCATTACACTGGTCAATACAATCCAGCAATATGGCCAGAGTGGAAAACTGTGCAGACCACAGCAGTGCATTGATCTATTAACCCGAACGAGATATCTGTCCAGCACAGGGAGCTGTGCAGACCACAGCAGTGCATTGATCTATAAACCCGGACTAGATATCTGTCCAGCACAGGGAGCTGTGCAGACCACAGCAGTGCATTGATCGATAAATCCAGACTAGATATCTGTCCAGGACGGGGAGCAGAGCAGACCACAGCAGTGCATTGATCTATAACCCAGACTAGGTATCTGTCCAGGGCGAGGAGGTGTGCAGACCACAGCAGTGCATTGATCTATAAACCCGGATTAGATATCTGTCCAGGGCGAGGAGGTGTGCAGACCACAGCAGTGCATTGATCTATAAACCTGGACTAGATATCTGTCCAGGACGGGGAGCTGTGCAGACCACAGCAGTGCATTGATCTATAAACCCGGACTAGATATCTGTCCATGTCGGGGAGCTGTGCAGACCACCGCAGTGCATTGATCTATAACCCCGGACTAGATATCTGTCCAGGACGGGGAGCAGTGCAGACCACAGCAGTGCATTGCTATATAAACCCGGACTAGATTTCTGTCCATGTCGGGGAGCTGTGCAGACCACAGCAGTGCATTGATCTATAAACCCGGACTAGATTTCTGTCCATGTCGGGGAGCTGTGCAGACCACAGCAGTGCATTGATCTATAAACCCGGACTAGATTTCTGTCCATGTCGGGGAGCTGTGCAGACCACAGCAGTGCATTGATCTATAACCCCTGACTAGATATCTTTCCAGGACGGGGAGCTGTGCAGACCACAGCAGTGCATTGATCTATAACCCGGGAGCAGATATCTGTCCAGCAGTGGGAGCTGTGCAGACCACAGCAGTGCATTGATCTATAACCCCGGACTAGATATCTGTCCAGCACCAGGAGCTGTGCTGACCACATCAGGGCCCTAATGTGTGATCCTGAAACAAATATCCATCCCGCGTGGGGAGCTGCACAGACCACATCATTGCAGAATCTATAAACCTCAACAAGATAGTCTGACCAGCACAGCGACCTGTGCATTGATCACCCGTGAATTAATTTGCAGACCTGGAGCAGTTACCCTCCAAGTGAGTAGGACTGTGTACCCCACCCCAGTACATTGATCTGTAAACCAGGAGCTGTTACCCTCCCAGCATGTAGGACTGTGTACCCCACCCCAGTGCATTGATCTGTAACCCAGGAGCTGTTACCCTCCCAGCATGTAGGGCTGTGTACCCCACCCCAGTGTGCATTGATCTGTAACCCAGGAGCAGTTACCCTCCCAGCATGTAGGACTGTGTACCCCACCCCAGTGCATTGATCTGTAACCCAGGAGCTGTTACCCTCCCAGCATGTAGGGCTGTGTACCCCACCCCAGTGTGCATTGATCTGTAACCCAGGAGCAGTTACCCTCCCAGCATGTAGGACTGTGTACCCCACACCAGTGCATTGATCTGTAACCCAGGAGCAGTTACCCTCCCAGCATGTAGGACTGTGTACCCCACACCAGTGCATTGATCTGTAACCCAGGAGCAGTTACCTTCCCAGCATGTAGGGCTGTGTACCCCACCCCAGTGTGCATTGATCTGTAACGCAGGAGCAGTTACCCTCCAAGCATGTAGGGCTGTGTACCCCACCCCAGTGTGCATTGATCTGTAACCCAGGAGCAGTTACCCTCCCAGCATGTAGGACTGTGTACCCTGCCCCAGTGCAATGCTCAGTAACACTGTGAGATCCCTGTCCAGTGTGGGAAAACTTGCAGCCCGTGCTGGAACTGACAGGATGTACAGCTCGCACCCATTTACAGCTCCATATCCCCATTGTGCCCTGACAAGGGGGTGCTGTGGGTGTGAACATCAGTGCCAGAGAGAGATGGCGGGGGAATCAGTTTAGATATCACCACATGGGAGGGGCTTGGGGTATAGACAGAGAGGCGGAGACTGAGAGACAGTGTCATGGAAGGATGTGTTCCCAGGTTTCAGAATACTGAAATGTAGACACTTCGATAACATCCTGTAACATGAGCCAGTCTTCCCAGGAAAGATGGGAAAAAGGGATATTTGTGTGAGGTCAGATGATGGAGAGTTTTGGATGAGCATTTGTTCTACAGCTTTGTAAATGGAGTACACACCATCACCCAGTTTACCCCGAACATGGCAGATAAGGGACAATTACACCACGGTTTGTCAACAGGGGCACGTAGGTCCTGGTGGATGGGCTAGTACAGAGAAGGGGGCCATTCTTTTCCCAGAGGGGGCGACACCACCAGACCCACCGAGCATGGTCTGAGCTCCCCACCCAGCTCAGTGCAGTATCTGGGGTCTGAAGAAATGCCCAGCAAAACAGGAGAAGCATCAATAAGCTTCCCCACTCTGTCAGGATAACAGTCACCGTATTCTCTCTGCTCCCTCAGTCTCACTGTATATCTGTTATAGCACCGACCCCGAACAAGGCGCATGGTCCACCACTCTCACTGTCACATGCAGTACATTCTCTCTCTCTCTCTCTGTCTTTCTGTCTCTCTCTCTCTCTCCCCCTCCCTCCACTTCACCCCCACACTAATAACACTGCATGGATACAACACTGTGGACTGACTCCCTCCGGACACCTCACCATGACCCCCTCCCCATCTCCACACAACACTAACAGCAGGACCACCCACTCCCACCCTCACTCACTCCCTCCCTTTGTCCTATTTCAGGAGAAACAGCCTGGAATAGGACAGGGAGGGCCAAGCCATGTGGTGGAGTGCCCGGTATCCGTTCCCTCACCCCCCTACCCACGCCATGTGGGGAGGACCCTGGTAGGAGCCGGAGAGGACAGGGACACCTCGTGTGGAGATTCTGAAACATCCACGTCCCACCGACCGAGTAAGGAGCAATGTTCAGTGAAGGGCAATTCTCACTTGAAACCCACTGGCAGCTCCGTTTCTCCCCGGCACAACTTAGAAGCTGTGGCCCTGATGCCGTCTCCCTTTTGTGTCGAGCTGGTACAAATGGGATCCCCACCGTCTCGGTGGGCAGGAGGGTGGGCTCACAACACATCGTCACCACCACCTCCCAGGAAGGGAGCACCGAGACCGCCTCCTACACCTCCCCCTATAAACAGCTCAGATACTGAAACTAATCTGTGAGATTTACTGCTCTCCTCACCTGCCGACATCTTCAACAAGCTGTGATCATATACACCCAGCTCCCTCTGCTCCTGCAACCCCTTTATAACGGTACAGGCTGTTTTAAACTGTCTTTCATTGTCTTTCCTACCAAACTGTATCACCTCAAACTGCTCTGCACTGATCCCCATCTGCCTTACACCTGAACACTACATCAACGTGTGATTGTACTGTTAGAATTCCACACTCTCCTCCATAGACTTCAGAGTTCTTCCAGGTTCGGTGCCACCTACAAACATTGAGATTGTTATAGTGTCACAGTCCCCATGAAACAACTGAAATCCTGCCCCACATACACGAGTGTGAGCAAGTGAAATACTGCCATATTCCCAATACTGCTATGTTTAATTTAAATTACCTATGAGCTTCACGCAGTGCCCTAACCATCCCCGTGTGTGTATCTGTGTGTCTGTGTGGGGCAGGTCTGCCAGTCTCTGTGGTGCTTGAAGTGATGCAATGCCACCCTCTGCTGGCCTCCACACGCCACTGCACAGACATTGGCAAAGGGTGAAAACCAACAGGGATTCACTCAGAGAGGGGGAGGGAGAAGGCAGCTGCTCACAGCACCATCCAAACTGGTGTCTTATCCATGTACTGATCTAAACGTCCTTTAAACGTTGTAACTGTCCCTGCTTTCACCACTTCCTCTGGAAGTTCATTCCACACACAAGCCAGCTTCTGTCTAAAATAATTACTTCTCATGACTTTTCTAAATCGTTTTCCTCACACCTTAAAATATCCCTCAGTTTTGAATCCTCAACTCTAGGGAAAAGACATCAGCCCTTCAGCTTCTCTGTACCCCTCAATATTTTATAAACCTCTGTAAAGTTACCCCTTCATCTCATCCTCGCCAGTGAAAAAAGTCCCAGCATACCCAGCCTCTCCTTATAGCTCACTCTCTCCTTTCCCAACAACATCCAGGTTCATCTGTTCTCAACCCTCTCCAGCTTAATAATATCAAGGTCAATAATATCAAAGTGAATAGTCAAGGTGTTTTCTAAGGGTAGGGGAGACCAAAACTAGAGGGTATAGGTTTAAGGTGAGAGGGGAAATATTAAAGTGACCTAAGGGGCAGCTTTTTCACCCAGAGGGTGGTGTGCCTATGGAGTGAGTGGGCAGGATGACCAGACTGTACACAGTATTCCAGAAGAGGTCTCACCAATGTCCTCTACATCCTCAACATGCCGTCCCAGTTCCGATACTCAAAGGTCTGACCAATGAAGACACTTTCTGTATGAGATGCAAATTTTAAAGAATTATACCTGACAGCCTAGGTCTCTGTTCTACAACACTGACAAAGGCCCTGCTTTTAATTGTAAAGGTCCTGCTGTTGTTTGATTTACCAAATCCAATACCTCGCATTAATCCAAACTAAACTCCATCCGCCACCCCTCAGCCCAGTGAGTGATATTACTGTCACCTCACCCTCCCCCTTCAATTTTAAAATACCCACCCCCCTCTCCAGGAGGCCTGCACACTCCGGCCTTGATTTTCACAAAGACCCTGAGTTTGGGTAGCCTTGTGTGGTTTGGGGGAGGAGGGACAGATTGCAGACACAGTCAGTGGGGAGGAGAGGCTGGACAGTAATCAGCGGCCGCACGTGAGAGTTGGGTAAGAGTAATCAGTGTTTTGGTGTCAGAAATTAAGCTCTTCCTTCGACTCTGGTGTTCAGTAATAAATATCCATTTGAGACCCTTCTTTGGGCAGAGTGTGAGTGCAGGATTTCTTTCCCTAATATTGCAGGCTTCAGATAATAGTGATTAAAGATGTTCATAGTTAATTTGGATAGCACAGCACATACACTCAATATCCTACAGCTGAGACAAATATCTTGCATTTGTTTAATAATAAAAGTGTTTGTAATTCAATAATGGGAACCTGATTATAATAAATCCACACCGAGCTGAAAGTGGGCACTAAAATATGACCCAAAATCTGGGTATGGTAGTGTAGTGGGTAGTGTCCCTGCCTCTGAGCCAGAACTCAGGATTTGATTCCAATTCGTGAACATGTGTGGTAGTGTTCCTTGCTCTGGGCTAGAAGGCCTGTATTGAAGTCCTGCCTGTTGCAGAGGTATGTCCCAGCATGTCAGCACAGTCTGATGAACAAACACACAGGAGAATACTGTTACAGCTTTATGGGTATTGTCGAGTGATGCTAGTGTCCCTAACTCTGGGCACAAAGGTCGAGGTGTAAAGCTCACAGAAGTGTCTCAGGATACATCTGAACAAACTGATTAAAATGGATTTAGAATTGTGACTTGATGGAGAAGGAAGAGGTGTCAGTATTGAATTTCAGAATTTAGGCCCAGGATGACTGAAAGTACAGCCATTTGTGTTGATTGGGGTCACATTTCGCCACAGTAGCGGCTTTTAAAAGCAGAATGGTCATGGATAGGGTAAGTAGTCAGGGGACTTTTCCCCAGGTTAGGGGCGTCCAAAACCAGAGGGCATTGGTGGAAAGTGAGAGGGGAAAGGTTTTGAGAAGGCCTAAAGGGCACCATTTCACACAGAGGGTGGTGTGCGTATGGAATGAGCTGCCAATCGAAGTGGTGGAGGTTGGTACAACTACAGCGTCTGGGTACTGAGAGACCTGGCGAGATTTTCCAGCAATTTCTGTATTTCTTTTAAAAATGCATTCAGTTTAACACAGGTATTCTGAATAAATTAAACATTTTTATTTTCTAATGACGCAGGGACATATAAACATATCTTCAAATTGACCGAGACCATTTTCTGCTCAGGGAATGGCTCTGTGTCTGACAGCAGCATTGATGCACCTACATGGAGCAGGGAATGTGATGGAGACATAGTTTGGACAATGTACAAGGAGACCTCACATGGTCCAGTTTGGGACAAGATGACATTACTGTGTGATTCAACTCAGAGAGGGAGAAAATGTAACCTGCCTGAGAAGGAATGGCCTATTGCACTCTCTCTCCTTCATTGTTCCTCGTCACACCAATGTATGTGAGCTAAAAAAAAACCCTCTACAGTCATCGTTGCCGTTCTTATTTTTATGAAATCCCTGCAGTGTGGAAACAGGCCCTTCGACCCAACAAGTCCGTACCAACCTTCCCAACCCATTTCCCTATATTTACCCCTGACTATTGCACATAACCTAGAAATCCCTGAACACTACGGACAATTTAGAAATACCAATCCAACGAACCTACACAGTTTGAGGTAGGAAACTGGATCACCCATTAGAAGCTCACACAGATAAGGGGAGAATGTGCAAACTGCACACAGACAGTCACCCAAGGCTGGAATCGAACCCAAGTCCCTGGTGCTGTGAGGTAGCAGTGCTAACCACCGTGCTACCCTTTGGCTGATCTCTAACCAAAATTCACTGGAATCTACTCACTGCCTAAAGCAAAGGGAATTCAGCCAAATCCAAACTCTCCCAGGATGAAATCCCATTGCTAGCAGCTTGTGTGAGTACA
Source organism: Chiloscyllium punctatum (assembly GCF_047496795.1). Taxonomy (NCBI): domain Eukaryota; kingdom Metazoa; phylum Chordata; class Chondrichthyes; order Orectolobiformes; family Hemiscylliidae; genus Chiloscyllium; species Chiloscyllium punctatum. The sequence continues at coordinate 70,264,269 of NC_092752.1, forward strand.
ATATCCTCAGAAGCAGAATAACGTTTTGGACAATCTCACAATTTATCCTTTGTCATGAGTTCCAATAATATTTGGACCAAGTTCTTTCAAGTTGAATTTGCAGTGTGTGTGTGTGTGTTTAGAAAGGGAAATATTGATTATATTATTGCAATACCCAAACAGTTTGCCATTCATCTTTCCACCATAGTTTGAGTAACATTGCTCTGGATCATAAACATGTTGTTTTAGCAGATTAAAGAAACTAGCCTGACTTGTTCCTAAAACTGACCTTGACCCAGTCTGAGACCGATATCATCTGCCATATCACCAACCTGGTTACATTTAACATTTGTTGTGAGCAGTGGAGGAGTGGGACTAGAAAAGGAAACAGTGACCCCAAAACCCATGAACTATAGACCGGTGAGCCTGATGTCAGTGGTGGGTAAGTTGTTGGAGGGGATTCTGAGGGACACGATTTACATACAGTTGGGAAGGCAAGGGCTGATTGGGGTAGACAACGTGGCTTTCTGCACGACCTCTCGTTATTGAATCCTTCACCCTGGGAAAAAGCTTGTCTCTATCCACCCTGTCTATGTTCTTCATGATTTTGCAAACCTTTATCAGGTCCGCCCCTCAATCTCCTTTTATCTAGTGAAAATAAACCTAACATACTCAGCCTATCTTCATAGCTAGTATTTCATTCTACTTGGTAGACAGATTCGTAAGTTTCAGTCACATAACATACAGAAGAAACTCGTCACAATTGGCTTGAAGGAAGAGGGATATTTTTCAGCCTGGAGGCTTGTGAGCAGCAGTGTGCTGTAAGAATCAGTACTGAGTTCACTGCATTTCATCATTTATGTAAAGATTTAGATGTGAATATAGGGGCAATAGTTAGGAAGTATACAGATGACATCAGAAAGGTGGTGTAGTAGATTATCTCAGAGTACAACAAGACCGCAATTAGATGGGTCAAAGGAACAAGGAGTAACAGATGAAGTTTAATTTAGAGAAATATGAAGCTTTGCATTTTGGGAAGGCAAATCAGGGCAGACATTATATGCTTCATGGTCAGGTCCTGGGGCGTGTTGTGAAACAAAGGGACATAGGACTGCAGGTACATTGTTCCTTGAAAGTGGAGTTGCAGGTAGACAGAGTGGTGCAGAATACATTTGGCACATTTGCCTTAATTAGTCAGAGCATTGAGTATAGGAGTTGTGGTGGCATATTACATCTTTACAGGATGTTGGTGCGGCCACTTTAAGAATAATGCGTACAACTCGGTTTTCTGCAAAATTATTTAGACACAGATGTTCCAGGACTGGAAGTTTGAGCTTTAGGAAGAGGTTGATTAGGTTGAGGCGTTTCCCCCTGGAGTGCCAGAGGCTGAAGGGTGACATTATAGAGGTTTATAAAACCATCAGTGGCATGGATATTCTGAACAGCCACGTTCTGCTCTCCAGGATTGGGGAGTCCAGAACAAGAGGGCATAGGTTGGAGGGGACAGGACGAATGATTTAGAAGGGACCTGAAGGTAAATGTTTCACACAGTGAGTGGTGTGTGTACAGAAAGTGCTGTCAGAGGAAGTGGTGAAGGCGGGTACAATCGCACATTTAAAAAGTATCTGAAAGAGGAGGGATATTTACCAAATACTGGCAAATGGGACTGGATCAGATTTGCTATCTGATTGGAGTGAACAGATTGGATTAATGGGTCTGTTCCCATTCTGCATGACTCTCTGATTCTATAAGAGGGATGATGAAAAATTCTGAAAGGACCTTTCAAGTGGGAATTCTCTTCACTGGAAGTTTATTGTGCCTCTATGTTCACATTGATTGAAAGCTGCATTACTAAATATTTGACAGAGAAGTGAGTCACGGATATTGGGATGCAGACAGGAAAGTGGGGCTGAGTCCACAACCTGATCAGCCACAATCTTACTTCCTGGTGGAGAAGGGTCAAGATATCTAATGACTCCTCAGTCTCATGTTTCTGTGTTCCATTCAGCCCCTCAAACCTGCTAGACATGAACAGTTGGAGGCCACTTAATCCTATGACCTGGTGCACAGAAACAGAGGGGACCATTCAGCCTCTCAAAACTGTCACACACGCTTTGAAATGATTTGGGAAATGTAATTGGAAAATCCAGGCTGGGTATGAAAGAGGCCCCTCATCTCTCTTCACAGAGCTTCCCCTCTCTGCAACTTGTGATTCAGTTGTTGGTCATGTCGTAGACCCAGATTCACTGTGAATACAGCCCATATACCTCACCCAGAGATGGCTCACAAAATCATCTGCTCTTCCTGACTGCAATATTCAAAAACATAACAGTCATTAAAACAACACCCACTAACTTTCCAATAACAGAATGTGAGAACATCAGAAACAGGGGCAGGTTGTTCACTCCCCAAGCCTGCCTTGCCCTTCATTAAGATCATGGCTGATCTGCTCTTGGTCTCAAATCCTCTTTCATACCCAATTCCTCATAGCCCACACCACTCTGACAGGTCAATATCCATCTACCTCCTCTTCAAATACTTTCAGAAATCTTGCTCCCCGAACACTCTTGAGAAGAGAAATCCTGACATTCAATCCCACCTCTTTGAAGAAAACACTTACTGCTCCTATATCATGGCTTATTGATATGAACAAAAGAGGTTGAGACAAGGGATCAGGTAAAAGTGACAGACCCTGATATCAAGGCAGTGGTTGACTTCTGTTGACATCAAGGAGCTGAACAAAACTGAACTTAATGGGAATCAGAGTAAACTCTCCAGTGTTTGGAGTCAAACATGGCACAAAGGAAGATATTCATCATCTCAGTCCTGGGTCACCTCTGTGGGAGGTCCTCAGGGTAGCTTCCTTTTCACAAACAGCTTCAGCTGCTTCATCAATGTCTCCCGTCCCCACCCTCATCAACATAAGATCAGAAGTGGGTATGGTCACCGAACATTCCACAATGTTCAGAACATTTTGTCCCCCGTCAGCTCCTGAACTGCTCTGTGTCCATGTGCAGCAAGACCCAGACTCCATTGAGACTTGTGCTGTTAAAGTGTCGGTAACATTCATCTACCAGCACTGTCTGACACTGCACATTGCCACAGTAAAACAAGAGTTCATTCAGCACCTCACGCTGGTTTTACAGGAATATGAGGAAGTCGTTCAGCCCATTGACACTATTGGAGAAGAACAGGGACAGCCCACTCAGTGCCTCCAGCCTATTACTCAGGACGAGAAGGAGTCTAGTGTGATGGGCCACACCAGAGCGCCTGGAAAATATTTGAAGGCGGTAACCTAGACTCTTTTATTTATTTTAATGGAAATATAAAGTGTCTGTTCTAGACGCAATGTGACTGGTCAAAGTACTTGGTGTGAAGCAAAACACCATTTATTGAAACACGAAAGATAAAATGAAACCAAAGAAAGAGGAATCTAGAATAACTTAATTCTACTGGACAAGTTAACAGAATAATAGACCTCGGAACTATTACTAATGAACTGTTCCAATACAGGAAAATCACATAAACACAGCCGTTGGCAGAAAGGAATATTCAGACACAGCTTGTCACAAATAATTCTCTAATCCAGGAATTAAAAACAGCACCAAGAGAAAACTCAGGGAAAGTAGCAGGAGACATTCACTGAAGCTTCCAACTCTATGGAGATCCCAATAGTTTCTGATGTTGCTGAGAAACCAAAACACAGAGATCCTAATCTGTGAGAGCTGGCCATACCCATTCAGGCTGCATTAAAATAAACACAAAGCCTCCCTCGTTGTTTAGTCGAGTGGTCTTAACTAGCTAGCTTGGTAATGGTTGTTCAATCTCTCTCTTAAAAGAAACCCGGACAAAATAACCTCTTAAAGCTGCAGCATCATCACACTTGTCAGTACATTGAGCTTTCAAAAAGAACCAGGGGTAACCCAATCCGGCCCTTGACCCTGTCCAATCGGACGAGGAAGAAGCCATTCAGATCCTTGGGTCACTTACACAGCAATGGGATGAGACCATTCAGCTCCTTGAGTCACTTTCACAGGAACAGAAGAGGCCATTCCCCCCTCAACGTACTTACACAGGGACAGAATGAGGTAATTGATGTTGATTCCTGATGAATGGCTTATGCCGAAACATCGATTCTCCATCTCCTCAGATGCTGCCTGACCTGCTGTGCTTTTCCAGTAACCGACTCTCTACTCTGATCTCCAGCATCGGTAGTCCTCACTGTCTCCTGAATGATGCTCCAACATGATGACCAAGTGGAGCAGAGGCTGCACAGACAGACTGCTCCACGTTGTTCCTCCTGGCTCCGTTGCTCATGATACACACGTGGGACTTTAACGTGGTTTCCTAGTGGTGAGGAGGAAAGCCATATATCTTGTGTGAATTCACATGAAGGCATCTTTCATCTCTGAGATGCCTTCTCTGTGTAGGGCGGAAACTGGTGGGAATGGCTACCTGTTTCCGACGGAAGGTATTGTGGCTGCTGTTGGGGATTGTGAACAACCTGATATTCAGTACAGGGTTCACACGCCGACTGCACAATAACATGGGGAGAGTTCGTAAAGGCATATAAACTATTAGGAAAGTCACGTTAAACTGAGGAATGGACTCTCTAAGTTCAAATAATGGTGATCTTGTTCATATTGATCTTGTCTAGTGCACGTCCTGTTCAGTGTATCCTGTATGCCTTACTCTGTCCAAGTCTATTTCCATCCTATGATCTGTCTGACCATGCTTACTATGATCTTCCTCCACTGCACATAAACAAAGTGTTTCCCTGTACTGAGGTACATGTGACAATAAATCAAACCAATTAATCCTGGGTAAAGTATGGAATTTCTCAACCTATCAATGTGTCTTTTGGAAATAAGTGATCGCTGCCACTCCTCGTGTTTCAGCATCACCATTTCTTCGTCTCTCACAGCTCTACAGATTAAACACTCAGCTTATTCACTCTATCCTCATGATACCATCACCCGTGTCTGTGGTAAGGGAATCATTCCTTACAAAGGAGATCAAATTTGTGTAGTGTGCTCCTAATGCTCTCTCAGCAAGGCTCTACAACAGCAGGAAGATGCCTTTACTTATGTACGCGGATCATCTTACAATGAAGGACAGCATACCATTGACTGCACCCATTACTTACACAGGGTTTGATTCGGAGCAGTCAGCATAGACTTGTGAGTGGGAGATCATGCTTCCCAACTTTGTTAGAGTTCTTTGATTAAGTGACCAGGAAGTTTGACAAGGACAGAGTGGTAGACGTAGTCTCTATGGATTTCAGTAAGGCATTTGATAAGCTTCCATATGGTAGGCTGCTCAGGAAGGTTACATCGCGTGGAATGCTGGGGGAACTGACCAATTGGATACACAGTTGGCTTGATGGTAGGAAGCAAAGGGTTTAGTGGAAGGATGTCTGTCAGACTGGAGGCTGGGTCCATTGCTGTTTGTTATCTATGATTATCTATGATTATCTATGACTACATACACATAGACATGGGATAAAACTTTTCAAAGATCTCTGAATCGGCCAAGCAAGACACTCTATTGTATCAAACTGCTCCGAGGTCTTAAATGATAAACCCGAACAGAACACCCGGCCCCAGCCTCCGTATCGGAAAAAGGGAACGGGAAACACAGTCCTGTTGACACTGCAGGGACCTCCTTCCCAACATCTGAGAGCTTGTGACAACATTTACAGAGCTTTCCCACAGACTGCACAGAAACATCAGTAATGGAGTAGGCGATACAACACATTGAGTCTTCCTCATTGTCGTTGATGTTCAAACATCTCCACAATGCACTTATCCCACACAATTAATATATCCGTTAATGTGAATAACCTTGGAAAGCTATAAAATAGGAAGTGCAGTAGTCCCTTTGGTCCATCGAGTTTGCTCCCAATTCAATACAATGATACCTCGCCCTTTATTTCCACACCGTACTCCTGCTCTCCCACCATCCCTTTCCTGTCTCTAAATCCGTATTTATATTCAGTGTCTTGGTTTCCATGTGCGAGCGCATTCCCCAGGTTCTCCAGTCCCTGAGGGCAGAGATTATTGTCATCTCAGTGCAGAATAGCCTGTCTGTATCTAATACTGCGGCCACTTGTTTTAGACATCACAGCCTGGGGAATTATCATCCTTGCTTCCATTCTGTCTCACCCTGTCTGAGTTTTATATATCTCACTGAGATCTTCACACATTTTCCTAAACCCCATGGAATACGGGCCCAGTCGCCCCCAAACTCTGCTCCCACAGCAAGCCTGTCATCCTAGAAATCGGTCTGCTCATCTTTCGCTGCTCTCCCTCAATGTCAGGGTTGTACTTTGTTAGGAACAGTGACCAAACCTGCACACAATATTGCACAATGTTCGAGATGGGGTCTCAAAAAGGCCCTGCACAGCTGCAGTAAGACACCCTTATTCCTGGATTCAAATCCCCCTGAAATGAAGGTCAACACCCAATTTACCTTCCTAACCGCTTTCTGCTCCTGCAATATTGCTTTCAGTGACTGGTCTGCAGGGAGATCTAGATTCTTTGCAATGTTACAGCTCCCCACTTGGTGGGACTATGTACACTGGGCAGCGTGTGAATGCCATTCCCAGTATTGCCTTGTGGGTTCAGACCTCACTGCGCTGCAGGGACCTCGGAGGGCCGCGCAGAAGGAAACAACAAACAGGAGCATTCGTCCCTTTGTAGATCAACATGTTTCAAACAATCCCTTTTCAAACGATAGGCTGCCAGTCTATTGTTCCCAGCAAAGGGCACACCGCCACCTCTACCCACCTTGCTCTCCATCTGCCACGTATTTGCCCATTCACTCCACTTGTCTTAGTCACCTTGAAGCTTTTCACAATCTTCTTACCCACTCACAATCCAACATCCTTTAGTTCTATCAGCAGGTTGGGATATATTGTATTTGATTCCAGCAACCAAATGTTTAATGGGTATTGTGAACAAATGGGGCCTGAGCACCGATCTCTGTGATATCCCAGCAACCTTCCTCTGTTATTTTTTAAAAATAATATTTATTTCGTGAATCTGGTGTGACTGGCTGGGCCAGCATTTATTGCTTGTCCCTCGTTGCCCTTGAAAAGGTGGCGGTGAGCTGCCTTGTTGAACCACTGCAGTCCACTGTGGATTCAGTGATGGTAACACCATCAAGGGGCAGGTTAGATTGTATTTTATTGGTGATGGTCACGGTCTGGAATTTGTGTGGCCTGAATATTACTTGCCATTTGTCAGCCTGGATACTGTCGAGATCTTGTCGCATTTGGACATGGCCTGCTTCCGTATCTGAAGATAAACGAATGTTGCTGAACATGGTGCAGTCATTGGCGACCATTCCCACTTCTGACCTTAAAATGGAGGAAAGGTCATTGAGGAAGCAGCCCTGAAGATGTTTGGGTCTAGGCCACTGCCCGAGGGACTCCTACAGACTTGTCCTGGAGCTGAGTTGACTGACCTTTATCAACCATGACCACCCTCCTACGTGTCAGGTATGATTCTAACCAGCGGGGTGTTTGCCCCTGATACCCATTGATTCCAGTTTTGCTAAGGCCCTTTGATAACACACTTGGGAGAAGGCAGCCTTGATTTCAAGGGCTATCACTCTCACCCCACCTCTGGAATTCAGCTCTTTTGTCCATGTTTGAATCAAAGTAATGAGATCAGGAGCTGAGTGGCCCTGGTGGAGCCCAAACTAGGCGTCATTGACCACGTTATTGCTGAGCAGGTGCTGCTTGAAAGCACTGAGACCTTCCACCACTTTACTGATGATCGAGAGGAGACTGATGGGGTGGTAATTGGCCGGAATGGATTTGGTCTGCTTTTTATGCATAGGAGATACTTGGGGTAATTTTTGACCTAAACAGGGAAATGTCATTGTTGTAACTGTATTGGAACAGCTTAGCGAGGGCATTGACAAGGCCTGGAGCACAACTTTTCAGTCCTATTGCCAGAATGTTGTCAGGGTATGTACCCTCTGGAGTATCCAGTATCTCCAACTGAATCTGGATATCGCGTGGACTGAACCAAATTGGCTGATGACTGGTAACTCAATTGCTGAGGACGACTGGAGGAGGCTGAGGTGCATCATCCACTCAGCACTTCTGACTGAAGACTATTGCGAATGCATAAACATTATCTTTTGCACTGAAGTGCTGGTCTCTTCCATCATTCAGGATGGAGATACTTGTGGAATCTCCTCCTCCAATGACTTGTTTAATTGTCCATAACTATACTCAACTAGAAGTGGAAGGACTGCAGAGACCTGAACCATTGCTTGTGGAATCACTTAGCCTGTCTGTCACTTACGGCTTGTGCTGTTTGGTGCACAAGCAGTCGTGGTTGGTGGCTTCATCAGGCTGGCACCTCATTTTCAGGTATGCCCGGTGCTGCTCCAGCCCTCCTGCACACTCCATTTAATCAAGGTTGATCCTCTGTCTTGATGGTAATTGTTGTGAGGGGGATATGCCAGGCCATGAGGTTGTGCTGGAGTACAGTTCTGCTGCTATTGATGCCCCACAACACGTTATGGAAACCCAGATTTGAGCTGCTAGATTTGTTTGAAGTCTGTTCTATTTAGCACGGTGATAGTGCCACCCAGAATTATGGAGGTTATTCTCAATGTGAAGGCGTGACTTTATCTCCACAATGACTCTGCAGTGGTCACTCTTACCCGATACTGTCATGGACAGATACTTCTGCAGCTGGCAGATTAATAAGGCTGTGGTCAAATATGGCTTTTCCCTCTTGTGGGTTCCTTCACCACCTGCCATAGACCCAGTATATCAGTTATATCCTTTAGGACACGGCCAGCTCAATCCGTACTGCTGCAGCTGAGCTACTCTTGATGGTGGACATTGAAATCCCTCACCCAGAGTACGTTTTGTGCCCTTGCCACCCTCAGAGCTTCCTCCAAGTGTTGATCAGCATAGAGGAGTACTGACACATCAGTTGGGAGAGGCTGGTACATGGTAATCAGCAGGAGGTTGCCTTTCCCACGTGTAAACTAACACTATGAGTCATCATGGGATACAGAGACACTGTTGAGGACTCCCAGAGCAATTCCCTTCCAACTGGATCCCACTGTGCCGCCATTTCTGTTGTGTCTGTCCTGTTGGTGAGACAGGAGATACCTTGGGAAGGTGATGGGGTGTCAGGGACATAGGCATACTCACAGATTCATACCTTAAATACAATGTCAGGCTATTGCTTCATAAGTCTGTTTAGTTTTATTCACTGTTTCCTGCCAGCTGTCCCATTCTAGACACATGGCCATACATTAGCCCCAAACCACTAAGATTTGATTTTGTAAACTGGACTTGGAGCTTTACCAAAACATTTCTAAAAATCCACGTGTTTTACATCCATTGCTTCTCTTTCATTTGTCTCCCAGACTGTTTCTCAAACAGTCCCATTTCATAACTCTATGTTAGTGTTGTCTATGCCCATTATTTTCAGTCCCAATAATTTCTCCGAAGCCATTTACTTACTATGTTCGATGTTCCATGTACTATTCCATTTTCCATACCGGACTTGCTTTTCCTGGTATTGTCAGAAAGTTGTGTGAAGACAGAACTGAAGTAGTGGATTCATAGTTTTGCCATTTCCCTATTTCCCATTCTCCATTCTCTAGTTTCAAACTGGAAGGAACCTGCATTGTTTTTTTATACTTCTCACATTGACATAATTTGACAAGCTATAACAGTTCACTCTTATAACCTTTGTGAACATTATCTTCAGAAACCCATTAACTCCTGTCTTAAGCTGCTCAGCTCCACATCATACACGCACAGGAGCATAGTCTCTGTACCAACAGAAATACAGCACGATCTATATTAGTCCCACTTTCCAACACCACGCACATAGCCTGGAATGTTATGACACTTCCAAGTGCTCGACCAAGTACTTTTAACGGTTGAGAGGTTAGCCGTGGTAACTCCCCTCTCAGGAAGTACATTCCAGACCTCAACACGCTCTGGGTGAAAAAAATGTAATCTTTAAATCCTCGCTGAACCTCAAACCCTTCACTTTAAAAGTGTGCTCCCTTGTTCTTGACCCTCTGTCTAAAAGGAACAGTTGCTGTCTATCCACCCTGTCCATGCTCCTCGTTACCTTATCCTTCTGAATCACATCCCCCTCAGCCTCCTCTGCTCCAAAGTAAACAACCCGACCTTATCCAGCCTCTCTCCATCGCTGATATGCTCCATCCCAGGGAACATCCTGGTGAATCTCCTCTGCAACCCCCTCCAGTACAATCACATCCTTCCTGTAATGGGGCTCCCGGAACGACATACAGTACTCCATCATGGACTAAACCAAGCCCTGTATAGCACTTTTAATCTACTCCCTGATTATTAAACGCTCCACCCAAGGTTCATTTCTTAACTAGTCCATTACCCTGTTCAGTCACATTCAGGGATGTGTGGAGAAACACCCTCTGAGCTCCCTAGTGTGCTGCCAATCATTGTGTACACCCCATGTCTTGTTCCTCCTTCCAAAATACATCACCTCATATTTATCAGGATCACATTCCATCTGCCATTGATCTGCCCATCTGATCATTCCACTTGTATTTTCGTGTAAAATCAGAACTTCCTCCTCACTACCAACCACCCGGCCAATCTTTGTGTCAAACACAAACTTACTTATCACAACTCCCACCTCTCCACCCACCACCCCACCCCCTTCCCCCTGCCTCCAGATTCACATCTATACCATTTATGAATGCTACAAACAATAAGGGACACAACACTGATCTGTGGTACACCAGGGAACACTGGTCTCCAATCACGCAAACAGCCTTCTCCCACCACCCTCTGCCTCCTGACACGAAGACAATTTTCGCTGTAACGTTTCAAGTTATCCTTGATAATGTGAGATTTTACTTTTTTTTTCAGTTTCCCATGCGGAACTTTGTCAAAGGCATTGCATCAAAACTAAATAAGCGACCTCCTCAAACTAATTGAATCAACTCCATTAGTGTGACTTCACTCTGATAAAGTCATGATGATTATCCCTGATCAAACCTTGCCATTCTGACTGGAGTTCAATTTTCTCCTTCTCTATTTTCTCCAGTAGGTTCCCGAACAGTGATTTAATACTCGATCGTCTATAGTTTCCTGGTCTATCTCTACCACCCTTACTGTGAAGTGCAATCATAATAGCTGTTCTCCAGTCCTCTGGCACCTCCCCTATTGTCAGATTCTAATTAAAATTTCCAGTCAGCGTCTTTCCTCCCTTGACTCCAACAGTATCCAGACCTGCAGATTGGTCCAATTTTATACCAGACAAAGCCTCAAACCGCCGCTCATATTTTACATCAATCTTTTTTTTCAGGAGCTTTCCAGTACATCTTCTCGAATTTTGTTCCTGCATCCTCCTTCTCCCAAGTAAAACAGCTGTGATGTTTACATGTAACAATCTATCAATGTTCTCCTGGTTGACACACTGATTGCCCCTTTGGTTTCTAATGGACACTAACTGTTTGCTGATTATTCTGTTCTACTTGTCCGTGTAGAATATCATGGGATTCTCCCTCATCTCTCCTGCTTGCACTTCTCCATATCCCTCGGTTATTCTCTCCCCTCTATGTTTCTAAGTTTCACTAAAATCACCTCTCATCTTTTGAAACTCGAGATCACAGGCTCAGTTTCCCCATCAGACAATCTTGCCATTTTAGGGATTAATCTGGAGAATACCTTTTGCAGTTCGTCTGTAGTATATTCTATTTTAGATTGGGACTCCAAACGGTACACAATATTCTCAGTTTAGTCTCAGCAACACTCCGTGCAGCTGGCGCATGGCAACTTCTTTATTTCAGTTACATTCACATGAATGTAAACCTAATTTTTCGTTTCCTATTTGCTTGTGTTTAGATTACATTGCATTACAGTGCAGTAAACAGGCCCTTCGGCCCAACAAGTCCACGCCGACCCGCCGAAGCGCAACCCAACCATACCCCTACATTTACACCTTACCTAACACTACGGGCAATTTAGCATGGCCAATTCACCTGACCTGCACATCTTTGGACTGTGGGAGGAAACCGGAGCACCCGGAGGAAACCCACGCAGACACGGGGAGAATGTGCAAACTCCACACAGTCAGTCACCTGAGGTGGGAGTTGAACCCGTGTCTCTGGCGCTGTGAGGTAGCAGTGCTAAGCACTGTGCCACCGTGCCGCCCAATTCTTCCCAATTCCTTTCACTTTAACTTTTCTTATGATGTTAGTGGGAGAGTTCTTAAAAAAGATCCTCTTGAATATCCAACGATCCGTTATCCATTAGCTCCTCATTGTCTACGTTCACAAGAATCATCTTCAAACCATTCCAAAAAATGTTTGCCACTTATGTGTTTCGTTTCATCGATGCATTATCATCCTCCCCAGTTTTCCCATTACCTTCTATAAATCCAGTAACACGTTCTTTATTATCGAGCCCAACAGACACCCGACTGCGGATGACAAGTTACTGATCTGTAGTTCACCACTCTCCATCTTCATCCTTTCTTAAACTGTTGGATAATATTTATAAACTTTGCCTTATCCAGATTGGCTAAATATCTTTCGGGAATGTATTGGAAAACAACGTGATAATCTACGATGCAATCAATACGTCAATTGCTGCTTCCTCTGAAATTCTTGTATGAAGTACATCTGATCTGTCAGATTTATAAATACTCAATCCAGCTTTCTTTTAAAACATGACCTCAACACTGATAGGAATGATCTTAGACTTTACTTACACAAGTCCCATGGTCACTTGGTATTTCTGGGAGAATTTCTGGATATTCTGCCTTGAAGATAGACACAAAGAAACTGTTTCTTTTCCCTGTGATTTCTCTGTTGTCTTCAATAAATTATTCTGTCCGCACACCTACTGTTCCATATTTGACCTTGTTTTTACTTTTGTTTCATACACTGATGTACTTTTTTTTAGCAGTCTTTATATTTTTCTTTTGTTTGTATGCTTTTTCGCTGTTTGCTTTTCTTTTCTTTATCATCCGTTGCTGGGTCCTATATTTCTCCGAATCCACTGGCTTACTACGATATTTGACATTTTTCTAAGCTAATTCCAGTGATCTAATAGATAGTTGAAGGTGAGGCTGAAAGGGTGAGGTCGGAGAGGCGGGTGGACCAGATTGATCGGAAGGAAGATGAACACATAGGATCGTTCAAAAGGGGGGAGGATGCTGAGTTGGAAGATTGGACTGGGATAAGGTGGAGTTAGGGTAAATGGGGAAACGGGTGAAACCTACATTAATCTCCTGTGGTTGGAGGGTCCCAAGGTAGAAGAAGAACCTTTCTTCATCCATGCTTCGGGTGGTTAGGGCTTGGTGATGGAGCAGGCCCAGGACTCTCACGTCCTTGGCAGAGTGGAAAGGGGAGTTAAAGTGTTCAGCCACAAGGCGGTGGAGTTGGTCAATGTGGCTCTCCCAGATATGTTCTCTGAAATGATCCACCTGCCTTACCAATGTAGAGAAGACCACACTGGCTTTAATGTATGTAGTAGATGAGGCGTTCTGTCTCCCTTCATCACCTTTCACTTACAACCCCACCTTCATCTACCTATCGCATTCCTAGCTACCTCCCTCCTGCCACACCGCCTTCTCATTTATCTCTCAGCCCCCTTCATCATAAGCCTCATTCCTGATGAAGGGCTTATGCCCAAAACGTTAATTCTCCTGCTCCTAGTACGCTGCCTGACTGTGCTTTTCCAGCACCACACTCTTCGACTCTGATCTTCCAGCACCACACTCTTCGACTCTGATCTCCAGCATCTGCAGTCCCCAATTTCTCCTCACACCTTCAGGGCTTGCATGTTTCAGATTTATAACGGTTACTTCGAATAAAACAAAAACTACCGTGTACTCAAACAGCATAAAAGAAAACCAATGCATTGTGGTCACTGTACCCAAAAGGTCCTTTACAGCAAAGTTTCCAATTCGTTCTTTTGATCATCCAACATCAATTTCTAAATAACCTGATCTCTAGCTCCGTGCTCGACAAAATGTTAATGCCAGCTGTCTAACACATGCTCATGAAATCCATTTTTATCAGCATTAGCATTCAGTTGGGTTAACACAGTTTCGATATAATGTAAACAGGACATTATTACTGCAGTACCCACAAATGTGTATATCTCATTTCCTGTTTTATAACATGTCCAGCATTTGTATTGCAGCTTTCACTTTGATATATAACTCCCATCAATGTTGCCTTCTCCTTGCTGTTTTTGCACTCCACATTACTAGATTCTGGAGAATCTGAGCGATGTGGGATTTGGGGAGATTAATGGTAGAGATCATCTCGCCACATCATTTATGATCTTCTTAAGCATCATTGTGACATTTTCTCCAGATCTCCCGTTATGCTGATGGAGTAGAGAAGGACAATGATCGTTCATAAATGCTCTGTATTTCCCCCAGAGAGCTGAGACAGCTCTAACCTGGGTGGGAACCTTACAGGAGGGTGGTAAAGCATTGCTGCTGCTGTACAGGATCTTAGTGAGATCACATCTGGTGTAGTGTGTACAGATTTAGTCTCTTCAATGAAGAAAGGATGTTGTTATATTGGAAGCAGCTCAGAGATGGTTCCCTCAGCTGATTCCTGCAATGAAGATGACAGGAAGGAGTCAACAACTAAAGAGAATTACACAGATAGTGGGGGAATCCATTCCGTTCTCCAGCCTGTTACACAGGAACAACAGGAGGATATTCAGGCCTTCGAGCCTGTTACACCAGAAGAGGACGACACTGTTCAGCCCCTCGAGCCTGATAATATATTCGAGGCCAATCAGCCCCTCGAATCTATAACACTGGCCCCAGAGTAGGCCATGCTGCACCAGTATCCTATTACACAGCAACAGGATCAGCCCATTCAGCCTCCTCAAGTCTGTAACATAGGAACTGGAAGTGTTCACACAGTGACTGGAGATTGTTACACTGGGATAACAGGAGGCCATTCAGACCCACCGAGTCTGTTGCAAGGGAAATGTGTTCAGATAAAAACTATCTGAGACTTTTTTCATGAGAAAGGAAGAGGTAATTCAGACACGTGTCTGTTGTATGGGAACAAGACAAGACCAATCGCTTCCTCGGTCCCATCTCTGGGATACATGAGGAGACCGTTCAGTATCTTCACCTATTATGGAGAAATATGAGAAGACCCATCAGACCCTCAAAATGTTACACAGCAACGGGAACATTCCATAATCCCCCACGCCTCTAACGCATCAACAGGAGGTGGTCATTCTGGCCTTGGAGATGACAACATGGGAACCCCAGAAAGACTTCATCCCATCGAGTTTGTACACCAGCAGGATGATGAGTCCAGTCAGCCACACATACCGCTTATGCAGCAATTGGAGCACATCTATTAAAACCTTTTGTCCATCAAACAGGAATTCAAAGAAAATGTAAAGGTTTTAGAAAGGGAAAAACTTATAATAACTGAATACATTAGGGAGTAAAATGTAACAATAAAGTATTGTAATTTTAAGGCAAATTATTAGAATCCATTGTTGAGGACATTTGCAAACGTAAACCACAATCGATCGGACTCAACATGGTTTTACAAAAGATAAACCATGATTGAAGTGTTTTCCTGAGTTATTTAAAGGTGTGACAAACAAGGTGGATAGTGGGAATCCTGGAGATGGAATATATCTGGTCTTCGTGAAGGAGTCAGATACGTCCCTTCTCCAAAGAGTGAGTGGTAAGATCAGACAGCATCGGTTTAGGAGTAATTTATTGGCTTGGATGGAGGATTGGTTAACGAACAAAATGCGGTCAAATGAATTAAATGTATCATTTTCTATTGGAAAATGCAATTTGTTGGGTGCCATAGATTTCAGTTCTCATGCCTCAACCATTTGGGATCGATATTATTACTTGGTTGACGGGATAGAAAATACAATAGCTACATTTTCAGATGACACTAACATTGGTGGGAAATGACTTTGGAATGATGATGCAAAAGATTTAAAAACTATATGAATAGGTTGGGTGAATGGGCAAGCATTTGGCAATGAAAATTAAAGTGGATAAATATGGTGTTATTCAAGTTGGCCAGCCTAATAAAAAGGCAAATTATTATCGAAATGGAGAGAAACTTCAAAGAGCTTAAGTGCAGAGGGATCTGGGTGCCTGCTTGCATATCACAGAAAACTTGCTTGCGGGTACTTCAAATACTGAGAAATGCAAGTATAACTTCATCGTTTATTTGTAAAAGGATAGAGTAGAAAGGTAGGGAGTGTTGCTGTAGCTATGCAAGGCATTAGTGAGACTGCAACTGGAGTACAGTTTGGGTGTCCTGCAGAATGAGGTATTTCCATTGGAGGCAATTCAGAAGAGCATCATTAGATTGATTCCATATTTGAAGTGTTTGTCTTATGAAGAGAAATTGAGCAGTTCAGGCCTATACTCTCGATTTTATAAGGACGATAGGAGAGCTCATTGAGGTCTGTAAGATGCAAAATATAATTGAAAGTGTAGATGTGGAGTGGATATTCTTTTCATCAGCCACAATCTCCAACAAGAGACTAGAGTTTGACGATCAAGAGATAGCAGGGATGTGGAACAGAGGCCGCGATGACATCAGCCATGATTGTATTCCATGGCGGAGCAGATTCGAGGGGTTGGATTCCTGACTGATTCTCCTCATTTATATTCAGCTTTTCCACTGTGTTACACAGTAATGGGAGAGGACTGTGTATCAAACAGGAAGCAGGCGCTCCGGATAAATCAGTCTTAATCAGTTTGACAGAACGTCACCAGTGGAGTCACACAGTGACCAGTGCTGGGTCCTCAACAATTTACAATCTATATCAATGATCAGGAGGATGGAACAGATATAGAGATACTGAGTTTGGTCATGTTGCTGTGATAAGCAAGAGATTAAATTATCAAGAGAGGTAAAGGCAATGGATAATAATTTGGCAGCTGCAATATAACATGATATAACCTGTCATTTCATTTACAGGAATAATGGAAGGCAGTATGTTACTGAAATGGAGAGGGATTACAGGGATTAATGATACTGTGTACTGGGGGGTTCTCTCAGCCCCGTTCAGACATGGGAGGTTTTGCTCCATCCCTGATCGTCTGCTCCTTGATGCTCCAAGTGACCCCATTGCTCTCCGTACACATGGAATGTTTTGAAGTGTTTGGTTGGTGATGGGGATGCTGTTTTCAAACATGTATTAAGGGGATGGCCGTTATCCAAGATAAATTCATTCCTTTCTACATGGAGACCCGAAGACGATGGGATTGCAGTCCGCTTCTGAATGAAGGAACTGTGGCTGCTGTCAGGACAGAGGTATTCACCAACATAGTGTACTGTGCATGGACACACGGTAACATTAACAGTGAGAGAGCTCCTTCAGTTCCTCTATCTCTCCCCATTGACATGGGTACTCTGCAGATGCCATGTCCACCATCGGGAATCCCACTATACTGGATACACCCGGCAGCTCCCTGCTGTGGGGGAAACGATGTATTTACCTCATCCACCATATATATCCTCCATCACCGAATGGTTACATTGATGGCAACATACTGGGAGATGATGGCTATGTCACCCAGGACTGTTTGGAAAGTTCCAGAACATAGAAGCTGAATGAAACTGTGACCCGAACAGCCACTGGCAGCACCGTCCTTTCCCCGGGGGGGGGAAGCTGCAGGACGCGTTAAAGGAGGTGACACCGCTCTGTGACCAGCTCCTTGTTCAATCAGTGTCCCCTCACACTCTGCTCCTGGATTAAGTGTAGCTTGCGAGGCTGTTAATGGAAAACTCGGGTGGGTCCAACAGATCCCTTTCCACACATACACTAACTCTGTGTTTTCAGAGTTTCCCCACTCTGTAACCTTTGCTCCATTTGTTGCTCATGTTACTGACCCAGATGCTGTAACTACAGTCCCCAGGCTCCACCCAAAGATGGGTCAACAAATCCTCATGTCTCCCTGAATGTCTCAGGCAGCTCACAGCAAAACCTCCAGCAAACCATCCCCAACCCCTCCACTAAATTTTCAATAAGAGTCAGTCAGAAACTCCTCATTTATAAGTGTTGTGGACCAGACCAGATCCCTGAAAAATATTTTAAGTAGGTCGCTTAGACCCAAACCTTTCCTTATTTTAAAAATAGATGTGAAGTGTGCGTTCCAGATATGTTGTGACTGGTCAAACCACTTGACATTAAGCAAAATATAATCTATTCAAATGCTTTAGTTAAAATACAATGAAAGAAAAGAACATTTTGGGATAGCTTATATGTTTGAACACTTACACAAACAATAGATACCGTACCTTCTTGGTATACACTGCTTGGCACAAAGATATATTCAAATACAGATCCTTACATGCAGTTTTCCGATCGAAGAGATATCAATATCAACAGAGATCTCAGAGAGAAAAGCAGCTGGGGATCATGTATTGAAACTTCCAACCCTTTCCGGGATCCCCAACAGCTTCTGAATGCTGCAGCTAAAAGCAAACCGAGAAAACCTGGTCTGGGAGAGCTGGCCGCTGCCCTTCCATTGTTACCAATGTTTTAATAAAACCTAAAGGTTTTCTCAATTATTTACTTAAACTGTTTTCAGACAGCAGTTCTGCACCTCTGTCTTTATAACCTCTCTTCAAAAAAAATCCCAATAGAAAATCACCTTTTTATAGTGATAGTATACTCACAACTCCACCTTTAATAAAATGATCCATCAATATACAAAAAGGGATTCATTTTAGACCTCCTAATCTTCCTCTATGAGTAGACTGGCGGGAATGGCGGATTACCTTACACTGAAAGACTGAAGTGACTGGGCTTGTATACCCTTGAGTTTAGAAGACTAAGAGGGGATTTGATTGAGACATATAAGATTATGAAAGGATTGGACACTCTGGCAGAAGGAAACATGTTTCTGCTGATGGGTGAGTGCCGAAATCAGAGGACACAGCTTAAAAATACGGGGTAGACCATTTAGGACAGAGATGAGGAGAAACTTCTTCACCCAGAGAGTGGTGGCTGTGTGGAATGCTCTGCCCCAGCGGGCAGTGGAGGCCCAGTCTCTGGATTCATTTAAGAAAGAGTTGGATAGAGCTCACAAAGATAGTGGAATCAAGGGTTATGGAGATAAGGCAGGAAGAGGATACTGATTAGGAATGATCAGCCATGATCATATTGAATGGTGGTGCAGGCTCAAAGGGCAGAATGGCCTACTCCTGCACCTATTGTCTATAGTCTATTGACTGCAATGCATATATATTACATTGACTCTGAGCATACAAATGTTCACAACGAGATTCGATTTTAGTCATTTTACTCCTGCCACAGAATGCCTTTGTCTTTCTTCACTCAAGTTTCCACAACGTGTCAAAACTTAGGTTTTCTAACCCTGTCACATGTATAATTTCATATTGAATGGCGGAAATAATAAGCTCAGTCGACACAGACTGGTATTTTTCTCCCAAAACTTCTCCAAAAACTTTAAGGGGTCACGATCAGTGAAAACGATTTGTCTCAGATACGTTATTCACAATGTAAATCTGAAATGTTGTAACGCCAACACCAAGCTCAAGGCCTCCTTCCCCATTGTGGAATAAATCTGTTGATGTTTCCACTGGACACTCCAACCACACGTTACATAATGGAGCACTTCTCATCTCTCCAATAGTCCCTCTGAATGACATAGCTCCTCATGTCTCAGCACAAAAAAAATTACATCCTTCTTTACCACTTAATGCTGTAACCTCTTTACCTGCTCCTCCTGGCCTTTGCCAGTAAACCTTACTCTCACAGGGATATGTTCTAAGAAAATCTCACACAATCTTCTCAATCCCTCACAGATACCTAACTTTGATTTCTGAACTCAATCATCATCATCAGCCATTTCAGCTTCTAACCTTCCCATTGTTACTCTCTGCTCTTCCACATGAGGTTCTCATGGCTGCAGGAAGTAAATTGTTGAACTTCTTGAATATAAGAATCTCTCTCAGGGTCATAGGTTTGCTCTGTTTTAATACCCTTCCCCACCTTTTAAAATTTGTTTGATCCTTTCAAACACAACGTGCGTTTAACCAGGCATGCTATTTTAGATTCCTGAAACACTGTCTGTCAGCTTCTGGCACAAGATCATATGCACTTCAAATGGCTTTCTTTACCTCCTCATACTCAGCAGATACCTCCTCTGATAGGGATGCAAATGCCTATTAGCTTTGTTTGAATCAACTAAATCCACATGTTCTCTGGCAACTGCATTTGTTTAGCCACTTTCTGAAATGATATTAAAAAGGCTCCCTCCATCATTCTCATTAAATTTAGATAATACCTGGATGTATTTCAACAGATCCCCATCAGACCTTTGGCTATATAGGGTTGCTCATTCTCACTATCCTCCTTATCCAGCCGACTGTCTGCCTTCATCTCCACCTTCTATGTCAACTTTCCTCTCTAATTACTAACTTTTAAAGTTGAAACTCTGCTTTTCTTCTCTCTTTTTCTCTCTTTGGTCTTCATTTCCTTTTCTTTTATTTCTACTTCCCATCATAATTCAAACTGTTTCAATTCCTTCTCATGTTCAAGGTGCCTCATTTGAAATTGAATTCTAGCCATTTCCAAATACTCTGATGGCGGTTCCACCAAATGCAATTGCCAAGCTATAGCTGTAATTATCTCTCATTTTCGCACAGACAAACACAATTCCAACTCCAGCTTGTCTGCCAATTCCTATAGCTTCCTTTCATTACCTTTTGTAAAACCCCTAACTTTACTTCTTCTACACCCAGAGAACTCTTCGTGACTGAAATTGTCTTTATACTCAACACACTGTTTAAACCAACCGAATTCAACATCCAGAACCAAAGACACTAACAACTACCGTACGGGACCTTTGAACCCAATAGCCTCCCGGTGCACACTCTCCAGTGTTTGCATGAGCTTATTCTGGATTCTCTAGTTTCCTCCCACAATCCAAAAGTGTGCATGTCAGCTGAATTGGCCATGCTAAATTGTTTGTAGTTTTCAGGGATGTGTGGGTTAGGTGCCTTGGTTAGGGTAAATGTGTAACAATAGGGTAGAGGAATGGGTCTGGGTAGGTTACTACTCGGAGGGTCGGTGTGGACTTGTTGGGTCGAATGGCCTGTTTTCACACTGTAGGGATTGTAATTCTAAACCCAATTTGGTATCATCGATTTAGAACCAGAGTCCCCAGTTTGTTATAGACCAACCAGACTGACTCAAACTAGTTTAAGGAGGTAGTTTGGATGCGAGCCTTTTCTTATTTTAAAGGTAGATGTGAAGTGGGTGTTCCAGATGTGATGGTACTCGTCAAACCACTCACCATTAAGCAAAACACAATGTATTTAAAAACTCGAATGAAAATCTATACACAATGAAGAGGAATTTAGAATAACTTAACTATTGGAAACCTTAACCGAATAATGGATACAGTACCTTCTACAAATGAACTGTTCCAATATACTAACATCACCTAAACACACCCCTTGGCAAAAAGGAACATTCAAACATGCATTCTTGCATACAGTTCTCCAATCCAGGAGGAAAGAGCATCAAGTGAGTTTCCAGAGTGAATAGCAGCTCGGGATAATTTACTAAAACGTACACCCGTTCTGGGACCCCAAGCACCAGGTGATTGTTATTGCAACAATGAAAAGTAACCTAGAAAGCCTGGTCTATGCGAGCTGGCCATTGTTACTACTATTTATTTAAAACCCTAAAATCCCCGGAAATTATTTACTTGAGCCATTTTCAGTAGGAAGTTTGGCCTTTAAGACCTCTTACTAAAAATAAGGAGAAAATAACCTTTTATTAAAAAAGTGACAGCATTGTCAGGCAATTTAGATGCCTGGTCCTTTACTCAGTGGTCTTCCTCGTGTTACTGATCGCAAGGTCAGCTGAGAGGGACAGCCAAAGGTACACACCAAGGTACCAAGATGTGTCTCATAACTTCTGAAACACCCCTGTCCATGAACCATCACATGGGACACACCGGGAAGTGAATAACAGCCTGACACACGCCATGTCATTATTTCTGAGCTACACAATGCCAGTAATCGATACACCAGGGAGACAAAACCCAAGGCCAGGGAAAGATACAAAGGGACAGAGAGATTCACATTAAAGACAGAAACAGGCAGTTAATTGACTGAAAAGATGTTGTGGAAATATGGGGAAAAAGACAGGGCAGTGGGACTAACTGCAGAAGTGAGATCTTCGTGAGTAAAATTACAAGAATGAGAACATTGAATACAGGCATTATCAGATCAGCTGGAATGGTTTGTTACATCAAATTCTGAATCTGCTTCACAGAACACCACAACAAACATAAAATGGGACAAGATGACAGCCCAGCGTGGAGAGCTGTGCAAACCATGCTTGTGTGTTGCTCAATGAACTGCACTATCTGGAGAGTATTGCAAACTTTACTAACATATGCTAACTATACTCGCATCAGATTCCTGCCTAGAATGGGAAGGTTTGCTCTCTCTGTGTGTTCATCAGAGACTGAGAGAGTGTGCGCGATAGGTGTGGTTGAATGCGAAACTCATTGTTTGAAAAGGAACGCACATGGAGAAAACAATTTTAAATAAGAACAACTGGCAGGCTTTTTGTTTATCAATAGAGAGAACAAGGGAAGTTTCATGGACAGATGAGGTAAAGTGTTTGAGAATGTTAAAATAAAGGCATTGCCATACAAAACAGCAACATACACCCGCATGCACATGATGGGAGTTTGGTGTGAGTTCGAATCAGATTTGCTTCAGCAGGTTTGAAGCCAGGAGCGTCAGCAGCAGATTATTGGCTTCATTAAACCTGTACTTCATAGCTCAAGGTTCAAACAGCCGATGGAATAAACCAGTGAGATATATTCTGGAGTAGTGAGTATTTCAAGTTAGAAATGTCAGGGAATGGTGTCAAGAATCAGCTCATTGTCAAAGGGATGTCAAAGGTGTGACTTGTCTGCTTCAGCTGCAGATATTGGCCAGCGATGGGATGGAAACAGTGGAAGGAAGTGGAGTTTGTAACCAGAACAGTAGAGAGTGACCTCCATGCTCTTAACAGCAAAGGCAATGATACGATGTATTATGATTCTCTCCTGAAACTGAATAGTTCAACATAGAGATCCGTGAGTAACACTGCCAGAGCAGAGAGCGAGACAGTAACTGAACACCTTCATTGATGCAGTTAGCAGTGGTCTGTAGAGTGAATATCTAGATTGAGAGATTGGATTGGATTGGAACAATAATAGTGGCAGGAAGTGTAGACGATATGAAATAACAATAATACAGTCATAACTGGTTTATAGAAAACAAAATCTGGATAGTGACATTCACCAGGAACACCAACGATAGCCAGGAAGGGATAATAAAAGGATTGAATAATGAGAAGAGCGTAATAGATCCGCAATGATAATGACATCCAATCAAATTCAGAAAGATACCAAACATAATCGGCTAAGCTCCTGTCTATTGTTGGAATATTCCTGTCTAATGATCTCAGATTCTGATCCATTGTTGGAACATTCCAGTCTCATGTTCTCAGATTCTGATCTCTCCTCCCCTTCTCTCTGGATCTGCTGATCCCTGTCAGTGCTGTCGGTGATGCTCTGCTCATGTTATGGGATAACACATTGAACGGAGCCCATTTATCATTAAAAGATGGAAACCCTCCACTGGGATAATTAGAATCCATGGACATTGGCATTAATCGCAGTCACTGAACAAATAGGCTCAGTTAACCTGTTCAATAAATCACTTTTCATATACTGGATGCAATGGATGAGGGTTGCTGAGGGATGGACCATAAATCTTTCAATATTTTATATCTTTTCTTCCTTGTATATGAGAGTATTAACAGAACGCTGCAGGGGTCTATGTATGTTCCATTCTGTTTATGAAAGGAGGCAGTTATAAAATAACTGATCGGCTGCATAAAAAAGCGGAGGGGGGTGGTGGGCAGGTTTCTCGATACCTGAACACAAAGTACGGTGCTGATTGACCAGTGTGCGGCCACTCCTAGTTTTAATGCCCTGTTGTCAAATCCTTTCATAACCTTGAGACAGAGCATTGGGACTGCTGCTCAGGAACAGGCTGAAGCAATTCTGTACCAATGGGCCTCTTACAGAGGGAGAAGAGAAGACCAATCAGCCCATATTAGCCTGTTGCTACTTGAAAAGGTGGAAAGCTGGCATATTGACACATTTTGTCAGCAGAATCATTCAGAACAAAGAGATGTGTTGCTGCAGCTGCATAAAGTGTAACTGAGAGGGCACCTGGAGTACATCGTGTTATCTGTGTTTCTGTATCTTAGAAGGGATGGACCTCCATTAGATACAGTCGAACGGCTGCTCGTAATCCACGGGTTGTTGTGTCTCGGATCTGTTACACAAGGACAGGAGGAGGCCATGCAGCCTCTCGAGTGTGTTTAGAAGAACTGGAGGAGGCCTTTAAGCCTCTTGGGTCTATTACAGAGGGACAGAAGGAGCCTAGTCAGACTTTTGAGCCCGTTATAGAGGGGCAGGAAGTGTTGATTTAACTTTCAAGTCTGTTTCGCAAAATTTTAGTTTTAAATTAGTTTTGGAATAGGAAAGACCTGATGTAAACATTAGAGTTCTAACTTTGAACAAGGCCAATTTTGAAAGTGTTAGGTGAGCCCTGTGAAAGGCTGATTGGAATACCCTATTCACAGGTAAAGGGATGGTTGGTAAATGCAAGGCCATCAAAACGTGGTTTCAGAGAGTCCAGAGCCAACGTGTTCCTAATAGTGAGAGGGGCGAGGCTGGTGGGTGCAGGGAGTTCTGGATGGCTAGATATATTGATGCTCTGGTCAAGGTAAGGAAGGAGGCATATGTCAGGTAAACAGAGCTGAGATGAAGTGAATCCCGAGGTGTATAAGGGCAATAAGTGTATAGTCAATGGGGAATTCGGGCCAGAAAAATGTGGACACGAGATGGCTTTAGAAATAGGGTTAACGAGGCATTGAAGAAATTCTACAAATCCTTTAATGGTAAAGGATTAACAAGGGAGAGAACTGGGCCCCTTAATGATCAGTAAGGCTACCGATGTGTGGAACCACCCGAGATTGGTGGGATATGAAACAAAAATTTCTCTTCAGTATTTAATGAGGAGGAGGTTACAAGAGCGAGAGAATGAATAAATATACAGTGAAACATTGAAAGGTGTCTATATTACAAGGAGGTGTTTGACATTTTAAAACACATAAAGGTGAACAAATCCCTGGGACCTGATCAGTTGTATCCCAAATATTTGTGAGAAGCTAGGGAAGAAATTGGTCAGCATTTTTCTGATATATTTGTATCATTGATTTCCATAGGTGAGGTGTCAAAAGACTGGAGGGCTGCTAACATAGTGACATTATTTAAAAAGTAAGGGAAAAAAAACAGGTAACTATAGATCGCTGAGCCTGACGTCAATGGTGACTAAATTGTTGGAGGGGATTTTGTTGGAAAGGATGTAAATGCATTTGAAAAGACAAGGACTGAAGAAGGCTTTGGACATTGGAGATCACGTCTCACTGATTCGGTGTAATCTTTTGAGGAAGTGATGAAGATGATTGATGAAGGCAGGACAGTGGATGTTGTCTTTATGGAATTCAGTAAGATTACCAAAATGTTCTACATGGTAGACTGGTTAGCAAGGTTAGACTTCCTCAGATCCAGGGAGAACTCGCCATTTGGATCCGAAATTTTCTTGAATATTGGAGACAGGGCGTGACAGTGGACATTTGTTCATTAAACTTGGAGACCTGTGACCAGTGGCGTGCCGCAAAGATCAATAGTGGGTCCAATGCCTTTTTTTCACTGATACAAATCATTTACATTTGAGTATATGAAGTATGATCAGTAAGTTTGAAGATAATTCTAAATTTCGTGGTGTAGTCGACAGTGAAGAATGATCTCTCAGACTATAAGGGGACCTTTTTAGGTAAACCGAGGAGTGGCAGATAGAGTATATTTTAGTTACATGTGAGGTGTTGTATTTTGGCAAGACAAATCAAGGTAAGACTTACAGGTAGTGCCCTGTCGAAAGCTGCCAGTGAAGGAGAACTCCATAGAAATTATCGAAATCTAGAGTTAGGAAACAGGCGTTTCGGCCCATCGAGGCCACACCGAACCTCTAAACAGTATCCCACTGGACAAACCCCTGCCCTATCCCTCTGAGCCTGCATTTCCCATGGCTAATCCACCTACCCTACACATCCCTGGGTATGGTGCTCAATTCAGCATGGCCAATCTACCCTTATCTGTATATTCTTATACTGTCGGAGTAAAACATAACACCCAGAGGAAACTCACACAGACACGGGGAGAATGTACAAACTCCACACAGCCAGTCATTCCAGGATGGAATTAAACCCAGGTCGCTGCCCTGTGAGGCAGCAAAGCTAGACTAGTGGTGCAGGTTCTCCGTTCCTTGACAGTGCTGTCACAGGTAGACAGCGCAGTGATGAAGGCATTTGGTGATCTTCCCTTTGTTGGTGTGTGTTTTGAGTCGAAGCGTTTGCATGACATGTTAAATCTGTACAGGACATTGGTTTGGCCACTTTTGTAATATTGCCTTTAATTCTGGTCTCTCTACTGTCGGAAAGATGTTGTCAAACTTGACAGGGTGCAGAAGAGATTTAAAAGAATGTTGCAGGTGTCGGATGGTCAGAGTGACAGGGAGAGTTTGAATAGGCTGGGGCTATTTTCAAGTGTTGAGACTGAGGGGGGACCTTAAAGGGTTTTTTAATCATGAGGGGCATAGATAAGGTAAACAGTCAATGTCTTTTCCCAGGATAGACGAATCTAAAATTAGAAGACAAAGGTTTATAAGGTGAGAGGGGAAAAATTTAAAAAGGGACATGAGGGGCAAAATTTTCACACAGAGACCGCTGTGTGTATGGATTGAACAGACAAAAGAGGTGGTGGGGTCGGGTACAGTTACACCATTTAAAAGGCATTTGGATGGATACATGGAAGGGTTTAGAGGGAAGGGTTTAGAGGGAGATGGGCCAAGTGCTGACAAGGGGGACGAGATTAATTTAGGATATTTGGCGGTATGGATGACCAGACCGAACGATCTTTTTCCGTGCTGTACATCTCTGAGAGTCTATTGACTCTTCAGTGTATAACACGGGAACAGGAGGAGGCCATTCAGCTTCTGAATTTTGCCAGTCGGCTTGGTTGCTCAATTACTGAGAGTCAAATACAAAAATACATCATTCAGATTTTGATGGTGTTTTACAGAAACAGGGGAAAGGCCGTTAGTCAAGAGAAGCTGTAAAGAATGGGAAGAGGCCATTCCTTCCCCCACCTCCATTCCACAGGAGCAGCAGGTGAGCACAGAGCTATTGGAGCCTGTTACTCAGGAGCAGGAAAAGGACATGTATTTTCACAAACTTGGGATCAGGAGGCAGTCATTCAACTGCTTGAAACTGGGGCACAGGGAACTCTGGAGGCTAGTGAGGCCCAAGGATCCTGTTACGCAGGAACAGGAGGAGGTGACTCAGTCCCCACCAGAATGGGACACTGGGAGAGAAGGGGAATTTTCCTGGAACAAACAGAAATATATGATACATTGCATCAATGGTCCTTTCAATCCTGCCCCACCATTCACGAAGACCACGGTCTGATGGTGATTCCCTCATTCCATTTTACAGCGTTGCCCCTCTCTGCAGGCTCTGCTCCATTTGTTGGTCATGTTGCAGACTCAGATGCTGTAACAACAGTTACCATGACTCATCCAGAGGGTCGGGTCTACCTGGATGAGTCAGGATTTGAAGAGTCCAATCAAAACAATTAAAACACAAAATAAAGACATAGCCAGATGTTTAGTTCTCTCACATTCGCAATCTAACTCACATAACCAGCCCATCCATTACATATTCAGGATGGAGCACTGTGTAGATCCGGTTAGTGTACAGCTGAATGCAACCCAGCTCTATCCAGAGGGAAACTACATGCAGCCCAATGCTGGATCGATACTCCTGGGCTAAATGTCCACCATGGGTAGCTGTGCAGTCCGCACTGGTTCATTCATATATAAACCAAGGCTGTTGCATTGTTCGGTAACACTGTGTTAGATCGCAGCCCAGTGTGGGGAAACTTGCAGCCAATTTTGGAACTGACAGGATGTGCAGCTCCCATCCATTTACAGCTCCATATCTCCACTGTGCCTTGACAAGGGGTGCTGCAAATGTGAAAATCACTGCGAGGAAGAGATGTAAATGGAAACAATTTAAATACCATTAGTTCTGATTAAGGCGCGTATCACTCGAGTATTTGAAGATGAAATAACTGAGATAATATCCAATGCGTTTTGACAATGCTCCATAAAATGTTGTCATTTTATCTAAGAATATCAGACTAATAAGGGTTCACTTTGTCTGAGAGGGCTCAATGTCTAGCCGTATTGATGCCGAGTCCTCAGCGGTCCAGGCACGAACATAGGATGATAAAAGAGCTTAATTTATAGCTTTTAATCGGGGAGATCTACCCCCCACAATCTGTGGGGCAGTTGCAATTTTGTTAGCTTGATAAAGAATTGCTTATGGTACCAAATAAAAGAGCTAAACTCGCCATTATGTTTCCTAAATATCTGTGTGGGAAACATCAAAGAAAGCATTCGCACGGGGTCTAGGAAATGCGGAAGAACATTCATTTTAATAAGAGCTATCCGACCTAGCCAGGATAGTGGAAATGCCTCCCGTCTTGAAGGTCTTGTTTAATTTTGTCAAACAAATGGACATAGTTCACGTTAAATAAATGATCAAAGACAGATTTAATGAATATACTGAAATAGGGAAACCACCCCCGTGACCATTTAAAAGGAAACCAGGATTTGGCCTCAGTATCAGGTATTTCCCTAAGACCTCCCATAGGCATGGCCTCCAACTCTGTAAAATTAATCTTATCACCCGGAAAGGCAACAAGCGAATCAATGCATTGCATCACATGAACAACCGAAATTGTGGGATTTGACAAAAAACATAAGACCCTAATCTGCATACAATGTAATCTTTCGTGACTTCTATCCCACTTGTTGGGCTGATATGTTGGCATCCCTACGGATGGCCTCCGTCGGTGGCTCAATCCCCAACGTAAACAACAATGGTGAAAGGTGTCAACCTTGTCGGCTGACTGGAGAAATATTCATATTACTAACTGGCCACACCATTAGTGAGAACTGCAGCCAGAGGATCACGGTAAAGGACCCTCACCCACTTGTTAAATCTTTGCGTAGACCAAACCGTTCTAATGTACAGAAGAGATCCGGCCACTCAACCCAATCAAATGCCTTCTCTCATCTAAAGAGATCAATAATCCCTGGACAGATTGGTGTTGAGACTCTTGGATCATATTGAATAACCTCTTCACATTGTAGAAAGATTTGTGGCCCTTTATAAAGCCTGTTTGGTCCTCTTTGGCAATGAAAGGCAGCAAAGTTTCCAGCCTAAATGCACGAGTCTCAGACAGGATTTTGAAACCAACATTTAAAAGTGAGATTGGCGTGTAAGAAGCACAATCCTCCAGGGTCTTCCTTTCTTCATCATCAGAGAGATATGAGCCTCTCTTAAGGATGGAGGGAGGGGTTCGTGACTGTATGAGTGATGGAACATGTTAAACATCAGCCCTGACAATAGGTTTATAAATTATTTATAAAATTCACTAGGAAATCTGTCAGGAACGTGCGCCTTTACATTCTGAAGCTGCTTCACACCCTCCTGCGCTGACAATGGTGCATTAAGGCACTACACCGATTCAGGGGTTACTCCTGGAAGACCCAGGTTCTTGAAAAATGACTCCTTCTTAATCCATCTATCCTCAAAATGTTCAGTCTGAAATAATTCGGTGAAAAATCTCGGACAGGAGACATTAATCTTTTTGGAATTGAAGGTAAGGATCCTAATACCTTCCCGAATTGAGGTAATGGCTTAAGAGGGGCGCTCGTTTTCCTGCCAAGAGAGAATAAATACCTGCTTGGCTTATCACCATGTTCAAACAGCCTTTGTTTTACAAAAGTAAGTTCCTTCTTGGCTGTCTGTGTGAGCGTGGAATTCACTGTAGACCGAAGCATTGTGATCCTCTGCAGCTTAGCCACTGAGGGACAATCACAGTATGTACTCTCGGCTGCCCTCAGCTTTGCCTCAAACCAGCGTTCCTGCTTCCCCTTCTGCTACATCATAAAGCATAAT
The DNA here is from genome assembly GCF_047496795.1 of Chiloscyllium punctatum. Lineage (NCBI taxonomy): Eukaryota > Metazoa > Chordata > Chondrichthyes > Orectolobiformes > Hemiscylliidae > Chiloscyllium > Chiloscyllium punctatum. Next base: position 70,294,462 of record NC_092752.1, read on the forward strand.
TATTCCCTTGGCATAAGCCTGAGCAATTTCCCACAGAGTGGATGAGTTACTGGTTGAATCTGAATTAATGGCTCAGAAAGATGTGAACTCTTTGAAGTGGTCAGCACAGTGGTACAATGGTTAGTGCTGCTGCTTCACAGCGCCAGAGACCTGGGTTCGATTCCTGTGTCAGTTGACTGTCTGTGTGCAGTTTATACATTCTCCCTGTGTCTGCGTGGGTTTCCTCCCACAGTGCAAAAATGTGCAGGTTAGGTCAATTGCCAGCAGTGTGCGGTGAAGGGGTCAATGTCAAGGGGTGTGTCGTTTTGGGCTTTGTGGGCCGAAGGGCCTGTTTCTACACTGAAAGTAAACTAATCTAAATACTCAATTAACCAACCAGACTTAGAAATAAAGGGACACATTCGCTAGTGTCTCAAATCTATTATATTGCCCTTAATCTTCATCAATAAGTATACTGCTTCATGTTCAGAAATGGTAATATTCCCAATTGTGCAGGATGCCACCGAATCTATGATTGTTGCAGGAATGGGGAAGATATCAACCCTCATGTGGCATTTATGCCGGTTAAAGAAGAAAATAAAATCCCTACTTGTGATGTGGATCTGCCAGCGGACATCCACCAGCTCTCTTTCTGCACAAATCCACTAATTGCTTACATTATAACGAGGGTATTGGGGCACCTTAGGACATTCTGTCCACCGTGGGGTCCATAAGACTTTTGAAAACTTCTACAATACTGTGCCACGATGCAAGATAACTGAATTTGGCAAATGCATGTACCAAGAATTTAAGAGGGTGCGCTGGGAGTGGGGTGGGGAGGGGGGGGGGCGCAATAAACATTCAAAACACTATACTCTTTACTATAGTTCAAGCCTTTGGGTATTATGAACCTCCCGTGAATGTCAAATACAATCTAGTAGGTTAAATGGACGGTTATTTTTATCCATTATGGCTTCTCCCCTACACGTAATATTAAAAGGCGAGAAATAAACCCGATCAAGCCCGACCTGCTGTAATGTCAAATGTTCCTTGTCATCAAGGTGCATCTCCTGCAATAGGACAACATCCACCCTCTCTTTTTTAGACTAGAAGGAAAATATTTCCTCTTTTCTGGCCAATGGCTCATCTTAATGCTTCAGGTAGACCATTTTAGCACATCATTACCCAGAACACACTATAGCAACATTTGAACTGGAAAGAGGAAGAAATTGAATTACTGATCATTAATAAACAAAGTCTCATAGAACTTAAAAACTACACAAACTAAAAATACTGCAACTGCCAACTCTCAGAACTTTCAAAAACTAAGCATTTTAAGTAAATGGCTGGGATGGAGTGCGTTAGGGAACCCCTTTGCCCGTACTGTGATGCAGAACCCAACAAAGCAGACCTTCCAGATCACCACCATCTTGGATTTCCCCTTAACATTTTATCGATATTATCATTTCATTTTGCATTATATTCCTGGATGTGCTGGAGCAGTGTAATTTTTTTACCACTGGACTTTCCTGCCATTCCCCGATAATCCTTGATTCCGTTATTCTTTTTGAACCTTCTGTCTGTGCCTCAAACATATTCAATATCTCTGAGTCCAATGCTCTGCAGGGAAGAAAGTTCCAAATACTCTCACCACTGAGAAAACAAAAAATAACTTCACCTGTGTGAGAGATTATTTTTGTCTCCTTACCTGAGAAAGGATATAATTAAATTGGAAGCAGTTAGATGTTTCACTTCATGTATTCCAGGAATGAATGTCTTATATTATGAAAGCTTTAACAGGTTACTCTTGGGAGGTGATCTTATTGAAACATACAAAACCTATAGGAGAGTGATCAGATAGATACCCACTGGGTGTTTGTATAGTCCAAACTTCTTGTTGTTTTTATAGAATCTCTACAGTGTGGAGGCAGGACATTCCGTCCATCAAGAGCACATTGACCCTTCGGAACAGTATCCCCTATGGACCTGCCCACCTAATCTATCCATGTAACTCTGCATTTCCCATCACTAACCTATCTAACCTACACATCCCTGGGCACTATGGGCAATTTAGCATGGACAATCCGCTCTAAGCTGCATATCTATGGACAATGGGAGGAAACTAGAATACTGGGAGGAAATCCACACAGACATGGGGAGAATGTTCAAAATCCACATAGAGGGTTGCCCGAGGTTGGAACTGAACGCAGCTACTTGTTAACGGGAGGTATCAGTGCTAACCACAGATCCACCATGCGCATCCGTTAGTTCTATTAGTTACTTGTGGCTTACTAAAGAAATCTGCCTGACTTGTTCCTGTCACTGAACCTGACTCAGTCTGAGAACTTTATCATCGGCCATATCACCAACCTGGTTCCATTTAAAATTTGGTGTCAGCAGTGGAGGAATGGGACGAGAAAAGGAAACAGTGACACCCTCCAACCTCCGTCAGAGCAGGAATTAGGATAAATCCACAAAGTGGGATTTCAGTCAAGTGGGAACTCTCTTTCCCAGAAGTTTGGAGTGGCTTGACCTTTATATTACATCGAAGCTGGCTTTGTCTAATTTTCCATGGACAGGTGAATCAGTGATAATGGTGCATGGAAAGAAACATGCAGCTGGGACCACAATGAGATGAACCATGACCTTATTTACTGGTGGGGTAGTGTGAAAGGGCTGATTGGCCCAATTGTGTCCCTCAGCCCTATGTTCTGATGTTCCATTCAGCCCTCGAACATGCTAAACAGGGAGAGATCGAGGCCACTCCGATGGTTAGGTGTAGTTTTTGAAATGTACTTGGAAAATCCAGACTGGATCAGGAAGTGACCACCACCCCCACCCCCCCAGTCCCTGTTTCCAGGCTTCCCCTCTCTGTAACTTCTGCTCCAGATGTGGGTCATGTTGCTGACCAGATACGCTGGGAATATAGCCACATACCCCACCCAGGGTTAAAACAACAAATCCTCTGGTCTCCCTGAATGCACTATTGTACAACACGATATCCAGCAAAATAACCCAATACTTTCCAAAAGCATAACATGTGAAATGAATAAATAGGAACAGGAGTAGGTCAATCGGCCCCTCAAGCTAACCCTGTCATTTAATAAGAACATGGCTGATCTCCTCCAGGGCTCAACTCCACTCTCTTGCCGACTCCTTGTCTCCCTCCACACCTCTCTGGGTTAGGGAGTTCCAGACATTCACTACCTTTGGAATGAAGCTCTGACTCTGCATCTCAGATTGAAATCGATGTTCCATATTCGGTATCTATATCATCGAGTTCAACACTTTGCTCAAGAATGGAAACAACTTCTAAACATTTACCTTCTCCAACCCCTTCTGTGTCTTGTAGGTTTCAGCAGGATCACTCCTCATTCATTTAAACCCCAATGAATTATCGCCTCACCATCCTAGAGATTCTCAATAACACAACCCTTCCTTCCCAGGAAACCCCCTAATGTACCATCCAAGTTACTTGCTACATCATCATGCTGACTTTATGTTTCATACCCAGGAAGACTCCAATGTCTTTACTGTTCCTTTTCTGGAAGTCCTCCCCATTAGATAACAGCCTGCCTTTTGATTCTCCATGTCATCCTCAAACTCGGATGTATGTTGCACTCAGCTCCCTCCTTCAGGCTGTCAGTATAGATTGTAAATAACTGATACCATCAGACTGTTATTTGTGGTCCTCCAGCAGGTAAACCTTTACCATAAAGATCCATTAATCCTGACTCTTCGATTTCTGTGTTAAACAATCATCATCCCATGTTAATAAAGTATCCGACGTCCTGGAGCTTCTGTTTTGTGTAAGAACTTTTGTTTTGTTATACCTTGTGGAAAATCTCTGGAAAGCCTGGTGTCCACCAGATCCCCTTTATCAAGGCCACTTGTTACATTTACAGGCATCTCCAGAAATACTTTGCATGATTTTACAGGGCAAAATATCATTTCCCTTTCACAAAACCACCCTGACTCTGCGTGAAGCTTTTCTAAATGTCCATGCTGGGCAGGTTTTCCAAACTATACTAGTCCCATCTGTTTTCATTAGGTCCATGGGCCTCTAAATGTTTCCCATTCATATGTTTGTCCAAATGAGTTTTAAATGTTGTAGCTCTACTGGCATCTCCCACTCATCCTCTGGAAGCTCATTCCATTCTCACACCGCCCTCTGTGTAAAAAAGCTGCCCTTTAGTCCCTTTTAAATCCACCCTCTTTCACCCTCGATGTTTGGATTCCCCTACCCTTTGGAAAAGACCTTGGCTATTCACCCGATCCATACCTCTCATGATTTGATAAGTTTCTATAATGTCACTCCTCAACATCCTACACTCCATCTGATACAATCTTCAAGAACAAGCGTTTAAAGATGAGCACTGCAAAATTAATCAATATTAAAAATGACAGGTAACCAACACTCGGCACAAAAGTCAAACTGTGATTTGTTTTTCTCCATATTACAATACTAAGGCAGCATGAAACGCTTACTAGTGCCAATAAGAAGTCAAGCACCTGAATTCCTTTATCTAAAGGGGGTAATGATCACGGCAGTGAAAACGTACCTGTGGCCAGATGTATATACCACATAGTCAACATTCTCCCTCCTGGCCTCCGTATGACTTTATGTGGTTGTGTCTTTCTTATCTTGCATTCAATAGAGAGAACCCCTTTCCTCCATTCACACCTTAAATTCGACCCGTTATACAGAATCTTTCCTTTCACCACTGCTAAAAGCCCGTTTTTCTTTTGCCACACCCTCTTTTCCCTGCCACCCATCCTCCACTTCCGGCAAGGGATTAAAAGACCATTTTGCAATTGTATTCAGTTTTGAAGAATTGTCACACTGGACTGGAAACGCTAACTCTGTTTCTCTTTCTCTGCAGATGTTGACAGACTTGCTGAGTTTCTTCAGAAATGAATAGGCGCAGAACAATTTTTCAATTAAATAAATAATTATGGATACTGGAAATAAAAATAAAAATCCTTTATCGAAGGTTCACTGGACCTGCAAGTTTAACTCTGCATTCACTCCAGAAAATCCTTGAACATCTTTCGCAATTTCTTCAGCAATTCCTGTTTTTGAACAATTTCCAACGACATATTGTCAAAGATGCCCAAACATCCTGTCCAACATGGAGCGTTGTACACTGGTAACTGAACGGTAACGCATGGTGACAAGTTCCTTGACTCTGAAACTGCATAAAGCTGTTATCACTGACACTGCAGAGCTCTGATTCATGGTCAGGGAGAAAAACAGAAGGAAACACATTCACTTCAAATACAGAAGATGGCATTACTGAAAGGAAACGTTTCAGATTAGTACCTTAAATGGATATTGTTTATGTAACAAATTGGAGGTGTGACAACCAAGGAAAGACTTCCCGCAGAATGGGAATATGAAAATGGAAGTATTTCCGCATCAGAAACCAGAGTAGTTCACTGAGCACAGGGCTGATGGGTGAATGGGTCTCGGTGTGAACTGAGGGGCAGTCAGTAGAATTGAACTGTAGATATTGCAGCTAAAACTTGATTATCATCGGATGCTGTAGATTTCAATGACAATCTGTAACCTTTCCCCCAGGATAGTCCATCCATCTACCATTACCATCAAGCCGATTCATGGGTCAGTGACGAGTGTGGGTGAACATGGTCGGGTCGGAATCACATGCAGCTAAATCTGATGACAATCCATTAAAGCTACCGCACATGACTGGTTACAGTATGAACAGCAGGACTAAAATCTGATACAGAGAGATAGATGATCCCAAGACTAACAAATCAGATATAAGCTCTGTCGTCCTGTCAAATCCATGCATAAAAGTCGATGGACCGTTAAACAACTTACTGGAGGAGAGGACTCCACAAATATCCCCATCCTAAATGATAGAACAGCCCTGTACGTCAGTGTAAAAGATGCAGTATCTGCACCATCCTCAGCCAGAAGTGTTGTGTCGATTACCCACCTCACCCTGAATATGATACCCTGAAGCACGGATGCCCATCTTACCCAATTCAATTCACTGCACGTGACATGAAGCAACAGCTGGACACTGTAGATATGACAAAGGCATTTGGCCCTGACACCATTCCTGCAATAGGACTGAGGACTTTTGCTACACAACAAGCCGTGTTCCTGAGGAAGATGTTTCATTCGAGCTCCAACTCTGACAACTCCCTGGCAATGTGGGTAATTAGCAACTGCAGTCCTCACTTTCTCCTAACGTGGGTAATTACTCAACTATGTCCCATCCCCTAAGAAGGGAATAATTACAATCAGACCAATTACCACGCCGTCAGTCCCATCACGATAGTCAAATTGGTTGGGGTTATTTTTGATAGAGCTGTTAAACAGCACAGAAATAATCGGTTCAGTGTGGTTTCCGACAGGCCCCCATGTGGAGATGGTGCTGTTGTGGAATTGTCATTGGATTGCTAATCCAGACCAGGATAATTCTCTGGCAACTGGTGCAAGTTAAAAACAATTAATAAAATATCGAGATCTATTATCTGGCGTCAGTAATATTGATCTTGTGTTCAATTATAGATGTCGATCTCCTTCCCCAGTGTACTTTCAGGAAGTGAATCCCCCGTGCTTTCCTGTCTGGCCTAAAAGTGACTCCAGACACACAGACACGTGATACACTCTTCAATGGTCTCTGAAATGGGCAAGCAAGGCACTCAATTGTATCAAACTGCTCCGAGACCTTAAAGGATAAACCCAGAGAGAACAGCCGGCACCAGCCTCGTTATCAGAAAAGGGAATGGGAAACACAATCCTGTCGACCCTGCAGAGACCTCCTTCCTAACAGCTGAGAGCTTGTGGCAACATTTACAGAGCTTTCCCACACACTGCACAGAAGCATCGGGAAAGGAATACATCATACAACTCATTGAGCTTTCCCTATTCTCGTTAATGGCCGAACATCTCCTCAACGCAGTTTTCCCCATACAATATACATATCCCTTAATATGTTTAAACATTGTGAACCATAAAATGAGAACTACTGTAGTCCATTCAGCCCATCAGTTTTGCTCCTCCATTCTATGTACAGGCAGTTCACCAATAACACGTGTTGATTAAATACAATTTGGCTGCAATGCAATTCATGAACCTTTTTCTATAAAGTGAACTGGCGTTTACTGTGACGCGATTCCTTGTCGGGCACCAGCTGAACATCAAACCCAGCCTCAGAAACCCTCTATCTACAAAAGGTACAATCAATGTGTTCAGCTAAAACAGGAATGCAATCGACTCTGCAGGCCTTGAAACTGAGCCTGATCTGGGAATTGTAGTCTATGTTTCGAAAGAGCTTTATTTCAAACTGTGGGGAGAATCTTGGGGAAAACTGGAATTCGGCATCGGCATCACATGGTCACTCAGCCCCCGTGTGCTTTCTGGTGAAGATTGTGGTGAAAGGGACAGTGCACCAGTGAGTGATTGTAGTGTGAAAGCGTTACATTTACAGCACTGTTCCATTACAACATGTAATTTAAAGATTTATTTAGACTGTCCTATTGTGTGTTAGACCAAATATAAATTTTGGTTTTTACTGATATTTTTAGGAGTTCGCCACTTACCCTCTTTTTTCCATAGACCCCATTATTAATATTGCACGATTTTCTACAACACAGTGTTGTACAGGAACCCAGTTATTATGTTATTGGAGAACAACCTGGAATGAGAGCTGATCTTCTATCTTCACACCATACTCCTGCTCTCTCCCTATCCCTTTAGTTTCCAGAAAACCTTATTTATATTCAGCCCCTTGACTTCCACAGCCTGATCTGGGAGAGAGTACCCCTGGTTCGCTAGTCTCTGAGTGCAGGCATTTATTCTCATCTCAACGCAAAGTGGCCTGTCTGTACCTAATATTGTGGCCCCTTGTTTTAGACGTTCCAGCCAGGCGATTTACTGATCGGCTTCTAATCTGTCTCGCCCTGTCAGAGTGTTATATATTTCACTGTGATTTTCACTCATTTTCCTAAAGCCCATTGAATACAGGTCCAGTCGCCCCAAACTCTGCTCCCACAAAAAGTCTGTCATCCCAGAGATCAGTCTGGTCATCCTTTGCTACTCTCACTCAATGTCAGGTTTGTGGTCTATTAGGAAAAGAGACCAAAACTGCACACAATACTGCACAATGTTCGAGATGGGGTCTCACCAAGGCCCTGTACAGCTGCAGTGAGATACATTTACTCCTGTACTCAAATCCCGTGAAATGAAGGTGAATACAGCATTTATCTTCCTTCCTGCTTTCTGCTCCTGCAATATTGCTTTCAGTGACTGGTGTACAGGGAGATCCAGATTCCTTTCAAAGTTACAGTTCCCCACGTGCTGGGCCTACATACAATTGTCAGCGTGCCAATGCCATTCCCAGTATTGACTTCTGGCTTCAGAACTCACTGCCCTACATGGACTCTGAGGGCTGCGCAGAAATAAACAAAAATGCAGCTTAAGTTCATTTACAGTGCAACATTTTTCAAACACTCCTTTTTCAAATGAGAGGCTGCTAGTCCATTGTTCCCATCAAATTACACAACATCTCATCCACCCCATTACTCTCCATCTGCCACGTATTTGCCCAGTCACTCCACTTGTCTCAATCACCTTGGAACTTTTTTACATCCTCCTCATCCACTCACAAGCTGACACCGTTTTGTGCTGTCAGCAGACTTGGGAATATTGCATTTGCGCCCCTCACCCAAAGATATGATGTGTATTGAGAATAGCTGGAAACCAAGACACGATCCTTACAAAATCCTCCAAGCCTTCCATTTAAAAATAAAACATGGTTTTATTCCTACTCACTGTTTCCTGCCAGCCCTCCCATTCTAAATCTATGACCATATATTAGCCCGAGTCCCATAGGATTCGAATTTGCACAATAGGCTTGGGGCTTTATCAAAAATCTTTCTGATAATCCACTCGCATGGCATTGATATCTCCTAGATAACTTTCCTAAAAGCCACTTTCTCAAATATGATTCCCAAATCATAAATCTCTGTTGACTTTGTCTATTCCCATTAATTTCAGTCCAATACTTTCTCTAAACTGTTTAGTTGCTATTTTCATTCTATTCCCTTTTTCTCACAAGACTGAAATTTCCTAGTATTGCTTGGAAGTTTTCTTTTTTGTTTTGTTTTCTTCTGTGAAAGCATAACTAAAGTATTTGCTCCATAGTCCTGCTATTTCTCGGTCCTTAATTATCTGGCATCAGACTGTAAGAAATCTGCAACCTTTTTCTCTTAATTTTGCCATTGACAAATTTCCAGAAAATATTACAAGTTCTCTCTTATCAACTTTATTAAGATATTCTTCAGAAACCCATCAATTCCTACCTTAAGCTACTCAATGATTGACCTTCCACTGCCATACAATCACAGAAGCACAGACTCTGTACTACCAGAAATACAGCACGGTCTACTTTAGGCCCACTTTCCGACACAAGACTGTAGCCGTGGATCTTAAAGCATTTGAAGTGCACAACCATGTGGTTTCTAATGGTTCGAGGTTACCATGACAACTCAACTCTCAAGAAGTGCATTCCAGACCCCAACACCCTCTGGTTGAAAAACAATTCTCAAATCTTCACTAAACCACAAATCCTTCACTTTAAAAATGTTGCCCTTTGAGTCAATGCAACAGCTGCTGTCTATCCACCCTGTCCATGTACCTCGTAATCCTATCCCTCTGAATCACAGACCTCGCAGCCTTCTCTCCTCCAAACTAAACAACCTGAGGTTATCCAGCCTCTCTCCATAGCTGATATGCTCCATCCCAGGGAACATCCTGGTGAATCTGCTCTGCACCCCCTCCACTACAATCACATCCTTCCTATAATGTTGTTCCCAGACCTACACACAGTATTCGATCTTGCTCTCACCACAGTTCCGCATAGTTCTTATCATCTCTGCCTCGATGAATAAAGGCTATGTTTACATTCCCCTAGCCTTTCCCAGATTGTGTATTAACCTGTGCAGACACATTCAGTGATGTCTGGAGAAACACCCTCTGAGCTTTCTAGTGTGCTGCAATTCATTGAGTACTCCTCTGTCTGGTTCCTTCTTCCAAAGTTGCATGACCTTATAGTTATCAAGGTTACATTCCATCTGACATTGATCCACCCATTTGACCATTCCATCCGTATCTACCTGTAACATAAGGCCTTCCTCCTCACTGCCAACCACCCCGCCAATCTTTGTATGAAATCCAAACTTATTTATTACACACCCCACCCCTCGTCCATATTCACAGCTGCATCATTTATGAATACCACAAATAATAAGGTTAAAAATCTCTCAACATCAGTTATATCACGTGGTTGTGCACGTTGATGAAGAAGCTACGTTTCGAAAGCTAGTGCTGCTGAATAAACCTGGAGACTATGGTCTGGTGTTATGCTATTTTTAGATTTGTCCACCCCAGCCCAATACTAGCACCTCCGAATCACAAATAATACGGGACCCAGCACTGATGCCCGTGGTACACCATTGGACACTAGCCTCCAGTCACACAAACAGCCTTCCACCACTCCCCTCTTTCTCTTACTACTAAAGTTGATTTAAATGCAACTTGGCAAGTTACTCATGAGTCCTACGTGTTCATTGGTTATTCTGCTCCACTTGACATACTTGTAGGTTATCTGGAGATTCTCCGTAATCTCGCCCTGCTTTGCCCATGTGTTAGTCATTCCCCTCCACGCGCAGACCTTCCTCCTTATTGCAGTCTTAAATGGTTTGTCCCTTATCCTGCCATTATTTGCCTTGAATGTGGATTAGACAGACTGATAAACATCCTGTTAATTTCAAACTTGTCGTATGTTTTGTGAGTTTTATAAAGTTCACAGTGACCCACCGCTGGATCTTTGAACCTCAAGAGAACATAGGCCGAGTTTCCTCATCACACACGCTTGCCGTCTGGATAATGTCCACCGCACTTCCTCTGTGGTCTGTATATTTTTTCTCAGATTCGGTCACCAAAACTGTGCACAATACTCCAGGTACAGTCTCACCAACACACTGCTTCAACGTGTCTTTACATCTATATTCTGACTCCCTTAAAGGAAGGCAACCAACTTTAGGGTTCCACTTACATATATTCCTCCAAATACCCTTCACATCATTGCATTTTCGAACTCACTTTGTGAGTTCTTATAGAAAGCCTTCTGATAATCTAAAATCTATACCAATTCTCCTGGGTCCCCATGATCGATGCTGTAAGAATCAACTTCAAACAATTCCGAAGTTTGTCAAGTATGATTTCCCTTTCAGAAATGCATACTGAGTCTCTCCAATGTTGCTGTTAATGTCGAAGTATCCAATATCATATCCTATATAATAGATTCCAACAGTTTCCCCACAAATGTCAAGTTAATTTGTCAGCAGTTCTCCACACTATCTCTTCTTCTCTTTGTAGATGCTTGTATCCCTACCATTCATCTATAGTGCTTGGATCACATTTACTAATGTGCATTTATCTACACCAGCTTCCAGACTCTGCAGAATATAACGGAAAATAGAACGCAGTCATCGACAATGCAATCAGTACTTCTATTTGTGATTTAGTTCTGAAGATTTTGGTATGAAGTACATCTGGTTTGTCAAGTTTAGTAATGCTCAATCCAGCTGCATGTTCAATATTGCCTTGTTACTGATAAGAATTGACTTTATGTCTTTACTTCCATAAGTCCGAGACAATCACTTCGTATTTCTGGGTGATTTTCTGGACCTTACTCCATTAAGATAGATGTACAGTAATTGGTCATTTGCTTTGCCATTTCCGTGTTATCCACCATAAACTCGTCTCTCCCCATTGCAAATTTCCACATTTGACAATTTTTTTTTCTTTTGAAATATAGAACATAGATTTTTGAAATCTTTGTGTTCCTGTTTGTTTGCATGCACGTTCGCTTTTTGATTTCCTGATCAGTTTCATGGCCCTCGTTTACTGGATTGCAATTTTCTGAGAATTCTTAGGATTCCCCAATGTCTGGAATTCTTCTGAAGTCACTTCCTGTGATTATTATATTCCTTAATTTGTTATGTTAATCATCATTGAGTAACTTACTCACTCTTTGGTGTTTTCACCTGAAATAAGTAGACATATCTTTCAGACTATGCAGTATTTCTAAAAATCTCCTTGTCCTGACCAGATATATTCAGGAGCACTGCAGGAGGACAGAGAAGTAATAGTGGGGGCCCTGGTCGGTAGCCAAAGGGTGAGGTCCCGGAGGACTGGAGCATAGCGAAGCTATTCCCTTATTCAAGAAGAGCTACAAAGAAAAACCTGGGACCTACAGACCAGCAAACCTGATATCCCTAGTTGACAAGTTTCTTGAGAAGATTCTGAGAGAGACAATATACATGCATTTGGAAAGGCAGGGTGTGATTATGAGCAGTCAGCACGTCTTTGTGCGTGGGGGATCATGGCTCAATAATTTGTTAGAGTGCTTTGGTGAAATTACCAGTACTTTGACAAGGGCATGGTAGTATATGTGGTGTATATGGATTTCAGTAAGGCCTTCATTAAGGTTCCACATGGTAGGCTGCTCTGGAAGTTTAGATCATATGGAATTGAGGGGGAGCTGGCAAATCAGATCATAGATTTGCTTCATTGCAGGAAAACATAGGGTAATAGTGGAAGTATGCTTGTCGGGATGAAGGCCTGTGATGAGTGGAATGCCTCAGTGGTCGGTCCTGGGACTATTACTGCTTATTGTATGCATGTATATTTTATTTATATTTACATATTACACACATCTATGATTTAGACGAGAATGTACAGGCATGAATTATAAGTTTGAAGATGACACTAAAATAGGCGGTATCGTGGACGGTGAGGAAGATTATCAGAATTTTCAGAAATTACAGCAGTGCCTTGATCAGGTGTGAAAGTGGGCCGAGAAATGGCAAATGGAGTTTAATCCAGATAAGTGTAAGTTCTTGCATTTTAGAAAGTCAAATCAAGGTAGGAGTTTCATGGTGAATGGCAGGGCCTTAAGAAGTGTATTGAGACAAAGAGACCTTGGAATTCAAGTTCAAGGTTCTCTGAAAGTGGAGTCACAGGTAGATAGGGTAGTGAAAAAGGCATTTGGCAAACTGGCCTTCATCAGTCAGAGTAATGAGTATCGAAATTAGGGAGTTATGTTGCAGTTATACAAGATAGTGGTGAGGCAATACAGGTAGTTTTACGTGAAGTATTGTTCACTTTGCTACGGGAAGGATGTTATTATCCTGGAAATAGTGCAGAAGAAATTTACAAGGATGTTGCCCGGACTCAATGGTCTGAGTTATAGAGAGAGGTTGGGCAAGCTAGGAGTTTTTACTTTAGAGTGTATGAGACAGCGGGGGATCTGATACCAGTGTATAAGATCATGGGAAGCATGGATAGAGTGAATTCAATCAGTCTTTTTGAGCAACCATGGACGAGAGGGCATCAATTTACGATCCGATGGGAAAGAGTAAAAGGGAACCTGACGGGCAATTTCTTTTACACACAGGGTGGTGTGCACATGGAATGAGATGCCAACAAAAGTGGTTGAGGCGGGTAGATACGCAAAATTTAAAATGCATTCGGACAAATACACGGATAGGAAAGAATAAGAAGGATATGGGGCAAGGGCAGGGAAATGTGAATGGACATTTTGTTCGGAATGGACCAGTTTGGGCTGAAGAGCCTTTCTACGTGCTGTCGGACTCTATGATTCTCACAATCATTGCTTCTCCCATTGAATGTTATATTATATTTCCCCAATTCATTGGAGCGTGCTTGACCCTCCAGCCTCCGGGCTTCCATGATGCCTAACCAGAATGTTCAAACACTCGATATTGTATTCAGACGCCGTGTAAAAATGTAACATATTGATGTCACTATTCCTCCAAAGCTGCTTCAGAGCAAGATTATTAATTAGTCCTCCTGACAACACAATACCAAATCTGAAATAAACTCCTCTCTAGTTTGGTTCACAAGATACTGTTCAACCTACCTAATACACACTTACGGAAGTTTATCTTCACAGTATTAGTAGTCACTGCAGTTTCGGTGCAACTTGAGACCATCTATTATTACTGCAGCACACACGATTATTTGTTACTCATTCACAGGATGAGGGCGTCGCTGGATAACCAGCATTTATTGCTCATGCCAGAGGGCAGTTAAGAGTCAGTAGCGTTGTCTTGAGTCTGGAGTCACATGCAGGCTACACCAGGCTACATCAGTATCCTTCCCACAAGGACATCAGTGAACCAAATGAGTTTTTCCAACAATCGACAATGGATTCCTGGTCATCATAAACCCTTGATTCCAGATACATATTGAATTCAAATTCCACCATGGCAGGGTTTGAATTCATGTCCCCAGAATATTACCTGGATCTCTGGGTTAAGAGTCCAGCGATAATATCACTGTGTCATTGCTCCCCCTTGCATATACTTGCATACGTAATTTCCAGAACCTATGTTGTAAAGTATTTCCGTGACAGATTTGGTTTTGATAATTATACACTGATGTTTGCTTCACCTTGCTATTTGTAAGATCTACCCAAACTGATTCTGTGGGAAGTGATGGAAAGGGTCTGAGGCGTTATTACTGATAGACTTGGACAAGACGTTCAGGGAGACTCACCTCAACGCTGAGATGATCTGAAGAATTGGTCAGCGATACAGGACAAGCATCAATATTCTTTCCCCCCACTTTTCCAGGATAAGTGTCACCATATTCTTCTGCTCCCTCACACTCACTGTGTATCTGTTATAACACCTACCCCCGAACAAGGCTCACACTCTATCTCCAAATAAGGCTCAAGCACGACCACACTCACTGTTGAATTTAGCACGTTCCTTCCCTCAGTTTTTCTGTCACTGACGCAATAGCCCCGCACACTAATACCACTGCATGGATACAACACTTTGGTCAGACTCCCTCCGGACATCTCACCCTTCCCCCTTCCCCTATACCAGCATTAACAGCAGGGACACCCACTGCCACCCTCACTCCGTCCCTCCTCTTCTCCCATTCCAGGAGAAACATCCTGGAATAGGACATAAAAGGCCAAGCAGGGTGTTAGAGTGCCCGATATCCGTTCCCTCACCCTCTACCTCGATATGTGGGGAGGATCCTGGAAAGAGCCAGAGACGTCCAGGACACCTTGTGTGGAGATTCTGAAACATCGCCGTCCCACCAACCGAGTAAACAGCAATGTTCACTAAAGAGCAATTCTCAATTTAAACTCGCTGGCAGTTCCAATCTCATCTCTCTCACTTTTCAGGCGAAGTTAAAAGATGTCAGATGGAGACAGAGCGTCTGCAATGGGATACAGACAGGGGCAGGGCGGGGCATCTGCAATGGGATACATACAGGGTGAGGGCAGAGCGTCTGCAATGGGATACAGACAGGGGGAGGGCAGAGCGTCTGCAATGGGATACAGACAGGGGGAGGGCAGAGCGTCTGCAATGGGATACAGACAGGGGGAGGGCAGAGCGTCTGTAATGGGATACAGACAGGGGGAGGGCAGAGCATCTGCAATGGGATACAGACAGGGGGAGGGCAGAGCATCTGCAATGGAATACAGACAGGGGGAGGGCAGAGCATCTGCAATGGAATACAGACAGGGGGAGGGCAGAGCGTCTGCAACGGGATACAGACAGGGGGAGGGCAGAGCATCTGCAATGGGATACAGACAGGGGGAAGGCAGGGCATCTGCAATGGGATACAGACAGGGGGAAGGCAGGGCATCTGCAATGGAATACAGACAGGGGAAGGACAGATCACCTGCAATTGGATACAGACGGGTGGAGGGCACAGCGTCTGCAGTGGGATACAGACGGGGGAGGGCAGAGCGTCTGCAATGGGACACAGACAGGGGGAAGGCAGGGCATCTGCAATGGGATACAGACAGGGGAAGGAAAGATCACCTGCAATTGCATACAGACGGGGGGAGGGCAGAGAGTCTGCAATGGAATACACACAGGGAGAGGGAAAAGCGCCTGCAATGAGATACAGACAGCGGAGGGCAGAGCGAGGGCAGTGCGTCTACAATGGGATACAGACAGGGGAAGGGCAGTGTGCCTGCAATGGGAGACAGACTGGGGAAGGGATGCACCTCTGCAATGGGATACAGACAGGGGGAGGGCAGGGCATCTGCAATGGGATACAGACGGGTGAGGGCAGAGCGTCTGCAATGGGATACAGACAGGGCAGGGTCAGTGTGTCTGCAATGGAAGACAGACTGGGGGAGGGATGCTGCTCTGCAAAGGGATACAGACAGGAGGAGGCAGAGCGTCTGCAATGGGATACAGACAGGGGAGGGGCAGTATGTCTGCAATGGGATACAGACAGGGGCAGGGAAGAGCGTCTGCAATGGGATACAGACAGGGGAAGGGAAGAGCGCCTGCAATGGGATACAGACAGGGGCAGGGAAGAGCGCCTGCAATGGAACACTGATGGGTGAGGGCAGAGAGTCTGCAGTGGGATACAGACAGGGGAGGCATGGCGTCTGCAATGGGATACAAACACGGGGAGGGCAGAGCATCTGCAATGGGATCCAGACAGGGGAAGGGCAGAGCGTCTGCAATGGGATCCAGACAGGGGAAGGGCAGAGCGTCTGCAATGGGATACAGACGGGGAGGGCATAAAGTCTGCAATGGGATAAAGACAGGGGAGGGGAGAGCATCTACAATGCGATATAGACAGCTGAAGGCAGTGCGTCTGTAATGGGATACAGACGGGAAGGGTAGATCGTCTGCAATGGCATACAGACAGGGGGAGGGCAGAGCGTCTGCAATGGGATACGGACAGTGGGAGTGCAGAACATCTGCAATGGGACACAGATTGGGGAGGGCACAGCAACAAGCAATGGCATACAGACAGAGGATGGCTGTGAGCAAAGCTTCAGCAAAAAAAAAGTACAATATATATACGTGATGGAAATTTTCTGTTTTGGGGAAAGGATGAAACAGCAGAAATTTATTTAAATGCAAGGAGAATGCAGAATTCAGTGTTACAGAGGGATTTGTGTGTCTTAGTACATGAATCGCATCAAATTAACCTGAAGATGTAGCAAGTGATTTGGAAGGTAAATGTCGTGATCCTGTTTCGTGCAAGGGGTGTTGCGTATGATCTTAGCGATGTTTTTTGCATCAGTACAGGGCATTGCTGAGATTACATCTGTTGTATTATTTGTAGTTAAAACAGCCTAAACTGAAAAAAAAAACAAAATTGCTTTCGAAACGTCTCAAAGATGCTTCTCTTTACGCATTCTTGGAATGAAGGCATTACGTTGTGAAGAATTAACAGTTCGGCCTGAGAATGAGGGATGTTTTATTGGCCATATAAGATCTTGAGAAGAGTGTAGTTGGTGAATACCGGATGGATATTTCTCATTGTGTGGGAGAATAAAACTGGGGAAATAATTTAAGAATAAGTCAGTTTCAAAGGCAAGGTCATTAGACAGTAAAATTGAACTGTGAATTCTCTTCCTACATGCTGACAGACAAGCTGAGCTTTTCCAGCAATTACTATATATGTTTAAGAATATTCATTTTAACACAGATATTGTGAAGACATGAAACACTTATTTTTACATTATGCAAACACATAGTAACACATCGTCAAAACAAGTAGAACCGTTTATTGTTAATGAATTGACACTGTAATAACGCACTGACCTGGAGTCGAGAATGTAATGGAGTCATATAGTTCGGACAATGTTTAAGAAGAGCTCACTGAGTCCAGTGTGGGACTGATAACGTTACTGATTGAACTTACAGATGGAAAATGTAGCCTATCTGTGGAGAAACATTCTATTGCTCCTTTTCTGTTTCCCTATCGCTCACCACAGCAATGTTTGGGAGTGAAAAAAAGCCCAGTCGTCTTTCCCACTAATGGAGGATTCCTGATGAGGATTCATTGGAATCTCCTCATTGCCTGAAGCAAAACAATTCAGCCCAATTCAACTGTTCCATGAAGAAATCCCATTGTCAGAAGGTTGTGCAAGCAGAATAACAACAGAAGTAATTATCTGACTCGATAGTGAGGGGAACAGACAGGAGATTCTGTGGCTGCAAATGGGAATCCGGAATGGTGTGTAGCCTCCCACATGCCAGGTCCAGGATGTCTCAGAGTGGCTGCAGAACGTTCTCACTGGGGGTTGGGGGGGGGGAGGGGGGCAGTGGGGGGAAGCAGCCAGAAGTCATTGTGCGCGTTGGTACAATGGATAGAATGAAACAGGTAGAAATAGTGATGACATCCTGCAGAGTGATTGTGGAGAGCTACGGAAAAGGATAAAAGACAGAGTTAATATTAAGTTTACTTCCAGTTCTCCATGCTAGTGAGGGTAAGAATAGGATGATATGGCAGATGAAGGGGTGGCTAAAGAATTGGTGCAGGGGGCAGAGAATTTTGGATTACTGGGATCTTTTGTGGGGCAAGGTGACGTGTTCAGGAAGGACGGGTTGTACCTGAGCTGAAAGGGGACCAATATCCTGGCAGGCCTGTTTGCAACTGCTGCAAGGGTGGGTTTCAACTAGATTGGCTGGGGTTGGGGAGTGGTGGGATCCTCAACAGCAGGGAGGCAATTGCGAGGCTGGAAGGAGATACAGTAATCAGAAACAGTAAAATGAAGAGACAGGTCAGGCTAGACAACGACAGGGAGCAAGGAATGCCTGTTGGATTAAATCGCAACTGTTTCAATGCAAGATGGCTGACAGGTAAGGCTGACGAACTCAGGGCATGGATTGGTGCGTGGGACTGGGATATTATAGTCATTACTGAAACATGGCTATGGGAGAACTATATCATTGGCCATATCACCAACATAGTTATAATTATTTTTTGTGGGCAGTGGAGGAGTGGGGCTAGAAAAGGGAGAAGCGAGCCAAAACAACACAGGGAATTATCGACTTAATCAGCCAACATCAGAGACGAGGAGTTCGTTGGAGGGGATTCTGAGGGATAGAATTTGCATTTATTTAGAAAGACAAGGAATGATTAGGGATAGTTAATATGGATTTGTGTGATGGAAGTCATGTCTAATTAATGTGATTGAGTATTATGAAGTGATGACAAAGACGATTGAAGAATACACCGTGGTGTACAATTTTTACACAAACTTCAGCAAGGCATTTAATAAGGTTCCCCATCGTAGACAGATTACTAAACTTAGGTTATATGTAATCTAGGAAAAGCTAACCAATTGGATACAAAATTGGATTGAAGGTAATGGATTGTTTTCCAGACTGAAGACCTGTGGCCAGCGGTGTGCTGAAAGAATCAGTGCTGAGTTCACTGCTTTTTAATCACGGCTATAAACAACTTTGATGTGATTATCGGAGGCATGGTCAGTAAGTTTACAGATGACATCACCAAAGTGGTTCAGTGGACAGTGAAGAAGATTAACTCAGAATATAACGGGATCCTTGATCATCAATGAGCCAAGGACTGGCAGATGGAGTTTAATTTATATATTTGTGAGGTTTTTCATTTTGGAAAGTTAAAGCGGAGTAGTGACCTGGGGAATGTTGCTTAACAAACAGACCTAGGGGTGAAGATTCATAGTTCCTTGTAAGTGGAGTTTAGGTCGGTAGAGTAGTGAGGAACGTGGTTGACATGCTTGCCTTAATCGGTCAGAACATTGAGAATAGGAGTTGGAGTAACGTGTTGCGCTTGTACAGGACGGAGGTGAGGCCACTTTAAGAATACTGCGTCCATATCAGTTGACTTTTGTTAAGCTTGAAAGGGTGCAGAAAAGATTTACAAAGATTTTCTGGAACCTGAGGGTTTGAGCTACAGGGAGATGATGAACAGGATGAGGCTTTTTCCCCTCGCATGTCAGAGACTGAATGGTGACATGACAGAGGTTTAATAAAGTCCTGAGGGACATGGAGAGTCTGATTGGTCAAGATCTTTTTCCCAGTGTCGGGGCGTCCAGAACTTTACGGCATAGGGTGAAGGTAACAGGGCAAAGACAGAAGCGACCTGAGGGGAAACCTTTTCATACAGAGGCTGGTGGGTGTACTGTCAGAGAAAGTAGTGAAAGCGTGTACAATTACATGTTTACAATGTAACTGGATAGGTACATAAATAGGAATGGATCATGTGATGTGGGCCAAATGCTGGCAAGTGGGACGAGATCTGATTAAGATGCCTGATTGGACAAAAGGATCTTTTTCCACGCTGTATGATTCTCTTATTCTCACAGCGGGATGAGGAAGAATTCCAAAAGGGCCATTCGAATGGGAATTCTCTTCCCCGGAAGTTTGTGGTTCTTCTCTGATTACAAGTATTCACAGCTGAGTTAGTTAAAGATTTCACAGAAAAGTGAGTCACGGATAATGGGACACAGATAGGACGATGAGGCTGAGACCACAATCTGATCAGCCACAATCTTAATGCCTGGTGGAGAAGGCTCAAGTTCTCTAATGACCCACTCCTGCTCCTCAGTCCCATGTTTCTCTGTTCCATTCAACCCCTCTAGCCTGATAGACAGGAGCAGTTAGATTCCGCTTATTGTTATAGCATGGTGTACAGAAATAGAGGAAACAGTTCGGTCCCTCGAGACTGTCCCACTCGGTTTGGGAGATTGGAAAATGTAATTGGAAGACCCAGGCTGGATATGGAAGAGGTTGCTCATTTCTCTTTACAAAACTTCCCATCTCTGTATCTTGTGCTTCATTTGTTGAACATGTTGTAGACCCAGATTCACTGTGAATACAGCCCCCAAATCTCACCCAGTGATGGCTCACAAAATCCACGGGTCTCCCTGATTGCAATAGTCCATAAAAGACCTTCCAGAAAAATAACACATACTAACTTTCCAATAACAGAATGGGTGAGCATCAGAAACAGGTGCAGGTCATTCACATCCCAAGCCTGCCTTGCCCTTCACGAAGATCAAGGCTGACCTGCTCCAAGTCTCAAATATTATAAATGTCCAAGTCTTCTTGAGCACTTCCATAGAACACAGAACAAAGAACAGTATTGATTTGGAGATGTCGGTGTTCGACTGGGGTGTACAAAGCTAGAAATCACATAGCACCAGGTTATGTTCCAACAGGTTTAATTGGAAGCACAGTAGCTTTTGGAGCATCGTTCGTTCATCAGGTGATAGTGGAGGGCTCGACCGTAACACAGAATTTATAGTAAAAATTTACAGTGTGATGTAACTGAAATTTCACATGGAAAAATTGATTGTCTGTTAAGCCTTTCATCTCTTAGAACACCATGATAGAACATAGAACATAGAACAATACAGCACAGAACAGGCCCTTCGGCCCACGATGTTGTGCCGAACTTCTAACCTAGATTAAGCACCCATCCATGTACCTATCCAAATGCCGCTTAAAGGTCGCCAATGATTCTGACTCTACCACTCCCACGGGCAGCGCATTCCATGCCCCCACCACTCTCTGGGTAAAGAACCCACCCCTGACATCTCCCCTATACCTTCCACCCTTTACCTTAAATTTATGTCCCCTTGTAACACTCTGTTGTACCCGGGGAAAAAGTTTCTGACTTTCTACTCTATCTATTCCTCTGATCATCTTATAAACCTCTATCAAGTCACCCCTCATCCTTCGCCGTTCCAACGAGAAAAGGCCGAGAACTCTCAACCTATCCTCGTACGACCTACTCTCCATTCCAGACAACATCCTGGTAAATCTTCTCTGCACCCTCTCCAAAGCTTCCACATCTTTCCTGAAGTGAGGCGACCAGAACTGCACACAGTACTCCAACTGTGGCCTAACCAACGTCCTGTACAGCTGCAACATCACTTCACGACTCTTGAATTCAATCCCTCTGCTAATGAACGACAATACTCCATAGGCCTTCTTACAAACTCTATCCACCTGAGTGGCAACCTTCAAAGATCTATGTACATAGACCCCAAGATCCCTCTGTTCCTCCACCTGACTAAGAACCCTACCATTAACCCTGTATTCCGCATTCTTATTTGTTCTTCCAAAATGGACAACCTCACACTTGGCAGGGTTGAACTCCAATTGCCACTCCTCAACCCAGCTCTGCATCATATCTAAGTCCCTCTGTAGCCGACAACAGCCCTCCTCACTGTCCACAACTCCACCTATCTTCGTATCATCTGCAAATTTACTGACCCACCCTTCGACTCCCTCGTCTAAGTCATTAATAAAAATTACAAACAGCAGAGGACCCAGAACTGATCCCTGCGGAACTCCAATTGTAACTGGGCTCCAGGCTGAATATTTACCATCTACCACCACTCTCTGCCTTCGACCGGTGAGCCAGTTTTCTATCCAATTGGCCAAATTTCCCTCTATCCCATGCCTCCTGACTTTCCGCTTAAGCCTACCATGGGGAACCTTATCAAATGCCTTACTAAAATCCATGTACACTACATCCACTGCTCTACCCTCATCCACATGCTTGGTCACCTCCTCGAAGAATTCAATAAGACTTGTAAGGCAAGACCTACCCTTCACAAATCCAAGTGATCGTTTCACTTCTTTCATGTGTAAATCACAAAACCTTTTTTTAAAAAAAAAGTTGCATTCTCAGGTGAGCTGTGAACAATGGTGATAGCAAGATAAAATGTTGAAGGTGTTGGCCCCCTGTGTTCTCTGACTATGCCATGATGTTTAGATTGATTCTAAGCTAAAAAGTGTGATAACGGAGTTTTACATGAATTCCTGCAGATTTTGAGCTCAAGGATCTACATTAATGCATGCAGTTAGGACCTTCAGCTCTCGACGTTGTGTTGTTTGTCCTACTCTAACCTACATGCTTCCGTTCACTTTGTTCCATGTGCCTATCCAAGAGTCTCTTAAGTTTCCCTCACGTATTTGACTCTACTACCACTGATGGTAGTGCATTCAACACACCCACCACTCTCTGTGTAAAGAATCTACCTCTGATATCTCCCCTAAAACTTCCTCCAATTACCTTAAATTTATGCCACCTCGTGATAGACATTTCTGCCATGGGAAAATGTCTCTGGCTATTCACTCTCTATCTGCCTCTCATCATCTTGTACACCTCTGTCAAGTCACCTCTCATCTATTTTTCCTCGTAAGACTTCTAGTCCAGGCAGCATCCTGGTAAATCTCCTCTTTACACTCTCAAAAGCTTCATTATCCTTCCTATAATGAGGAGATCAGAACTGAACACAATATTCCCTGTGAGGTCTGAGCAGGGCTCTATCGGGCTGCAGCATAACCTCGCGGCTCTTAAACTCAATCCCCCTGCAACTGAAAGCCAACATACCATACACCTTCTTAACAACCCGATCAACTTGGGTGGCAGCTTTGAGGGATCTGTGGACACAGACGCCAGGATCCCTCTGTTTCTCCACACTGCCAAGAATCCTGCCTTTAACCATCTATTCTGCATTCACATTCCAGCTTGCAAAGTGAATTACTTCAGTTTGAACTCCATGTGCCATTTTCAGCCCAGCTCTGCATCCTTTCGATATCCCATTGCAACCTACAATAGCCCTCCACTTTCTGTACCACTCCAACCACCTTTGTGTAATCGGCAAACTTACTATCCAACTCTTCAACACGCGCATCCAAGTCATTTTTGAAAATAACAGAGAGCAGAGGTCACTGAACTGATCCCAGCGGGACACCACTGGTCCCTTTCAGTGATCTAGCTCCCCTAACACTCTGTGTAAGAGAGTTCCTGACATTCACTACTCTCTGTTTGAAGAAAACCTTTTCTGCTTCAGCACCATGACCTATTGATATGAACAAAAGCGGTAACGCAGGGGCTCAGGTAAGAGAGACTGATCCTGAGCTCAAGGCAGTATTTGACTGAGGATGACATCAAGGAACCTGAACAAAATCACACTTACTGAGAATTAATTATGACCTCTACACTGCTTGGAGTCATTCACGGCACAAGGGAAGATGATTATCATTGGTGGGCATCAATCATCTCAGCCGTGGGGCACATCTGCAGGAGATCCTCAGCGTAGCTTCCTCAGCCCAGGCATCTCCAGTTTGTCATCATAGAATCCCTACAGTGTGGAAGGAGACTATTCATCCCACTGAGTCGAAACTGAGCAGATTAGATTCCCTACAGTGTGGAAACAGGCACTTCGGCCCAACCAGTCCACACCGACCCTCCGAAGAGTAACCCACACAAACACATTTCAGTCTGACTAATGCACCTGACATGATGGACAATTTAGTCTGGCCAATTCACCCTGCGTGCACATCTTCAGACTGTGAGAGGAAACCGGAGCACCCGAAAGAAACTCATGCAGACAACTGGGGAATGTGCAAACTCCACACAGACAGTTGCCTAAGGTTCGAATCGAACCTGGGACCCTGGTGCTGTGAGGCAGCAGTGTTAGCTACTGATTCACCGTGCCAGCAGATGAGGGGGCATGAAGTCTACAAAGTTTTCAGGACAGGTTGTCCCTCTTCAGCTCTTGAAACAATCTGTGACCATGTATAGCAAGACTCAGACAACATTCAAGACCGTGTTGTTAAAGTCTGGGTAACATTTATGTAACAGCACAGTACATTTCCACAGTAAAAGGACAAGTTCATTCAGCAGCTCAATCTGGTTTCACGAGAATGTGGGGAAGCCATTCATCCCATAAAAACTACTGGGCAAAAGAAGGAGAGCCCATTCAGTGCCTCCTGCCTGTTGCACAGGAACGTGGGAGTCTGCTCTCTCCCACATGTCACGTACATGGGATCAGAAAGAACCATTTCACACCCGCAGTCACTTACAAAGGAACAGGAAGAGGTTATTCAGCTTGTCAAGCCACTAACGCAGGAACAGGAAAGTGTCAGAGATTCTCCAACATCACAAACAAATGGAGCAGGGGCTGCACAGACAGACTGCTCCAAATTGATCCACATGGCTTAATTACTCATGGCACATATGTGTTACTTTAACATGGGTTTCTGGCAGTCGGAATGAATCCAACATTTTTTAGCCATTCTCCAAGTTATCTTCCATCTCCAAGAAGGCAGACCCATGGTCTCCGTGGAGGGCAGAAACCGATGGGGAATAACAAACTGTTTCAGAATGATGGCATTTTGGCTGCTGACAGGATTGTGTTCAAAGTGACAATCAATGCAGTGTCACACAGTAACTGTGCATTAAAGTGTTCAGAGTTCATTCAGAGTCTGCACCTCGCTGTCAATCGACGTGAGGGATCTGCAGATGCACATAAACTGTCGTGAATTAAACATTCAATGAAAAGTATGACATTGTCACCCCATTCAGCTGTTTGGGACATAATGAGTTTCTGTCCATACCCATCAAGCTTCAACTTCTTATTCTCTCACAGCGCTACAGATTAAGCACATAGTTGCTGCACTCTCTCCTCATGGTAACATCATGCTAGTGTTTAGTCTGGTCAGACTCCTTTGCACTGTCTCGGTGACAAAGAGATCATTGGTTATAAAGCAGACCAAACCTTTACACAAAGCACCAAATACTATCTCAACAAAACACGATCAGTGGGAAAGATATTCTAACTTTTATACTTCAATCATTTTGCCTGAAGAGCCACATATCATTTATTTCCTGTCCCTGTACGAATTCTGTCAGTGACTTATTACCAAGGACATCCAGGTCTTTTTCAACAAAAGCACTCACCAACCTCTCTACCATTTAATAAATATAAATGTACATGATGATATTTGTTGTTCACATCTGAATAATTGTTATACCTTGTGAACAGCTATTGCTCAAACACTGATCCTGCTGCCACCCATCAATCCTTCAGTCCAGAGAAAAACGCTACTCTTCTCATATCTCCGTTACTCAAATTTTAATCCATGTGGTATATATTCCACCCCTACCTACCCATGGACTCTAACATTCCCCATTCACCTGTATTCAGACATGTCAAGCGTCTTCTAAAAATACAAATACTCCAATCCCATTGGTTCTCAACTTTCGATGTCACAACGGACAATCTCCACAAACAGGTTTATCAAAGATCATTTCCCTTTCCTGAATCTAGGCCGAATGTACCAAATCATATCATTATTCTCCAAGTGTCTAGTCGTCATGTTCCTTCAAAAAGGTTCCAATTTTTTTTTCTCACAGTTGACATCAAATTATGTAGTTTTCTGTTTTCCCTCTCCATCCTGTTTTAAATATTTAGGTTGACAATAGCTGCTGTCCAGTCTGCAGGATCCTTTCCAGAATTTAACTAGCTTTGAAGAATAATCAGTAATTTTTTCACTAGCTCTGTTCTCGTCTCAATCACTCTGAGATGTAACTCATCAGATGCAGCAACTTATGAAACTTCAATTCAATTAGATTTTCATTAACATACGCTTCATTAATTCCGATTTCCTTCAGTTTCCAATTTTTACCAGTCCCTCTGTTCCCTAATATTTGTGGAAAGTAGTTTCTGTACCTTCCCCTGTGGAGATGGAACCAATGCACTCCTCTCAGCAGGCAGATGGTTTCAGTCAACTCGTGAATACATTGGAGGACTGCACTTCAGAGATGGTGGATATGTTACCCACTGCTGCCTGCAAAGTTCCAGAATCAATCCAGTTTAATTTATCGTGAATGTCAGCGCAGTCCTGCTACTGGTGTGAGAACACAGGTTATACTGAAGGAGGGGATACAGCTCAGTGATCACCTCAATTTTGAGACAAGCAGGTTTTACACTTTACACCTGAATGGCTGCAGCTTAGACAAATCTTCCTGGAAATCCCAGAGAGGAAAATATAGTGCCTCGCTCCTCCCTGTGTATACAGCTTCCCTTCTTTGTAGTCTCAGCTCCATTTGTTTATCATGGACCCAGACACACTGTAAATGCAGTATCCAGAATGGGCTTCTCAGACAACCGAGGCTCCATGATTGAACCCAGCAGCTGACATCACAATCCTGAGAACACCATCCACAGAGCCTCCACTGACTTTCCAGATGACAGCACCAAGTGAATTCCCCACACCTACAATGCATCCATTCACGACTGAAAATGCCTCGGTCTCCTCAGTTTCTCTAGGAGACAGTGAGGACTGCAGACACTGGAGATCAGAGCTGAAAAATGTGTTGCTGGAAAAGCACAGCAGGTCAGGCAGCATCCAAAGATCTGGAGAATCGACGTTTCGGGCATGAGCCCTTCTTAAGGAATGAGGAAAGTGTGCCAAGCAGGATAAGGTAAAAGGAGGGACTTGGGGGAGGGGCATTGGAAATGCGATGGGGGAAAGAGGGTGATAGGCCGGAGAGGGGGTGGGGGCGGAGAGGTCAGGAATGAAATTGCAGGTCAGGAAGGTGGTGCTGAGTTCGAGGATTGGGATTGAGACAAGGTGGGGGGAGGGGAAATGAGGAAGCTGGAGAAATCTGAATTCATCCCTTGTGGTTGGAGGGTTCCCAGACGGAAGATGAGGCACTCTTCCTGCTGGAGGAAGAGCACCTCATCTTCCGCCTACGAACCCTCCACCCACAAGTGATGAATTCAGATGTCTCCAGCTTCCTCATTTGCCCCACCCCCACCTTGTCTCAATGCCAATCCTCGTACCCAGCACCACCTTCCTGACCTGCACTTTTCTTCGTGACCTCTCCGCCCCGACTCCCACTCCGGCCTATCACCCTCACTTTAACCTCTTTCCACCTCTCG
Organism: Chiloscyllium punctatum; assembly: GCF_047496795.1. Classification (NCBI taxonomy): domain Eukaryota; kingdom Metazoa; phylum Chordata; class Chondrichthyes; order Orectolobiformes; family Hemiscylliidae; genus Chiloscyllium; species Chiloscyllium punctatum. The sequence continues at coordinate 70,322,019 of NC_092752.1, forward strand.
CATTTCCAACGCCCCTCCCCCAAGTCCCTCCTCCCTATCTTTTATCTTAGCCTGCTTGGCACACTTTCCTCATTCCAGAAGAAGGGCATGCCCCAAACGTGGATTCTCCAGATCTTTGGATGCTGCCTGACCTGCTGTGCTTTTCCAGCAACACATTTTTCAGCTCCTCAGTTTCTCATCCTGGCTGAGAAATCTCATACATCTCCACACAGTCGCACAGTAACAGTTCCTCTCTCCAAATAAACAGCTGACAATGGAACATTACGTTTCTCTATATCTCAGCGACTATAAGAATTGCTGATGGAGTTGATCACCACACTCAGAGAGGAGAGATAGAGGGAAAATAACTCACGGTAAGCAGGGAGATTCCATAATAAATATGATATTCAGGAATATGTGAAAAAGGGGAAATGGTAGAATAACTTCCCATTCTGTTTTCCTTACAGTCCATCATCAGCAATCCTTTTGCTTGCTTTTCCTTTCTCTCTCTCTCTCTCTCTCTTGATGGACATCACCCACTCAACACAAACCTCCCGCTCACCCTTCCTGCCATCCCTGATATAATAATATTATTTCTCATCTCCATTCAGTTTTGATAGGTTCACTGAACTCGAAACATGATTATTTTTTCCGACCGACTGCCATACCTACTGAGATTCTCCAACATTCTTTCAGACGGTGCAGAATTTTATTTCAGATCGCCAGCATCCGCATTTCCTTGGTTATTTCACCTTTAATGTTGTTGTTTCGCGGGATGCCAGAATCACTGGCAAGGCAGTATTTATTGTCCATCCTAACTGCCCTTGGCCATGCGGCCATTTGTCAAGGCAATATGGAGGCAACTAAATTGTTGTGGATCTGAGGTGACACGTGGTTCCGACAGGTCAAACATGTTAGGCTTCTTTACCAAAGGTTATCAATAAAATAAGAAAAGAAATCCTGATGGTTTATGCTTGCCATGAGTGAAATTAGGTTTCATTCCAATTTTTGATCTTGGAATTTAACTTTAGTCATCGGCTGTGGTAGGATTTCAGACATTGCTTTTAGAGTCATGACTTGCGCCTCTGAATTACACAGTCAGTGACATTATTACTCTGTTTAAGAGTCCCTGTTGTGAAGTAACTGTAGAGACAAGAACAAGTTTGTGGTCAAACTATTTGTAACTGGAAGAGAGGTCAAAAGAGAACTGGAGCCATAAAATCTGTCGTTAACGAAGGGGTAGGTGATGGCGAAGTCAGCAACAGAACTCAGGCAGAGCTGGAAATTGGGGATATTATGAAGGGGGTGTCAGCAGGTTTGATCACACAGAGCGAATATGGAGATATAAAACCGTTCACAGTAAAAAGGAAACTCAAGGTTCCGAACAGTCTTATTCCTTCTCAGATGTTTATGAGTAGGTAGTTTTGAAATGCATAAGAAGGAAGTGGGGTTTGTGACTGAAAGTTTATGTATTTGTTAAATATAATCAACCAGAATAGCAATAACATCCAGCATCATTTATAGAATTGACAGAGATAGACTTACCAGGAACACTAACAATAGCGAGGATGGGATAGTACCCTGTTTGAATAATCATCAGTACTGCTCGTATCCGCAACTGTAACCATGCCCAATCCTGAGAAAGCCAGTAAAGACCCACAGATAAACTCCTGTCCATTGTTGAAACATTCAAGTCTAATGTTCTCAGATTCGGATCCATTGTTGGAATATTCTAGTCTAATGTTCTCAAATTAAATCCATTGTTAGACCATTCTAATGTTCTCAGATTCTGATTTCTCTCTCTTCCTCTGTAGCTGCTGATCCCAATCTTGTTGAGGTTGACGCTGCGCCGAATACTATGGCATAATATGTTGAAAGAAGGCTCTAATTATGGAAGAGGGAAAGCCTCCAGTGACCCAGGTGGGTCCAGAAAGACTGATATTAATCACAGTCACTGAACAAACAGATCCAGTTAACCCATTTCATGGCAACTCTGATATATCACAATAATTGGTGTGGGTGGGATTTTGATATCGATGATTATTGGGCTCATGGCACATCTCCAGTTGTAAACATCGAGGTGGGGGAGAAACATAATTCTTTCTCTTCACAAGCTCGATTATTCTGCTGTCTTTTGGCAATATAGGAACTGCTGGGCTTCTGAGGCCGTCTGTGTCTGATCACCAGGCCTGTTGCATCTTTTTGTTTTATTTATTTATGTTTAACTTTGACTTTTGTCTGTCCAGCATTTAACGGCTTATGTGGGTTTAGGCATTTTTGAGAGACACCTACAGAGCCATAGACGGTGTAGATACAGTCCATTCCGTCTGTTCTTGCAGCCGCTGCCTGGTCCTGTGGAGTGATGGTCAAACTCTCACAGAACCAGGACCCTTAATTTTACCTTTCAACTGTTATTGCTGGTGTCTCAGCAGGGTAGGAAGGCAGGAAATCTCTCCCCGGTTCTACACACTTTCTCTGTGATTTCTCTCGAAACTGTCTTTTGATGTTCTTTCCTCCGGGATTGGAGAACTGCATGTCAGACAATATGTTTCCTGCATTTGTTTTTTGACCTTTGTGTGCTTATTGGATGATACCATATTGGAGCAGTTAGTGTATGGTAGTTAAATAAACTATTATTCTGCTAAGTTTTCCAACAGAATTAAGTTATTGCAAGTTCGTCTTCCTTTTGTTGTCTTTTGTCGACAGTCTTCGAATAAATTGTGTTTTGCTTAATGTCGAATATTTTGACAAAGTAAATTCTATCTCAAACACAGCACCTTACATTTACCAGCGGAATGGGCCGAGCTGGAGGAGTGATAATCATCTCAAGAATTATATCGGTTACCCAATCCACCTCTCAGATCCAGCAGGGACACGGATAAGCCCAGCTGAAGTACCTCCTCAACATGAAGCGCTGCGTAGACTAGGCTAATGCACTGCTTAGCTATCTGTTCAGGATCGAACACTGTTTAGAGCTCACAAGTTCACTACTTATGTGTCCAACAGTGCACTGATCTATAAATTTGGACTAAATGATCTGTTCAACACGGGGCGCTGTGCACAACACACAAAGGCATTGTTCTATACACACAGACTGGATATCTGTGCAGCATGGGGAGCTGTGCAGTAAATAGCAGTGAATTTATCTTTTAATGTGGAGCAGTTACCTTCCCAGCATACGCAGCTGTGTGCACCAATCGCTGCATAGCTGTGTAAAACACTGTGTTAGATCACTGCCCAGCGTGGGTAAACTTGCAGCTCATGCTGGAAGCGACAGGATGTGCAGCACTTCTCCATTTACAGCTCCATTTCTCCAGTGTGGCATTGCACAGGAGGGCTGTGGATGTGAAACTCACTGCCAGAGAGAGTAGGCGGGGGAATCAGTTTAAATATCAACAACTGGGAGGAACTTTGTTAAAAGACAGGGGGAGATTAAGAGAGAATTTCAGAGAATGATCTGATGGTAGGTTTAAAAATTGTGAAATGAGAACATTTCAATAGCGTCTTGCAATATAAGCCACTGTTTCTAGGAATGATGGGGTGAGCAGGATATTTGTGTAAGTTATAATAATTGAGAATTTTGGATAAGCATTTGTCCTGCAGCGTTGTAACTGGGAGTAGGATCAGCAGATTGTTCGACTCACTGGGCTGAATCGAACAATAATTTGTCTCAGTGCCATTTTCATTGAATGTGACAGAAGGAATATCTGCACGAGGCAGAGCTAGTTTCCTGGTGTTATCTTATCGAACTCACCTCATTAACTACCCACCCTACCTCATGGTGTCCCTCTCATTCAACGCCAGCACGATTTTCCCACCCATTATGGCTGGAGGTGCTCACCATCGCGCGGATGCCCCTGGATATTCAGTGATCCCTGGTACTGCTGCCATCATGAAAAGGCCAATGGGCACACGGTTGAGTTTTCTCAGTTTGGAGCTGCCCTGCACAGTTTACCCGAGCATGGCAGATAAAGGGAAATTACACTACAGCTTGACGACAGAGGCACGGAGGTAATGGTGAATGGGCTAGTACAGGAGGGACCATTCTCTTCCCAGACCATGGTCTGAGCACACCACCCAGCTCAGTGCAGTATCTCCGGTCCGAAGGAAAGTCCAGCAATACAGGAAAAGCATCAATAATCATCCCCCTTCTGTCAGGATAAGGGTCAATGTATTCTCTCTACTCTCTCACACTCATTGCATATCTGTTAGTGCTTTCCCCAGAATAAGGCTCCATCACTCTTACCACTGCGATACAGCACCTTCTCTCTCTCTCTCACCTACGCAATACCCCCACATGGGTATAAAATGTTCTTATGAGTGCAGTGTCTAGAATTCTCTGGTTGATGTCGTTCGGACAATGTTCCAGATAATTTTCAAAATAATTCAATTTCAGCAAAATGTTCATTCCCCAGTATGTAACACATCAGAGGAAGGAGCAGAGTTTTACTTTGTTTTTAAATCACTCAGGATGAAAGTGCATCATGAGGCCATTAATCCTCTCAAGTATGCTCCACTATTCAGGCAAAGGGAGCACCAAAACACTTGAAGACTCACTCTCTTCTTGAAGACAGGCGCCACTTTGGAGTTTCGCCAGTTTCACTGGAACACTCCTGTAATCCCGAGTGTTATGGAATATTTCACACAGTGCCTCCAGTCACTCTGTAACCACTTCTATCAAAACAAGCTATGAATTGCTGATGAGCTGTTTACCTTTGGTCTTTTCTGTTTGAGAAAAGCCTTGTTCATTTTGTGAGAGACAGGGCAAAACTTTCATCTGACTACAATTTTGTTTATAATATTGAAACTCTTCGTGCCTTACCCTGCGAGGAACAATGTAAGACAAAATTTTATCTTCTCTGCATGTTCCCTGAAATCAGTTCCCCAGTCACATCCTACAGGTGTCCCACATATCCTTTCCTGCCTTCCTTCCAAGGGTCACACATACATCATGAATGTTTTTTTTTATCCGATATGGGAAAACTCTTGCGGTTAGTTTCTTTTCATATTTCTTGCCAGTTTTGAAATGGTTTTTCTTTGTATTTTGTTTTATACAATCTGCTTCTTGTTCCAAAAGTAAACTTCCCAAATGTGGCCAACGCTCGACAATCTGAATTCTTCAGTTTGTGATTGATTAGCATACTTCACAGCATTTGTGCATCATGGATGGTTCATCTTCACATCTTCATATCATCTTCTTTTTCACCAGAGCCAAACATTACTGAGAGTTATTAATCAGTACCTGCTTAAATGTTCCCACATCCCTCCCCCCCACACCCCACCCCCGCCACACACATATCTGCTGACATTCATCTGTGTCTATTTTCACACTCCGTATTTGACCAGATTTATGACATTTTTCTGCATTTGAAATGCCTGGCTCTTTTCAATCATTCGGGGGGTACCTACGTATGTGGCTGAACACATGATCAACTGAAGGTTGATCTGAACTTCCATTCTCCCAGTTTCCCTGGCTCTGTCATTTCTGTTCGATGATGCCACATTCCAGTGGGAAGATTCCTACATGTCATCCTTTTCTCTCAAACGAGAAATCCCCTAAATCTGATGGACTGAGTTTTCAGCTGTGTCTGGCCCATCTCCCTCACTTCTGCCCTCACTCCGTCCTTCCTCCCCAGAACAATGATAGATCTCCCTTTGTCCACACTTCCTTCTGCACGAGAATCTGCATTCACAGAATCATCCTCCGCCACTTCCACCACCTCCAGCAGGACAGCACCAGCAAACACATCTTCCCCTCCCGTCCACTGTCAAAAATTCACAGGGACAATTCCTTCTGTGGCAAGCTCCATTACCTCGAACAGTTCCCCACTCCCCCATGGCACCTTCCCATGTAAAGCTGCAACTTTTGCCCATTCATCTCTTCCCTCTTCACTGTCCAAGGCTCTAAACACACCATCCAGGTGAAGCAGCATTTCACTTGTACGCTTTCAATCCAATCTCCTGTCATTGCTGCTGACAATGCAGTCTCCTTTACATTACTGAGCTAAACAGAAACTGACTTGATGAACATCTCCACTCTGTCTGTAGGAATGACACTGACATCCTGATTGCTACCCATTTCAAGAACCTACATTGCTCTCAAGATAATGAGAATTCTTTGAGGAGGTAACGACGGGTTGGACAATAGAGAGTTACCTATCTGAACTTCCAGAAGGCCTCTGATATGGTACCCCACAGGAGGCTTCAGAGTAAGATAAGGACCCATGGTCCTCAGAGGACAGGTACGAGCATGGATGAAAGATTGCCTCTCTTACAGGATGCAGAGTGAGGATAAAATTGTCTCTCTCAGGACGGCAGCCAGTGACTTGCAGTGTTCCACAAGAGTCAGTGTTGGAACCACAACATTTCACTTTATAGGTTAATGATCTGAGGGGCGGGACAGAAGGCATTCTGGCTACGTTTGCAGATGAAGCAAAGATAGGTGAAGGGGCATGTAGTATTGAGGAGGCAGGGAGCCTGCAGAAAGATTTCGACAGTTTAGGAGAGTGGGAAAAAGAATAGCAGATGGAATACAATGTGGGGCAATGTGAGGTCATGCACTTTTGTATGAAGAATACAAGCATGGACTATTTACTAAATGGGAAATAAAATCAGAAATCTGAGGAACAAAGTGACTTGGGATTCCAAGCGCAGGATTCGCCTTAGGTAAACTTGCAGGTTGAGTCAGTAGTTAAGAAGGCAGATACAATGTTGTCATTCATCTCGAGAGGAGTAGGATATAATGCTGGGAATTCTGAGGCTTTCTAAGGCTCTGGTCAGACCACAATTCCAGTATTTTGTGCCTCATACCTCAGGAAGGATGTGTTAGCCTTGGTGTGTGTCAAGAGAAGGTTCACCAGAAATGAAAAGCTTAACACATGAGGAACGTTGGAGAACTCTGGGTTTATACTCGATGGAGATTAGCAGGATGGGTGGGGCGGGGGGGGGGATCATATTGAAACATACAGAATACTGAATGACCTGGAAACAGGCAAAATTGGGAGGATGTTGGCACTGGCAGGAGGACACAGACTTAGAGCAAAAGGAAAACCCATTAGAATGGGGATAAGGTGAAACGTCTTTAGCCAGAGAGTGGTGAAATTGTGGAATTCCTTACCACAGAAGGCTGTGGAAACCAGATTATTTGGCACCAGCGATATTGCCAGGAAAGGGACTGAGGATCTGAAAAGTGACTACAGAGAGTTAGTTTGGAAGCTGAAGGGCAGGACGAGTAGAGTAGTGATCTCAGGTTTGCTACCAGTGCCACGAGCTGGTGAGATGAGGAACAGTCAGCGAATACAGCTTTACACGATACTGTGAGGCTGGTAGAGGAGGGAGGGCTTCAGATACCTAGACCATCGGGATACCATCTCCGTAAGGGTCACCCTGTACCTGAAGGACAGGTTGCACCTGAACTGGAGGGGCACAAATGGCCTGTTTGGGAGGTTTGCTCGTGTGATTCTGGCGTGTTTAAAACGCGTTTGGCGGGGGTGGGGGGTGGGGGGGGGGTTAGGAATAAGACCACATGTCTGAGAGGGGTTTAGTTGCAGACGGGACAGTGACAGGATATATTGAATCTATCAGGAAGGTTTCTCACGCGATGAAACAAAGGGATCAGTTAAAGTGTATCTGCTTTAATGCAAGGAATGTCTGATCTAAGAGTGACAAACTTAGATTATGGATCAGTACTTGGGACTACGATATCGTGGCCTTAATGGAGACTTAGGTTTCACAGGGGCAGGGATGGTTGCTTGATATTCCAGGGTTTAAAACGTTTAAAAATATTTCGGAGCAGCACAGAGTCTCAATGATTAGTACTGCTGCCTCACAGCGCCAGAGACCCGGGTTCAATTCCCAACTCAGGGAACTGTCTGTGTGGAGTTTGCACATTTTCCCCGTGGGTGTGCTCCGGTCTCCCTCCATAATCCAAAAATGTTCAGATTAGGTGAACTGGCACATGCTGAATTGCCCGTAATGTTAGATGAAGGGGTAAATGTAGGGGAATGGTTCTGGGTGGGTTGTTCTGTGGAGGGTTGGTGTGGACTTGTTGTGCTGAACGGCCTGTTTCCACACTGTACGTAATCTAATCTTATCTAAAAAAGAACGGGGTGGGTGGAAACTGAGGACAGGGTGTAACATTGCTAATCAGAGAGTCCGTCACAGCTACAGAAATGAAGGTTGTTGAGGATGGTTTGTCTACTGAGTCAGTATGGGTGGAAGTTAGGTACAACAAGGGAACAGTCGCCGCATTTGGGGGTTTTCTACAGACCATCTAAAAGCAGTAGAGAGATTGAAGATCTCATAGGTGGGAAGATTCCAGAAAAATGCAAAATTAGAAGGGTTAATGTTATGGGTGATTTCAACTTTTCCAATATCGACTGGAAACTCCTAAGTGCAGATGGTGTGGATGAAGCCATTTTTGTCAGGTATGTTCAAGATAGTTTCCTTGCTCAGTATGGAGACAGACCAACAAGGGGAGAGGTTATTTTGGATTTGGTGTTCGGCAACGAGCCAGGACAGGTGTCAGAACTCACTGTGGGAGAGCACTTTGTTGAAAGTGATCACAACTGCCTCACGTGTAGCATAGTCTGCGAGAGTGAAAGGAGCAGTTTCCGAAGGAAAATATTTAATTAGGGAAAAGGAAATTATGATGCTATCAGACAGGAGTTGGGAAGTACAGACTGGGAGCAATTGTTCCACAGAAAGGCCACAGCAGGCATGTGGAGACTGTTGAAGGAGCAGTTGTTGCGAGTGATACACAAATTTGTTCCTCTGAGACAGGTAAGAAGGGTAAGATTAAGGAACCTTGGATGACGAGAAAGAGGAGCTTCTCATCAAAAGGAAGCAGGCAGCTTATGGAAGATGGAGGAAGCAAGAATCTAACACAGCTTTAGAGGATTACAGGCTTGCTAGAAAGGAGCTCATAAATGGACCGAGGCGAGCCATGATGGGGCATGAAAAAGGCTTGGCAAGAAGTTTTATGGAGAATCCAAAAGCATTTTTCTCATACGTGAGGAATAAGGGAATAATTAGGGAGAAGGTAGGGCCAATCAGGGATAGTGTAGGGAACTTATGCGTGGAGTCTGAGCAGATAGGGGAAGTCCTAAATGAGTTTTTTGCTTCGATTTTCACCAGGGAAAGGGAACTCGCTGTAAATGAAAACTTAGAGGAGCTGGTTCAGATCAAGATTGATGAATTTGATGTGCTAGAAATTTTGGAAAACATTAAGATAGATACGTCCCCAGGGCCAGATTTATCCTAGACAGCTCCGGGAAGCGAGAAAGGCGTTTGCTAAGCTGCTGGTGAGGATATTTGCTTCCTCAGTCTCCACAGGAGTCGTACCGGAGGATTGGAAGGAGGCGAATGTTGTTCCTTATTTCAAGAAGGGCAATAGGGAAATCCCTGGCAATTACAGACCAGTCAGTCTTACGTCAGCGGTCAGCAAAGTTTGGAAAAAATTCTGAGGGATAGGATTTATGACTATTTGGCAAAGCATTGTGTGATTAAAGCAATCAGCATGGCTTTGTGAGGGACCGGTCATGCCTCACAAATCTTATTGATTTCTTTGAGGAGGTGTCAAGACAGGTCGACAACGGTCGAGCAGTGGACGTGGTGCATGTGAACTTCAGCAAGGCATTTGATAGGGTTCCCCATGGAAGGCTCAGTCATAAAGTCAGGAAGTATGGGATACAGGGGGATTTGGTTATCTGAATTCAGAATTGGCTGGCTAGCAGAAGGCAGACAGTGGTTGTAGATGGAAAATATTCTGCTTGGAGGACAGTGTTGAGAGGGATCCCACAGGGCTATGTCCTTGGGCCTCTACTCTTTGTAGTTTTTATAAATGACTTGGATGAGGAGGTTATGGGGTGTGTTAGTAAATTTGCTTATGACACAAAGATTGGAGGCGTCGTCGATAGTATAGAGGTCTACTGTAGGCTGCAGCGCGACATAGACAGGATGCAGAGCTGGGCTGAGAAATGGCAGATGGAGTTCAACCTCGGTAAATGCGAAGTGATTCATTTTGGAAGGTCAAATTCGAATCCTGAATATAGCATTAAATACAGGATTCTTGGCAGTGTGGAGGAATAGAGGGATCTGGGTGCGCAAGTGCATAGATCCCTCAAAGTTGCCATGCAAGTGGATAGGGTGTCAAGAAAGCATATGTTGTTTTGGCTTTCATTAACAGGGGGATTGAGCTTAAGAGCTGCAAAGATTTTCTGCAGCTCTACAAGTCCCTGGTGAGACCACACTTGGAATATTGTGTCCAATTGTGGACCCCCTACTATAGGAAAGATACAGGGGCTTTAGAGAGGGTGCAAAGAAAGTTTACCAGGATGCTGCCTGGCCTGGAGGGCTTGCTTTATGAAGTAAGGTTGAACAAGCTTGGGCATTTCTCTCTGCAGACAAGGAGGAGAGAGGAGAGCTGATCAAGGTGTACAAAATAATGAGAGGAATACATAGTGTCAATACCCTTTTCCCCAGGGCAGGATTGAATAGTACGAGAAGTCATAGTTTGAAGATATTAGGAGGAAGGTAAAAGGCAGACGTCAGAGATAGGTTCTTTATGCAGAGAGTTGTGAATGCATGGAATGCATTGCCAGCTCTGTTGGTGGAAGCAGAGTCATTGGGAACATTTAAGCGACTGTTGGACATGCACGTGGATAGCAGGGAGTTGAGGGGTGCGTCGGTTAAATTACTATATTTTACATTAAGATTAAATCTCAGGACAACATCGTGGCCCAAAGGGCCTGTTCTGTGCTGTCCTGTTCTACGTTCTATTTAGTATAATTAAAAGAGACTCAGATAAGTTCTTGATTGACAAGGGGATCAAAGATAACTGGCAGGAAGCAGGGAAATGGGGTTGAAAACCTATAATTCGCGATCGAATGCTGGAGCAGACTTGATGGTCCAAATGGCTTCATTTCTGCTCGTATAGAGTTGTGGCCTTATAATATTTCGGTCCTGGATGGCACGGTGTCTCAGTGGTTTGCACTGGTGCCTCACAGCATCAGGGAACTGGGTTCGATTTCCTCTGGGTGTTCTAGTTTCCTGCCACAGTTCAAAGCTGTGCAGGTTAGGTGAACTGGCCATGCTGATTTGCCGATTGTGTTCAGGGATGTTGATGTTTGGTGCAATAGTCAAGGGTCTATGTATAGTATTATGGTAGAGAATAGGATTGGTTCGCATACTCTTTGGAGGGTCAGTATAGACCTGTTGGGCTGAAGGGATTCTAAGAAAATGCAGGCTGCTGCAATGTTCCAATGAAGCACAACCCACGCTCGAGTAACACCTCACTTTACACTTTGTTACGTTACAGTCTGTAGGAGTTAATATTCAATTCCATAAATTCACAGCCTGAACCCACTATGGCTGTTCTCCATTTTCCGTACACGCTCCCTCCTGGGCTCCCTAAGTTCGTGTCTTATTTATTTCCATTCAACAGAGAAAATCAACTTCTAATATTTACACATTAATTTACACACATTATATACCTGTGTCTCTTTCACCACAATTTCAAGCCCATTTGTCTTTCACACTGGGCCTCCAAACACTCTTTCCCACTTCTGCCAAGATACTAAAGCGCTCACTTTCCCATCCTTTACACGTCTGAAGAAGATTTACACAGGAGTTGAAACATTACCATTGTTTCCCTGTCTCTGCAGATGTTGCCAGACCCCTAAGTTCCTTCAAAAATGAAAAGTTACAGAACACATTTTCAATATAGCAAAGATCATTGGATACAGGAAATCTGAAACAAAAACAAAAATTGTTGGACTTACTGGGTGCTTTGAGGAACAGTCACAGAACCCGAAAGATTAACTCTGCTTTCACACCACAGATGCTGTCAGACTGGTCAGTGTCTCCAGCACTTTCTGTTTTTGAATAAGTTTCAAACATGTGTGTCAAATCTGCTCACACGCCCTGTCCAACATGGAGCACCATATACCGGGAAGTGAATGATAATGCACGTATACAAATTCACTTGTTCTGAAACTACATAAGGCTGTCATCACCGACACTACAGAGCTCTTAACCATGGTCATGGAGAGAAACATCGGGAAACACATTCGCTTTAAACAGAAGATGGCATTACTGGAGGGGAACATATTCAGGTGAAAACGTTAAATGCTTTTGAGGAATGCGACAATTGGAGGCATGGCATCATGAAGATACCCAAACAGGATGAGAATTTTTAAAAAAGGAAGTGTTCCCACATGAGAAACTGGGATAGGGCATTGTGTACAGAGGAGGAGGACGACCGTGTCCCCGTGCAAATGAGGACAGGCAGCAGAATTGTATTGGAGATAATATTCATGTGATGTTGTAAATTATAGCAGCTGTCGTAGCAGCAGCAGCAGCAGCAGAATTATATTCAACCACAAAATAATGTCTCAGTCTACCATTAACATGAAGTCGATCTCCAGTTCAGTGATGAGTGTGGGTGAACATGCCACGGTCAGAACTGTGTGTACCTAAACCTGATGACAACCCATTCAAGCGACCGCACTTACTGCTTAAATTAACAAACAGCAGAACTAACATCTGATAGAGATGACGCCATGACCACAAGACTGTGACCACTTCTTTTAAAACCAGCTATGAATTATTGCTGGCCTGTCTACTCTTACTCTTATCTGTTAGAAAATTCTTGTTCCTTTTGTTGGAGACAGTTCAAGAACTTCCCTCCTATTACCATTTTGTTTACATCTTTGAAATACTTACTGTGCCTTCCCCTGTGAGGAAAGATGTAAAACACGGGTGTAAATTATCTGTCTGCTCCCTGTAGCCAATTCTTCAGTCACACCCACCAATTATCGTCAGTATGCTTTCCTAATTAATTTCACCTAAGATCACACACTCATCTTGAACTTTTTTTATATGCTCGGAAAAGATCGTGCTGCTTGTTTTTGTATTTCTTGCCAATTTACTACATCATGTCTTTTCTCCCCTTCTCTTCGCTTTCTAGATTGATACAGTCATATAGCGCACAAACAGACCATTTGGTCCAATTTGTCCATGCTGACCAGGTTTTTCAAACTAAACTAGTCCCATCTGATTGCACTTTCTCCATATGCCTCTCAACTTTTCCCATTCATAATGTCCTAATGAGTTTTAAATGTTGTAGCTGTACTTGCACCACCCACTCTTCCTCTGACAACTCATTCCACATACACACATCAGCCTCTGTGTGAAAACATTGATCCTTCGTCCATTTCAAATCTCCCCTCTTTCACCTTAAACCTCTGCCGTCTATGGTTGAACTCCCCCATCCCGTGGGAAAGACATTGGCTGGTCACTCTATTCATACCTGTCATGATTTTATAAACTTCTACAATGTCACCCCTCAACCTCCTACATTCTATCTGATACTAACTTTACGAACAAGCATTTCAAGATAAAGCACTGCAAATTTGAAACAGTATTCATATGACAGGTAAATAACCTTCAGCCCAAACTTCATACTGCGATTTATTTTTCTCCATGTTATAATACTAAGGCAGCAGGAAACTGTTACGAGTACCAATAAGAGGTCAAACATCTGAATTGCTTTGTCCAAATGGGGTGATGATCTCTACAGTGAAAGCGCATCACTGGTCTGAACCATATAAGAAGGGTAATTCTTGTACCACACGGTCAGCGTCTACCTTTAGCAGAGTGAGATGAAGGCTGAGTATACTTTTGAAATTTGGATCACAGTGTGAATTCAGTGCAAAGGGGGAGAGGGGTCTTCAATAAGGTTTACTCAAAGAAGGAAACTTTCCTGAGTGAGATGTGAGTGGGAGGTGTAAACCAGCATGAATGGAGAGGCCGAGCCACACTGAGACCAGAGGCAAAGTGGCAGCCAAAACGCAGCTTGATGCTACTGCAGAGTAGGTAGACTTGAACAAAGAGTTTCAGGTGAAGTGGGGAGGGAGCATAATGTAAGAGAATGTACTCTGTAATTTGAGAGGGAGAACCTGGAATCAGGAAGGGGACACGAGCAGGGAAGAAGATGGAACAGCAATGGCAGCGGTTTCTGGGGGGAATTCAGGAAGCACAGCTGAAATTCATACCCAGCATCTGCTTCTGGTCCCTGAAATAAACATCCTAAATCTGGCCCTCCACTCATGATCATCCATAGTATCCTTGAGAGCCTTTGTCAACCATGGGTGGCTCACCTGCTTATCGAGTTCTTCTTTTTGAACAGAAACAATAGTTACTGAGCGGTTTGGGATATCTGCTTGAATGTCTGCTCACGTATACTCACTGACCTTCCTCTGGGTCTATTTTCACCTAACTGGACAAGTTAGGTGAGTGGGCAGATGCATGGCAGATGCAGTTTAATGTGGATAAATGTCTGGTTATCCACTTTGGTGGCAAGAACAGGAAGGCAGATTACTACCTCAATGGTATCAAATTAGGTAAAGGGGCTGTTCAGAGAGATCTGGGTGTTCTTGTCCACCAGTCAATGAAGGCAAGCATGCAGGTACAGCAGGTCGTGAAGAAGGCAAATAGCATACTGGCCTTCATAACAAGAGGGATTGAGTATAGAAGCAAAGAGGTGCTTCTGCAGCTGTACAGGGCCCTGGTGAGACCACGCCTGGAGTACTGTGTACAGTTCTGGTCTCCAAATTTGAGGAAAGACATTCTGGCTATTGAGGGAGTGCAGCGTAGGTTGACGAGGTCAATTCCTGGAATGGCAGGATTGCCTTACACGGAAAGACTGAAGCGACTGGGCTTGTATACCCTTGAGTTTAGAAGACTGAGAGGGGATCTGATTGAAACGTATAGGCTTATGAAAGGACTGGACACTCTGGCAGGAGGGAACATATTTCCGTTGATGGGGGAGTGCCGAACCAGAGGACACAACTTAAAAATACGGGGTAGACCATTTAGGACAGAGATGAGGAGAAACTACTTCACCCAGAGAGTGGTGGCTGTGTGGAATGCTCTGCCCCAGAGGGCAGTGGAGGCCCAGTCTCTGGATTCTTTGAAGAAAGAATTGGATAGAGCTCTTAAAGATAGTGGAGTCAAGGGGTATGGAGATAAGGCTGGAACAGGATACTGATTGGGAATGATCAGCCATGATCATATTGAATGGCGGTGCAGGCTCGAAGGGCAGAATGGCCTACTCCTGCATCTATTGTCTATTGTCTATTGTCTATTCCGCTTCAGACCAGATGTGAGACAGAAATCCTCAAATTAGATGCCTAGATCTTTTCTATCATTCAGAAGGAACTTCTGCCTGTGGCTGAACACAAGATCAGCGGAGGCTGACTCCATTCTCCAAGGTTCTCCATCGCTGTTGTTTCTGTTTGACGATGCCACATTCCTGTGAGCTGTGTCTAACGTGACCTCCTTTTCCATCAAACCAGAAATCCCCGAATTCTGGTGGACAGGGCCTTCAGCTATGATTGTCCCATCTCCCACAGTGTTGCCCTCAATCCGTCCCCTCCATCCCAGAACAATGATAGATTCCTCCTTGTCCACACTTCCTCCTGCACGAGGATCCACATTCACATATTCATCCTACACCATTTCCTCCATCTCCAGCAGGACAGCATCATGAAACACATCTTCCCCTCCCGTCCTCGGTCAGTATTTCACAGCGACCGTTCCCTCTGTGTCACCGTCCATCACCCCGAACGTTTCCCCACTCCCCCATCGCACCATCCCATGCATTTGTAGAAGCTGCAACACTTGTCCATTCATCTCTTCCCTCCTCACTGTCCAATGCCCCAAGCATAGCTTCCAGGTGAAGCAGCATTTCACCTGTAACCTTTCAATCTGATCTCCTATCATGGCTGCTCACAATGCAATCTCTTTATATTGGCGAGACCAAATAGAGATTGCTTTGAGGAACACACCCACTCTGTCTGTAGAAATAACCCTGACCTTCTCATTGCTTCCCATTTCAATAACTTACCTTGCTCTCATGCTGACATTTCAGCCCTGGGCTGCTGCAATGTTCCAAGGCAGCACAACCCAAGCTCGAGTAACGCACTTTACACTTTGGTACGTTACAGCCTTTAGAAGTTAATGTACAATTTCATAATTTCACAGTCTGACCCCATTATAACTGTTCTCCAATTTCCGTACAATCTCCCTCCTGGCCTCCCTATGACCTTGTGTGGTTGTATCTTCTTTATTATTCACTCAATAAAGAGAAACCCTTTTCCCTATTCACATCTTAATTTAAAGCTATTTCACACGGTCTTCTCGTTCACCACTACTAAAAGCATGTTTATCTTTTGCCACACCCTCTTTTACCTGTCAACCTACTCCCCACATCTGTCAAGGTATTATAAAGCTCATTTTCCAATCCTTTTTCAGTTCTGAAGAAGTGTCATACTGGACTTGAAAGGCTAACTCTGTTTCTCTGTCTCTGCAGATGATGCCAGACCTGTTGAGTTTCTCTAGAAATGAATAGGCTCAGAACAAGTTTTCAATTAAACAAATAACTATGGAGACTGGAAATAAAAATGCAAAAATTGCTGGAAAAAATGGGAGTTTTGTAGAATGTTCACTGGTCCTGAAAGATTAACTCTGCTTTCACACCACGAGATGATGCCAGATCTGCTGAGTTTCATCAGCAATTTCTGTTTTTGAACAAGTTCCATAGACGTGTGTTAAAGCTGCTCAAACGCTCTGTCTCACACAGAATACACTGGGATGTAACCGATAATGCAAGGTGCACAAATTCCTTGATCTGAAACTACATAAAGCTGGCATCACTGACACTGCAGAGCTCTTAATCTTGGTCAGGGAGAGAAACAGAGGGGAACACATTCACATGAAACACAGAAGATGGCATTGGGGGGGAATGGAAAAGATACAGATGCATATGTTAAGGGATTTGAGTAAAGTAACAAATTGGAGGCGTGACACCAGAAAGAGACCCTTAGCCCAATGGGAATAGTAAAATGGAAGTGTTACCACATCAGACACCAGGTTAAGACGCTGAGTACAGGGCTGATGGGTGAATGGGTCTTGGTGTAAACTGGGGGATAGTCAGTAGAATTGAAATGAACATATTGGAGCTCAAAGTGGGCATTCATGTGGTGCGGTAAAATCACAGCTGCAGCAGAATTGTATTCAACTACAATCTGTAACATTTTCGCCAGGATAATCCCTCAGCTTACCATTACCATCAAGCTGATCTATGGTTCAGCGATGAGTGCGGGTGAACATGACAGGGTCGGAACCATGTGTACCCAAACCTGAGGACAATCCATTAGAGCTATTCGCAACAGCAGGACCAACATCTGATACAGAGGGCGAAATGATCCCAAGACTAACAGATCAGATCGAAGTTCTGCAGTGCTGCCACATCCAGACATAAATGTCGATGGACTATTAAACAACTCACTGGAGGAGAGGACTCCATAAATATCACCATCCTAAATAACAGGACAGCCCTGTCCATCAGTGTAAAAGACATGGTTGTATTATCTGCACCATCCTCAGCCAGAAGTGTTGAGTTGATGATCCACCTCACCCTCGACATGCTGCCCGCAGAATCACAGATGTCAGTTTTTAGTCAATCTGATTCACTGCATGTGACATGAAGAAACAGCTGAACACAGTAGATACGACAAAGGCAATGGGCCCAGCCACCATTCTTGCATTCGGACTGAAGACTTGTGCTGCCCAACAAGCCGTGACCCTGGGGAAACTGTTTCATTCCAGCTCCAATTCTGACATCACCCTGGCCACATGGAAAATAACTCAGCTATATCCAATCCCATAACAAGGGAATGACTACAGTCTGACCATTTACCACGCCCTGAGTCCTGTCACGATAGTCACATTGGTGGAAGTTCTTTTTGACAGAGATGTCAAGTAGCACAGAAGTAACCAGCTCAGTGTAGTTTCTGATAGGTCCCCATGTGGAGATGGTGCTATTGTAGAAATATCACTGGATTAATAATCCAGACCAGGCTAATGCTCTGGCAGCTGGTGGAAATTATAATTAATAAAATATCGAGATGTAAAACCTGGAGTCATTAACAGTGATATTGAAGCCAATGTCGATTGTAAACACCAATTTCCTTCCTCAATGTCCTTTCAGAAAGTGAATCTCCCATGCTTTCCTGGTCTAGCCTAAAAGTGACTCCAGACACACAGACATGTGATAAACTCTTCAATGGTCTCGGAAACGGCCAAGCAAGACACTCTATTGTATCAAACTGCTCCGAGGCCTTGAAGAATAAAACAACACAGATCACCCAGCACCAGCCTCAGTATTGGATCTGGAAACACTATCCTATTGACCCTGCAGAGACCTCCTTCCTAACATCTCGGAGCTGGTGGCAACATTTACAGAGCTTTCCCACAGACTGCACAAAAACATTGGGAAAGGAGTACGTCATGCAACACACTGAGCATCCTCCATTCTAGTTCATGGTGAACATCTCCTCAATTCAGTTTTCCCCACACAGTGTTCATATCCTTTAGTATGGTTAATCATCGGAACATATAAAATAGGAATTACTGCATTCCCTTTGGTCCATCAATTTTGATCCTGCAGTCAATCTACAGGCAGTTATCCAGTAAAGGTGAGTTTATTGAACGCAATTTCGCTGCAACACATTTCGTGTATTGTGCCCCTTTCTTTATAAAGCGAGCTCCCGTTCACTGTTATGGGAGTCCATCCCTGGCACCAGCTGAACAGTAAATCCCAGCCTCAGGATCCCTCTGTCTGCCAAATGCACCCTCAGTGTGTTCAGATAAATCTGGTCTGTAATCCGCTCTGCAAGCCTTGAAACTGAGCCTGAATGTGGAATTTATGGCCTACATTTAGAAGGAATTTTATTTCAAACCGGAAGGGGAATATCTTGGAGAGAACTGGAATGCCGCATCGGCATCACGTGGTCAGTCAGCTCCCGCGCTTTCTGGCGAAGATCTTGGTGAAAGGGACAGTGCTGTAGTCAGTGACTGTAGTGTTAAAGTGTGACATTTACTGCACTAACTCCTTACAATACACAGTTTAAATATTTATGTAGCCTGTGCTATTGTTTGTGTTAGGCTGACTATTATTTTTGTTTTGATTTTTACTGGTAGTTTTGGGGGTTCGCACCGAAGTCTCTTTTTCCCATTGGCCCCATTATTGATATTGCACCGTTTTCTATAACACGGTGTTCCACAGGAATACAGCTGCCACATTATTGGATAACTGCCTGTAATTATTGCTGATTCTATACCTCCACAACCAAACTCCTGCACTCTCCCCATCCCTTCTGTGTCTTGAAATCCTTATTTATATTCAGTACCTTAGCTTTCACAGCCTGATCAGGGAAATAATTCCCCAAGTTCACCAATCTCTGAGTGCAGACATTTAGTCTCATCTCAACGCACTTTGGCCTGTCTGTACCCAACACTGTGAGCCCGTGTTTTGGTCATCCCACCCAGGGGAATTATCATCCCTGCTTCCAATCTGTCTTGCCATGTCAGAGTTTTATATAGTTCACCCATTTTGTTAAACCTCAAGGAATACAGACACAGTCGCCTCAAACTCTGTTCCCACAACAAGCCTGTCATTCCAGAGACCAGTCAGGTCATCCTTCGCTGCTCTCCCTCAATGTCAGGTTTGTCCTTTATTAGGTATGGAGACCAAAACTGCACTAAATGCTGCACAATGTTTGAGATGATGTCTCACCAAGGGCCTGTACAGCTGCAGTAAGACACCCTTACTCCTGTACTCAAAATATCCTGAAATGAAGGTCAGCACACCATTCATTTTCAACAAAATTGTGTATTCCCGTGACAGCTAAGCCTGCTCTAACCTGCGTAGGAACCTTACAGCAGGCTGGTAAAGTGTGGCTGCTGCTGTACAGGGACTTAGTGAGATCACTTCTGGAGTAATGTGCACAGATTTAATCTCCTCACTAAGAAAGGCTATTGGTATTAACTCAGATATGATTCCGTCAACTGATTTCTGCAATAAAGGTGTTAATCATAGAATCCCTATGGTGTGGAAGCAGACCATTTGACCCATCGATTCCACGCTGATCCTCTGAAGGCCATACCATACAAACCGCATTCCCTAACCCCCTTCCCAACCCAATCTCTGCAACCTCACATTTTCCATGTCTAATGCACCTAACTGGCACATCTTGGGACTTTGGGAGGAAACTGCAGTACCCACAGGTACACCTTGCAGGCTTGGGGGAATGTGCATAATCCTCACAAACAGTGAACCGAAACTGAAACTGAACCAGATCTCTGGTGCTGGGAGGCAGCAGTGCTAACCACTGAGCTACCTACCGTGGACAACGCAACCTGCCTGCTCAATTCAACACTCAAAATGTGGCATAACAGCAGGGAGATTCCATAAGTCTCCAAGCTTGTCATTGTGCATCAGGATGAGGACAATGATATCTGAAGCTGCTTGGTCAGGAACAGGCGCAGGACATGCAAGACATCGAAGGTATAGTGTAGGAACACCAGGAGGACATTCAGCCCATCTTGTGTGAAAAGCAGGAACAGAATGAGTCCAATCAGCCACCCATGCCCCTCACACAGCAATTGGAGCCGATCTTTCACAGCCTCGTGCCTATTTCACAGGAATTGAAACGGACTGTCAAGGTTATGGAAAAGGAAGAACTTAGAATAACCAACTTCACTCGGGAATGGAAAGGTATGAGCAAATGATTGCGACTGAAGACAAATTGTTCGAATCTGTTATTAAGGAATTAACAACAGGAGACTTTGAAAGTCAAACCACAATCCATCAAAGTCGACATGGCTTTATTAAGGATAATTCATCTTTGAATGATTTTCCTAACCTTTTCGTATTAAGATGTATGACAAAAACGTTGAATAAGGGGGATCTGAAAGATGTATTATATCTGGACTTCAAGAAAGCAATGCAGAACATGCTTGACGAAAGCTTAATTTGCAAGACAAGAGCACATGGGGTTGGGACAATTTATTTGCTTGGAGAAAAAATGGCTAACCAATAAAAACCATGATATGGAGCTGCTAGCTTTGGACTGGGTTGAGTAAGGTCAATAATCGCATGGCACCAGGTTATAGTCTGACGGGTTTATTTGAAAACACAAGCTTTCATTGTCCTGCTCCTTTGTCAGGTGTTAGAGAGAGAAGATCTTAGGCACAAAATTTATTAGGAAAAGATGAAAGGCTTATACAACACATGCACATGAATTGAACACATCTGAGATGGCAGCTAAATCTTAATTCGGTTCGAATGGAGATGCAGGTTTTGATTGATGAATATGCAAATTCCAGAGTTCCTTTCAACCCCTGCCTGGAGATACCTTCAGGTATTATCAATGTAAAGGAGGTGACCCTTCCAGTAAGACAGCGTATTTTAGGCATGTAGTCTTGTTTGGGGTCTGTATGTGTCTTCACCTGGAATCAGACTAGGTTTATTTCCAATTTAGGAATTCATAAAATATCGCATTGACTGACTGTCTACAAATTGTATATTTTTGAGAAAATATAATGCATCTGGAAATAAAAGCCAGCAAATGAAAATTCATCTTACAGATTAGATGCGCGAGTGTGTGTGTCCGTGTGTCCGTGTGTGTTTCGATGTGTCTTTGTGTTTGCATGCACGTGCATGTGTGTGTTTGAAAACAAGGTGGAGTGTCTGTGGGATGGAGAGAGAGTGTGTGTGTTTGTGAGAGAGTGAGGGGAGTATGTGAGTCTTTGGGAGGGAGAGAGAGGGTGAGCGTGCGTGTGAGAGAGGGGAGTGTGTGTGTGTGTGCATGTGAGAGAGGGGAAGTGTGTTTGTGTGTGGGGAGGAGATGGCGAATTTGCATGGGTGTATTTAAAGGGGAGAGGGAAAGGATGTGTGTCTCCTCGTTAAAACACATGCAGATTTAACAGATCCCTTTCCCCCCACACACGATGTGGTTTCAGAGCTTCCCGTCTCTGAAGTCTCTGCTCCATTTGATGTTCATGTTACAGATCCAGATGCTGTAACTACACTCCCCATGCTCCATCCAGAGGTGGGTCACCAAATCCTCAGGTCTCCCTGAATATCTGAGGCAGCTCACAATACAACCTCCAGAAAACCATCCCCAGCCCCTTCACTAACCTTTCCATAACAGGAGTCAGTCAGAAGCCCCTCAGCTGCAAGTAAGAGACCTGTTACTTGAGAATATTACTCGAGGGGTTTCCTCATGTGATGAACCGCACAATCATGTAAGAGGGACAGACACAGGCTTTCAGTGGTCAGGCACAGACCAAGTTTCAAAGACGTGTCTCAATACTGCTCGGACCCCCTTTCCAACTTGGAGAAACAGCCCGCCACATGCTGTTTCATTGTTTCTGAGCTTCACAATTCCAGCACTCGATACACTCGGGAGCCAAAAAAAACACCAGGGAAAGGTACTGAAAAACAAACAATTAATTAACTGATAATATGTTGTGAAATTATGGATAAGGAGACGGGGGAGTGGGAGTAACTGGAGAAGTGAGACAATGGTGGGTCCAATCACAAGAATGAGAGCATTCAATAAAATTATTGCCAGATCAGTTGAAATGGTTAGTTACATCAAATTGTGAATCTGCCTTACAGTACCATCCTAGACACCATAAACTGGGACAAGGGACCAGCCAGAATGGAGAGCTATGCACACCATGCTCGTGGACTACTCTATAAACTGTTCTACCTGCCCAGCATGGGGATCATTGCAAACCTTTGCCAGTATATTGCTACTATACTTGCACAACAGAAATGTCTTGTACGGGAAGATGTGTAACCCATGCAGTGAGTGACAGTAAATGGGCTCCCACAAATGCATGGCTCTGTATCTCCACTGCCGAAATATAAGGCAAGAGATTGTGTGTGTGTGTGTGTGTGTGTGTGTGTGTGTGTGTGTGTGTGTGTGTGTGTGTGTGTTTGTGCGTGTGTGTGTGTGTGTGTGTGTGTGTGTGTGTTTGTTTGTTGGTGGCAGTAGACTTGTAAATTACTATTTGAGAGAGAATAGACATAGAGAAAATCAGCTTAAATGTGAACAACTGACAGGGCTTTGTGTCATTAACAGAGGGAGACTGAGGACCGTGTCATAGACATAGGTGACGACGTGCTTGTGAATATTAAAGTAAAGGCATTGCCAGACCCAACAACAATATAAAGCAATCCATACAGGAATGATGGGATTTTGGTCTGCGTTTAGATACAAGCCATGGAATACCGACTCAGATTTGGTTAAGCAGCAGCAGATCATTGGCTTTATTCAGACTGTGTTTCATAGCTGAAGGTTCAAACAGCAGATGGGATGATCCAGTGAAGTATAATCTGCAGTTGTCACTAGCTAAAATTAGGAATGGTCAGGATATGGTGTCAGTAATCACCTTGGGGCCAAAGGGATCACCGTAGTTGTGACTCATCTGTTTCAGCCTCAGTTATTGGCCAGGGATGAGATGGAGTCAGTGGAAGGAAATGGAGTTTGCATCCAGAACAGAAGACAGTGACCTCGAGGCTTTCAATAATATTTAAATAGCAAGGGCAGTGATGCAATGAATCCTGGTTCATACCAGTAAGTGAGTAGGTCAACCAAGAAGGCCCAGTACCAGAACTAAAGAAGGAGAGAAAGAATGAACAAGTTCCCTGTTGTTGGTTGTGGTTTGGAGCGTGAATACTTACAGAGTAGAGTAAATGAAAAGAACACTAATACATTCGCACATGGTTAGTGCAAATAATAAATCGACAGTGAAACCTTCCCAGGGACACCAACAATAGACAGTATAGGATAATAAAAACATTGAATAATGTAAAGTGCATATCTGATCTGCGATGCTAATGGCCACCAATATGTGGAAAGAATCCAAACATAATAGGATAACTTCCTGTCCATTGTTGGAACATTCCAGTCTATTGTTCTCAGATTCTGATCCACTGTTGGAACTTTCCAGTCTAATATTCTCAGTTTCTGATCTCTCCCTCTCTCTGGAGAAGCCGATCCCTGTTAGTGTTTTCGGTGATGCTCCCGCCCATACCATGGGATAACATATTGAATGGAGCCCTTTTATCATGGAAAGATGGAAACCCTCCACTGGAATAATTAGAATCCACGGAGACTGACATTAGTCACAGTCACCAAATAAACAGTTTCAGTTAAACAGTTCCTTACATCATTTTACATAACACAATAAAAGGGAACATTTACTTGGTTTGGATGGAATGGATGAGGGTTGCTGAGGGATAGACCATAAATCTTTCAATCTTTATAATCTGTCTTCCCTGTATGTGGGAGTATTGTGGGAATACTGCACTGTTGTATACGATTCACCCTGTTTATAAAAGGAGACAGGAATAAAACAACAGCTGCATAAAATGTTTGGAGGAGACGTTTCCAGATATCTTTGTGTAATGCTGCTCCAAATTTGAAATTCCCTGTTATCAAGTCCTTTAATAACCTTGTGACATCATTCAGAGCAATGAAACTGCTGCTCAGGAACAGGGAGATACAGGAGGTAGTTACTCAACTGCTCGAGACTGAGACACAAGAACAGGAGGCAGTCTTTCAACTGTTCGAGACTGGGACACAGAGACATGAGACAGTCTTTCAACTGTTCGAGACTGGGACACAGGGACAGGAGGTAGACACTCAACTGCTCGTTTCCGGAACATAGGAACAGGAGGCAGTCACTCAATTGTTCGAGACTGGGATACAGGGAAACCTGGAGGCTAGTGAGGCCCCAGATTTCAATTCCCCAGGAACAGGAGGAGGTGACTCACTACCCACCAGTCTTGGACACTGGGAGAAAAGGGAAATCGGCTTGTTACTAACAGGAATATCTGAATAAGTTGCATGAGCGAACCATTCAATCCTGCTCCAACATTTTTCAAAACCATGGCTGATCTGATTGTGATTCCCTCATCCCATTTTACAGAGATTCCCCTCTCTGCAGCCTCTGCTCCATTTGTTGGTCATGTTGCAGATCCAGATACTGTAACTACAGTCATCATGTTTCATTCAAAGCCTCTGGTCTTCCTGAATTTCCACAGCAGCTTAAAACACAGCCTCCAGAAAACAATCCCCGAACGTACAAAAACTAGAGTTAAGTCAAATTTCAGTCAAAGGCAAATGAGAAGCCTGGTCTGAATCACTAACAGTTGTGAGGATTCCTGATGTTACTGAGCATATGAGTAGCAGAGAGTAATTAACACAGGCGTTCAATGAATACGCACAGAGCAAGTTACAAAGGTTTGTCTCAAAACTGTTAATTATCCAACATGAAGCACAGGGCAGGACACTGCGAAGTCAAAGAAAACGCAAGCAATGCTTTTTTGAATACTGTTTCCAAGCTTCTTAGTGTTGGAAGCTGATGCTCTTGAGTGAGCAACATTCAAGGGCAGGAAAAGATATAGGACAGTGATTCACATTGAAACTGGACAATTAAAACTAGATGGTGGGGAAGCAGTTTAAACACCAACAAATGGGAGGGATTTGGGAAATAGACAGTGGGAGAGAGACTCTGAGCCAGTGTTTTGGAAGGATATGTTTACAGGTTTCAGAATGCTGTAATGAAGGCATTTCGATCATATCTAGCAACATAGGTTAGCATGTCCGGGAATGATGAATTAATACGATATCAGTGCAAGGTCAGATAGAGTCAGAGTCTCGGAGATGCACAGCACAGAATAAGATGCTTCAGACTAACTCGACCATGCTGATGGGATACCCCAAATTAAACTAATCACGTTTGGCCAATGTCGATGTAAACCCTTCTTCTTCATGTACCCATCCAAATATCATACAGACGTTATAATTGTAAACATCCTCCACCACCTCCTCTGGCAGCTCATTCCACACATGCACCACCCTCTGTGGGAAAAAGTTCCTCCTTAGTTCATTTTAAAATCTTTTCCCTCTCATCAGAAATCCATGCCCTCTCGTTTTGGGGAAAAAGAACTTGGCTTTGGACACTATACCTGCTCCTCACGCTACAGGAATAAAATAACCCAATCATCAAAGATTGTGAGAACCCAATTTACTCGCAATCTCCCTATAGCTCCAATCCTGGCAACATCCTTGTAAATCTTTACTGACTCCCTTCAAGCTTCACAATATATTTCCAAAAAGAAGGAGACCAGAATTGAATGCAGTACTCCAAAAGTGGCCAAAGTAATGCGCTGTACAGCAGCAAGATGACCACCCAATTCATATAGTCAAAGCACTGGCCAATAAAGGCAAGCATACCAAATGACTTCTTCACTATCCTACCTAAATGCGACTCTACTTTCAAGAAACTATGAACCTGTATTCCAAGGTCTCTTTGTTCAGCAACACTCCCCATGACGTTAGCATGAAGTGTACATGTCCTGCCCTGATTTGCATTTCCAAAATTTGCATCTCCCATTTATCTAGATTAAAAACCACCTTCCCATTGTCAGCCCATGTGCCCATCTGATCAAGATTCCATTGTACTCTGAGGTAAACTTTCTTTGCTGTCCACTGTACCATCATTTTGGGTTTCATCTGCAAACTTAGCAACTATTCCTACAATGATCACATCCAAATGATTTATGTGAATAGTGAAAAGCAGTGGAGCCAGCACTTACCCTTGTAGCACACCAATGGTAACAACCCTCCTGTTCGAAAAACAATCCTTCACCACCACCCTCTGTCTCCTGCCTTCGGGCTAATTCTGTATACCTATAGCTAGTTCTCCCTGTATTCCATATGAACTAAACTTGTTAACCAATCTACCATGCAGGAAGTTGTCAAATGCCTTACTGAATTCCATATCAACAATATACACCTCTGCCTCAATGAATCGTCTAAGTCACTTCTTCAAACATACTCAGTCAATTTAGTGAGATACAACTTTCCATGCTTCGAGCCATGTTACCTATCACTTATCAGCCCTTGCTTTTCAAAATCCATGCAAACCTTGTGCCTCATAATCCTTAACAACAGCTTGCTCCACGGAAGTCTGGTTCACTAGCTTTTCCTTATGATCCTTCTTAAGTGTTGTCATTAATCGCACCAAGTTCGCAAACCTTCTACCTTACGGTACCTCATCTGTGACAATTAATGATATAAATATCGCAGCAAGGGGCCCAGCAATCACTACACTCGCTTCCCACTGAGTTCTCGGGTACATCTGATCAGGTCCTGAAGATTTTCCCACCTTTACGGGTTTACGAACTCCAGCATCTCCTTCTCTGTAATACAGGCACTTTTCAACATGTCACGGTTTATTTCCAAAGTTCTTTAGCTTCCATATCCTTCTGCACAGTGAATACTGACGCATGATTCTTGTTCAGTATCGCCTCCATCTCCTGCGGTTTTGCACATCGGCAACCTTGCTGATCTTTAAGTAGCCCAAATCTCTCCTGAACTATTCTTTTTTCCTTAATGTACGTGTAGAGTCCCTTTGGATTCTCCTTAACCCTACGTGCCAGAACTATTTCATGTACCCTTTATGGCCTCTGGATTTCCCTCTTATGTATACTCCTACTGGCTTTAGACCCTTCTCGACAGTCACTTCAAATCTGGAATTAAGAGCCAAATGACGATGATGAATCCATTTTCGATTTTTGGAAAAACCCAGCAGGTTCGCTGATGGCCTTGAAGGAAGCAAACTGCCTGAGTTACATGTGACTCCAGACCGACAACAATGTGTCTGACTCGTAACTGGATTAGTGGTGCTGGAAGAGCATAGCAGTTCAGGCAGCATCCGAGGAGCAGCAAAATCGACGTTTCGGGTAAACGCCCTTCATCAGGAATAAAGGCAGAGAGCCTGAAGCGTGGAGAGATAAGGTAGAGGAGGGTGGGGGTGGGGAGAAAGTAGCATAGAGTACAATAGGTGAGTGGGGGAGGGGATGAAGGTGATAGGTCAAGGAGGAGAGGGTGGAGTGGATAGGTGGAAAAGAAGATAGGCAGGTAGGATAACTCAGGACAAGTCACGGTGACAGTGCTGAGCTGGAAGTTTGGAACTGGGGTGAGGTGGGGGAAGGGGAAATGAGGAAACTGTTGAAGTCCACATTGATGTCCTGGGGTTGAAGTGTTCCGAGGTGGAAGATGAGGCTTTCTTCCTCCAGGCGTCTGGTGGTGAGGGAGCGGCGGTGAAGGAGGCCCAGGACCTCCATGTCCTCGACAGAGTGGGAGGGAGAGTTGAAATGTGACTCGTAACTGCCCGCTGGGCAATTAGTAATGGGTAATGAATGCAGGTCCAACCAGTGATAACCTCAAGCCGTGAATGAGTACTGAAAAAAACCTTGACTCCTGCTCTCCCTCGCTGACATTGCTTCCCTCTTATCCATGACCAGACAGTCAATTTCTCCCATCCTCCAGCAGTCCTTCAACCTATCAGCCTTACCCTTCACCCTAACAGGGACAGACTGTCTCTGTGATTTTGACATCTCCTTTTTGAAGGCTTCCCTCTTCTCAGCTGGCCCCTTCACTGCGAATATCTGTTCCAATCCAGTTTGGAAGTTCTTGCTAATATCATCAAAATTGGCCTTTCTTCAAGTTAGAGCATTACCTTTTAGACCTAGTTTATCCTTTTCCATCTCTAATTTAAAACTAATAGAATTATGATTATGTGTCTCAAGGTGCTTCCCCACTGATACCTCAGTCTCCTGCCCTGCCAGATTTCCCAAGGGGAAAGTGACGTTGAGCTCCTTCTCTGTGATGGAGAGCATTGATCAAGCAGCTGCAGCATTATAACTGGGATTGTGCTCAACAGTGTCTTTGTCTCACTGGGCTGGATCAAACAATAATTTATCTCAGTACTATTTTCATTGAGTGTGACAGAGGGATTGTCTGCACAAGGTCGAGCTAATTTCCTGGTGCTACCTTATCGAACTCATTAACTACCTTCCCCACCCCATGGTGACCCTCTCATTCAATGCCAGCCCTATTCTCCCACCCATCATGGCTGGAGCTACTCAACATCGCACTGATGCCCCTGGGTATTCTGTGATCCCTGGCACTGGTGCCATCTTTAAAAGGTCAGTGGGCACACAGTTGAGCTTTTTTGATGTCGGAGCTGGTTTGTACAGTTTACCCGGAGCATGGCAGATAAGGGGCAATTACCACAACAGTTTGTCGACTGGGGCATGGAGGTCCTGGTGGATGGGGTAGTACAGAGGGGGACCATTCTCTTCCCAGCAAGGGTCACACTATCAGACCCACAGAGCATGGTCTGAGCTGCCCACCTAGTTCAGTGCAGTATCTGCGGTCTGAAGAAACGTCTAGCAATACAGGACAAGCATCTATAACCGTCCCCGCTCTGTCAGAGTAAGGGTCACTATGTTCTCTCTGCTCCCTCACACTAACTGTATATCTGCTTTAGCAGCGATCCAGAATAACGTTAACGCTCCACGGCTCTCACTGCTGCTTGCAGCTTCTTCTCTCTCTCTCTCTCTCTCCATTATTCCCCACACCCCCCCACACACACCGACAACATTGCATGGATACAATACTGTGGACTGACTCCCCCCAGACAACTCACCATATCTCCCCCCACCTACACCAGCATTAACAACAGGGGTACCGACTCCCACCCTCCCTCCCACCCCTTCTCCCATTCCAGGAAAACAGCCTGGAATAGGACAGGAAGGGCCTATCCGGGTGGTGGAGTGCCCGATATCCGTTCCCTCACCCCTTCCCCCCCTCCATGTGGGGAGGACCCTGGTATGCGCCGGAGAGGATGGGAACGCCTTGTGTGGAGATTCTGAAACATCCACGTCCCACCGACCGAGTAAGGAGTAATGTTTAGTGAAGGGCAATTCTCACTTTAAACCCACTGGCAGTTCTGTTTCCCTTGGCACAACTTAGAGGCCGTGGCCCTGATGCCATCTCCCTTTTGTGTCGAGCTGGTACAAATGGAATCCCCACGGTCTCGGTGGGCAGGAGGATGGGCTCACAACACATCGTCACCACCACCTACCAGGAAGGGAGCACCGAGACTCCCTCCTACACCTCCTCCTGTAAACCGCTCAGATACTGAAACTGATCTGTGATAGTTACTGCTCTCCCCACTTGTCCTGACATCTCCAATAAACTGTTCTCATATACACCCTGGCCCCTCTGTCCCTGCACCTCCTTTATAACGGTACAACCTATTTTATATTGTCTTTCAATGTCCTTCCTACTAAAGAGCACCACCTCACTGCGCTGTATTGATCCTCATCTGCCATACACCTGAACACTACACTAATTTATAACTTTCCTGTTGGAGTTCCACACCGTCCACAAAAAACTTCACAATTCTTTCAGGTTTGGTATCTGTAAATATTGAAATTGTCCGACAGTCAGTTTCCACCCAAAAATACTGACACACACCAGACAGAGGGAGTGAAATATTGACACACTCTCCATGTCTGTATTACTGTCAATGTATAGTGAATGCCTCGATGCGTCTGTATTCGTGTGTGTGTCTGTGTGGGGCGGGTCTGGCACTTTCTGTGGTGTTTAAAGTGATGTAATATCCCCCAATATGGTTACTGAGTAAGGATCACTAAATGTAAAATGTCAACTTTCATTTTTGTCCAAAGATGATTCCAGAGCTGCGGAGATTTCTGTTGTTGTCAATCTCTGTTGCACCCCCACCCCGAACCCCCACCCCACACCCCAATGTAATCGTGATGCTGAAGTGTGTAAACGATCAGGGATTCAGTCTGGGAGGGAGAGACGGAGGGCAGCAGTTCACAGCGCAATCCAACCTGAATTTTGATTGCACCAAACATGCACACACACTTACACACGTACACACGCGCGGGTGAACATACAAACACGCACATGCACGGACTAGGTTGGTTTGGAGAGGATTGTCATTGTACTTCGGCACTCAGAGTGGAACATGTTCATGTGGAGAAATATCTGCGCTGTTTCTGCAATGTGGAAATGGTTTTTCACTGGGTAGTATTTCCAACACACAGTATACACATTAAAGCATATTTCCATTGCAATTATATCCAAGCAATTCCGAGTGAGCCACTTTCCAAGGCGATGAGATTAATTTTAATGCACTTTCTTTAACTTGGAATTATTAATGTTTTACTCTTACGAGTAACCTTACATGTGAGAAAGGATTGAAAAGACCTAAACCAGACCAGAAGAGTGTGGGCTTGTATCATTTTAAAGAAAAGAGGGAAAGGGAGAGGAAGGCAGAGTGGTTTTGACCCAGTTTCAGTGATTCACAACAAAAAAAGAAGAGTTCCCATTGCACAGAGATGCAGAGACAGAGATCCACACACTAATGCAGGAACACATGTAATAAGCTCAGAGAGATAGACATGCAAACAGAGGTTAACAGAGACATATATAGACACACAGGAATAGACAAACACGAACAGAAATATGCAGACACATACTTGGACATGCAAACACACATAGACTCATCGAGTTATCCACGGTACTTGCAAACAGGCATCTCGGCCCATACAGTCCATGCTGACCATAATCCCAAGCCAAACCAGTCCCACCTGCCTGCGCTTGGCCCAGATTTGTCCAAATGTTCTCTTATTCTTGTACATAACCAAATGTGTTTTCAGTGTTATAACTTCACCTACAATCCATCACTTCCTCAGAAAGGACATTCCCTTCACGAACCACATGCTGTGTAAAAAATGAAGCACCTCACAGGTCCTGATCAGGTGGATTCAATAAATTTGTAGGAATTTAAGGAAGTGATTGCTGGGTCCCTTGCTGAGATGTTGTCATCATCAATAGCCACAGGTGAGATGCTGGAAGTCATGAGTTTGACTAAAGTTTTGCTATTAAACAAAATGGAAAGAAAAAGCCAAGAACTATAGATTGGGGAACCTGACATCGGTGGTGGGCACGGTGTTGGAGGGAATCATGAGCTACAGGATTTAAATGCATTTGGAAAGGCAAGGACTGATTAGGGATAGACAAAAGTGAGGACTGCAGATGCAGGAGATCAGAGTCTAGATGAGAATGTTACTGGAAAAGCACAGCAGGTCAGGCTGCATCTGACGAACAGGAAAATCGAAAATCTTTACAAAAGCCCTTTATATGCATCGTGAAATGGGGGTGTGCATGGATAATCATGTCTCACTAATTTGATTTTGCTTTTGTTGAGAAGTAACGGACAGGATTGATGACGGCAGACGCTGGAAGTGATCTATATGGACTTCTGTTAGGCATTTGACCTAACTCCCCATGGAGACTGGTTAACAAGATTAGATCACATGGAATACAGTGAGAATTACCCAGTTGGATACAGAACTGGCTCAAGAGTAGAGGACAGAGGGTTGTGATGGAGGGTTGTTTTGCAGACTGGAGGCCTGTGACCAGTGGAGTGCCACGGGGATTGGTGCTGGGTCCGCAACTTTTCGTCACTTATATAAATGATTTCGATATGAACATAGGACAGTTAGTACGTTTGCAGATGACACCAAAATTGGAGGTGTAGTGGCCAGCAAAGAAGGTTACTTCAGATTACGACGGGATCTTAATCAGATGGGCCAATGGGCCGAGGAGTGGCAGACAGAGTTTAATTTAGATAAATGTGAGATGCTGCATATTGGAAAGGCATATCAGGGCAGGACTTATACACTTACTGGTAAAATCCGGGGGAGTGTTGCTGAACAAAATGATCTCAGAGTACAGATTTATTCTTCCTTGAAAGTGGATTAGCAGGTAGATAGGGCAGTGAAGAAAGTATTTGATATGTTATTGGTCAAATGCATTGTGCATATGCTTTAGGAGACTGGACTGCGACTGTACAATACCTTTCGGCCACTTTTGGATTACTGTATGCAATTCTGGTCTCCCTGCTCTGTAGGAAGCATGTTGTCAAACTCGAAAAGGTTCAAGAAGGGTTTACACTGCCATGATTGGAGGGTTTGAGTTACAGGGAGAGGCTGAGCCTGTTTTCCCTGGAGAATCAGAGGAGGAGGGTTGATGTTAGAGGTTAGTAAAATCATGGGTACAACGGATAGATTGAATAGCCAAAGTCTTTTCCCTAGGTAGTGCAGTCAAAAACTAGATGGCAAAGCTTTAAGGTTGGATGGGAAAGACAAAAAAGGGCTCTAATGGGCAATATCTTCACGTAGAGGATGGTCCATGTGTAATGAGCCTCCAGAGGAAGGTATTGAAGCTGGCACAATTACAACATTTAACAGGCATCTGGATGGACAGATGAATGGGAAGGGTTTAGATGGAAATTGACCAAATGCCGGCAAATGGGAGGAGAATAATTTTGTCTATCTGGTTGCCATGGACACGTTGGACCAAAGGGTCTGTTTCCATGCTATACAGCTCTATGACGCCATGTCTATTAACACACTTTCTCCTCTTATCTTAAAACCATCCCCTACTCGAGGGAAAAGACACCTACCATTCAACATTACCGATACCTCTTATGATATTACAAACCTCTAAAAGGTTAATTCTCAGCCTCCTACACTCCAGTAGAAACTGTCCGAGTCTGTTCAGCCTGTCCTTATATGCAAACACTCCATTCCCAGCAATATCCTGATAAATTTCTTCTGAACTCTCCCGAACTTGATAATATTCTCGATATAACAGGGCGACCAGAACTGCATAAAGTCCTATAGGACATGCCTCATGGATGTCCTGTGCAACCTGAAAATACCGTCCCAACACCTGTACTCAAAGGACAGTCCACTGCTATTCGTCATTTATGTAAATGATTCGAATGAGAACGTAGGAGATATAGCTAGTAAATTTGGAGATGGCATCAAAATTGGAGGTGTAGTGAACTGTTAAGAACGTTACCACAGAGTAAAATGGAATCTTGTTCAGATGGGCCAATGGACTGAGGAGTGGCAGATGGAGGTATATTTAGATTAATGCGAGGTGCTAAATCTTGAAAAAGCAAATCAGAGCATGACTTATATATGATAAAGTCCTGGACAGCGTTGCTGAACAGAGACCTTGGAGTACAGGGTCATATTTCCTTGAATGTAGAGTTGCAGGTAGATAGGATAGTGAAGTAGGTGTTTAATATGCATTCCTTTATTGTTCAAACCACTGAGTGAAAGAGTCGGGAGGCCATGTTGCAGCTGTGCAGGACATTGGTGAGGCCACTTTTGCAATATTGCGTACAATTCTAGTCTCATTCCTATCGGAAAGATGTTGTGAAACTTGGAAAGTTTCAGAAAAAAATGACAAAGATGTTGACAGGGCTGGAGGATTTGAGCTGTTGGGAGAGCCGGAATAGTCTGAGGCTGTTTTTTTTCTGAATCATTAGGGGCTGAAAGGTGAATTATAGAGGTTTATAAAATCATGAGAGGCATGCATTGGGTAAATAGACAATGTTTTTTTTTCCCCGGGGTAAGCGAGTCCACAATTAGAGGGCATAGGTTTAAGATGAGAGGGGAAAGATTTAAAAGGAACCACAGTGGCAATTTTTATGCTTAGAGGGTTGTATGCGTATGGAATTAGTTGCCAGAGGCTGGTTAAGGTAAAGTATTTAAAAAGAAGCATCTGGATGAGTATATAAATAGGAAGGGTTCAGATGGATATGGGCAGGTGTTGGCAAAATTGACAAGATGAGGTTAGGGTATCTGGTCGACATGAAATAGTTCTCGGCTCCAAGGTGATTGTACCAGAGGTTCCGTTTCCGTTCAGTACATCTCTATGATTATGTCTATACAATGAAGAACATCAAGTGAAACACCTTCATAACCATCCTGTCTACATATGAAGCAAACTTCAAAGAATTATGCCTGAAACCCCAGGTTGATCTGTTCTACAACACTACCAATGGCTCAACATTTAATTGTATATGTGTTTTTTTTTGTTTGTTTTACCAAAGTACAATACCTTGTATTTATCAACATTAAACTCCATCTGCAATTTAGCCCAGTGAGTGAGAATACTGGGGAAGAAAGGCTGGAAAATAATCAGTTACCTTGTATCATTTACTGGTTTTAGGAAGAGGGCAGTCACACGTTAGAGATGGGAAACAGTGATCGGTGTTTCAGGCCAGAAAGGAAGCTCTGTTTTTGTCTCTGGTGTTCCGTGTTGATATTTATTCGAGATCCTTCATAGTGCAGTGTGTGTCTGGAGGATGTCGTTCCATCATATTGCAGCCTACAGATAATAGCCATTTAATCTGGAAATAATAGACAAGTATTTAAAGATGTTCATAGTTTATCTCGAAGGCAGAGCATATAAACTCGACATCCTACAGTCGAGGCAAGTACCTTGCATTTTTTAAGAACGTTATTATTTTAACTGGGTAATTCAGTAGAGTGAACCAGATTTCAAAGAATCCATACCGATCTGGAAGCTGGCATTTAAAGTTAGAAATTTGGGCATGGTTTAGATTTTGTGCAGCCGGTAGTATCCCTACCTCTGAGGCAGAGCTCTGGATTCTATTCCAATTCCTGAACTTCCCTGGAAGTGTCCCTAGCTCGAGACCAGATTGTCTGGATTCAGGTGCAGCATGTCAGAATAGGCTGATGAACGAACACACAGGAGAATAATGCTGCAACCTTTGGGGCTATTGTGGAGTGGTGGTAGTGTCCCTACCTCTGGCCCCTATAGGGCCAACTGGAGGCCAACTCATCCAACTAGAGGTGTTTAATAATATGTCTGAACACATTGTCTAAAATGATTTTAAAATTGTGGTTTGATCGAGATGGAAGAGGTGTCAGTATTGAATTTCAGAATTTCAGCCCCGGATGCCTGAAAGCACAGACCTTGGGTGGGAGACATATTTGCACCTTCTAAAGGTTTATAAATTCATGAAGTGCATGCATAGGGGGTGAATAGTCAAGATCTTTTCCCCATGCTTGGAAGTCCACATTTAGAAGGCATAGATTTAATGTGAGAGGGGAAAGATTTTAAAGTGACGTCGGGGCAACATTATCACTCAGAATGTGGAGCGTGTACATCATGAACTGCCAGAAGAAGTAATGGAGGTAGGTATAATTACAACATTTAAAAGGAACCCAGATGGATATATTGATAGGAAGGATTTAGAATGATATTTTCCAATTGCTGGCAAATAGATTAGATTCCCTACAGTGTAGCACAAGTCCACACCAACTCTCTGAAGAGTTACCCACCCAGAACCATCTCACCACATTCACCCCGACTCATGCACCTGACATTATGTGCAACTTAGCATGGCCAATTGACATAAGCTGCGCAACTTTGGACTGTGGGAAGAAACCCACGCAGACACATCGAGAATGTGCAAACTCCACACAGTCAGTCAGCTGTGCCAGCAATCAAACTCAGGTCCCTGGTACTGTGAGACAGTAGTGTTAAGCACTGAGCCAATGCACCACCCCAAGTAGGGCACGATTACTTTCAGAAATCAGGTTGGCATGGACGAGTTGGTCAAAGGTGTTTGCTTCGGTGCTGTACAACTCTTCAGATTCATCAAGCCATTTGATCATGGTCCCTATGTAATCTTCACTGTCCACTATATAGCCAAACTTGGTTTCATCCACAATCTTTCTAACAACGCCTTCTATAATTCTCATCTGAATCATTTGTCTGAATGTCAAAACAAAAATGGATTGAGCAGAAGTCCCTGTGGAACACCACCGTGCACAGTGTCACAAAGCTGGTCCCTTTTGTCTAAAAGCTTCCTTTTCTCAAAGATACTGTGTCCTTAAATATTTTTTCAGAGGCGTCGTAAATAGTTCTCGGCTCCAAGGTGATTGGTTTGGTACAGAGATTGAACGGTTTTGTGATTAAAGGTATAATGAAAGGGGAGCGGTCAGCTCTCGAGGTGAGCAGTTCAGTCCAGAACCAGTTTGCAGTTTAGCTCTGTGGACAGGCTCTCTCTCTCTCTCTCTCTCTCTCTCTCTCTCTCTCTCTCTCTCTCTCTCTCTCTCTCTCTCTCTCTCTCCACCCCTCCCCCCTAACTTTAACGTGCAATCATTTGTTCCATTTGTACTGTTTTTCAGCGGCGTTTGCTTATTGGGATGGTTGTGTACTTCCAGAACAGCTAATTAAGTCTAGTTTGAATAGATTGAGTTCTGTAGGGGTTCTTTATTCTGTTCTTTGTGTTTCATTGT
The DNA here is from genome assembly GCF_047496795.1 of Chiloscyllium punctatum. Classification (NCBI taxonomy): domain Eukaryota; kingdom Metazoa; phylum Chordata; class Chondrichthyes; order Orectolobiformes; family Hemiscylliidae; genus Chiloscyllium; species Chiloscyllium punctatum. The sequence goes on from NC_092752.1 coordinate 70,358,938, forward strand.
GTAGTTTTGTGAATATTTTTTGTCTATGTTAAAACCTGATAATTTTCACTGAGCACTTACTGAAACAAATGACAAAGTTATAGTCTGCGCTGCCTGCTCAAGAATATTTTGAGTGGTCTGGCCTAGTGCAGAGGCCAAAAAACAACCGTCCTCGATAATGCTGTCTCCTGCTATTAGGACACACACACATACACACACAGACACTTATTCCTGAAGAAGGGCTTATGCCCGAAACGTGAATTCTCCTGTACCTTGGATGCTGCCTGACCTGCTGCGCTTTTCCAGCAACACATTTTCAGCTCTGATCTCCAGCATCTGCAGTCCTCACTTTCTCCTCGAAGACACACACAGAGACACACACACACGCACAGACGCACATACACAGATACACACACACACACAAAGACACGCACACAGAGACACACAGACACATGCACACGCACAGATACACACACCCACAGACAACACATGAACACACACACACACACGGACGCACAAAGAGACACACATACACACACAGAGATACACACGTGCATGCGCGTGCCGCACACACACACATCTTAGAGTCTAGGATATAACTCGATAAGTTATGATTAAAGATGGGTTCAAGGCTTGTTGTGAGAGGGTAGTAGAACTGGCTTGAAAAACATGTCATCCATGATCAATTGTTCAGTTGACTGGATGGGCCAAATGGCCTTTTTACTGCTCTAATTTTGTACACACTATGGTACGTGCATTCGTCTGTGTTAGTGTGTGTATTTGTGGGTGCATGTGTGTCTGTGTGTCCAAGTTTTTGTGTTCCTGTGTTTTTGTGAGGTTGAGTGTGTCTGCGTGTGCACCTCTGTGTCTGTGTTTGAGTGTGCCTGTGTGTGTTTGCCTGTGTGTGTCTTTGAGTTTGTCTATGTGTGCCTGTGTATGTATCTCTGTGTGTCTGCATATGTTTTTGTTCCTCATTACTTTTAGTAATGGAAATATCAATGTACATTTTTGCAATTTCTACACTGTTTGTCATTCATCTTTACATCATTGCTTGAGGAACTTTGTTTTAGTCATGAATTTGTTATTTTAACAGAGAAGGAAATCGACATGACTTCTTCCTAGGACGACCATGACCCAATGTGTGACCTACATTATAAGCCATATCATCAAAATGGTAACATCGATAATTTGCTGTGACCAATGGAGGACTGGCAGTAGAAAAGAAAACAGTTACTCAACAACCCAGGGAACTCTGGACCGGTGAGCCTGACATCAGTGGTGGGTGAGTTGTTGGACGGGATTCTGAGGGAGTGCCAATTGCATGCATGTTCAAAGGCAAGGCTTGATTGGGGATAGTCACCATGGTTATTTGCATGAGAAATCGTGTCACGCTAATTTGACTTAATATATTAAAGAGATGACAAAGTAGATTGATGAAGGCAGTGTTGTAGATGCTTTCCATATAGACTGGAGCAAGTTCTTCGACAAGATTCTGCATATTAGGCAAGTTAGTAAGGGTAGGTCACATGAAAACAGCGCACCCAAGAAAATTGAATAAAAAATTAGATTGAAGGAAGTCGGCATAGGTTGGTAGAGGATTGCTTTTCAGACTGGAGGCCTGTGAACAGTAGTGTGCCAGAAGGATCAATGCTGAGCCCACTGCTTTTCATCATTTATATAAATGATGTGGATGTGACCATGTAAGGGTAGCAAGTTTGATGATTGCACCAACATTTTCGGTGTTGTGGTTAATGAAGAAAATTATCTCAGAGTGCAATGAGACCTCGATCAGATGGGCCCATGGGCTGACGTTTGGCAGATAGTGTTTGATTCAGATAAATGTGAAGTGCTGCATTTTGGGAAGAAAATTGGGCTACTTAATGGAAATTTATTGGAGGATGTTGCTGAGCAACGAGACGGAGAGATGTAGTGCAACGCTCCTTCAAAGTGAATAGTATAGTGAACACGGTGTTTGGCATGTTTGCCTTCATTTGTCAGAGCATTGAGTTTCGGAGTTGGGATGTCATGTTACAGCTGTACAGGATGTCAGTGAGGCCACATTTTGGAATACTGTTTGCTGTTCTGGTCTCCCTGCTGTACGAAGGTTGCTGTGAAACTTGAAAGGGTTCAGAAAAGATTTATACGGATGTTGCCAGGTTTGGAGAGTTTGAGCTATAAGCAGAGGCTGAATAGGCTAAAGCGGTTTTCCCTGCAGAATTACGGGCTTAGGGCTGACCTTATAGAGGTTTATAAAATCATAAGGGGCATGGATTTTGTAAAAACACAAGGACTATTTCCCAGCATAGGGGATTCCAAAAATAGAAAGTATAGGTTTAAGGTGCGAGGGGAAATATTTTAGATGGAACTTAGAGGCAAAGTTTTCATACAGAGGGAGGTTTGCATATGGAATCATCTGCCAGAGGAAGTGGTGGAGTCTGGCATCTTGATGGGTATCTGAATAAGGAGGTACAGAGGAATATGAGCCAAATGCTGGCAAATCAGACTCGATCAGATTGGGATGTCTAGTCAGCACGGACAAATGTGCATGCTATATGACTCTTATAAGAGGGATGAGGAGACATTCTAAACAGGCATTTCATGTGGGAATTCTCTTCCCCACAAGGTTGAGATGCCCGTTTGTTTACATTGATTCAAAGCTGAGTTAGTTAAATAATTGGCAGAGAAGTGAGTCATGGATAACGGGATACAGTCAGGAAAGTGGGGCTGTGACCATAACCTGATCAGCCACAATCTTAGTGCCTGGTGGAGAAGGCTCAAAGTGTCTAATGGCCCATTCCTGCTCCTCAGTCCCATGTTTCTGTGTTCCATTCAGTCCCTCAAACCTGCTAGACAGGGACAGTTAGAGGCTACTTACTGCGATACCCTAGTGCACAGAAACACAGGAGACCATTCAGCCCCTCAAAACTGTCACACACAATTTGGGCTAGTTTGGAAAATGTAATTGGAAAACCCAGGTTGGGTATCAAAGAGGTCGCTCATCTCTCTTTATAGAGCTTCCCCTCTCTGCAACAGGTGCTTCATATGTTGGTCATGTTGCAGACCCAGTTGCACTGTGAATACAATCCCTTCACCTCAGCCAGAGATGGTCCAGACAATCTGGCAAGATTCAATAACAGAGCTTCCAGGAAAATAACACCTTCTACTTTCCAATAATAGAATGTGAGAACCCCACAACCAGGGGTATGTCATTCATCCACACGCCCCCTCCCCCCGCAAGCATGTCTTCACCCACAGTAAGATCATAAGGTATAATATCCTCTTTCATGTCCAATTCTTCACAGCCCTCAACTCTGATTGGTCAAAAAGCACTCCTTACCCCCACACTGTGAACTATTGATATGAGCAAAAGACGTGAACACAAGGGCTCAGGGAAGAGTGACCGGCCCTGACATCAAGGCATCATTTAACTAAGGATGGTCTCAAGGATCTTGAGCAGGATTGCGCTTAATGGGAATGAGTTGTAAACTTGCCTGGTTAGCGTTATTTAAAGCATAAAGCACAATGATTGTGGTTTGTGTACAAAAATCCATGCAGTCCTGGACATGTCTGCGAAAGATTCTCAAGGTAGCTTCCTCAGCACAAACATCTTCAGCTGCTTCATAAAGATTAGAAGTGAGGGTGTTCATTGAAGGTCACACAATATTCAGGAAAAATGTCCCCCTTCAGCTCCTGAACTAGTCTGTGTCCATGTGCAGCAAGATCTGGACAACATTCAGGCTTGTTCTGTTGGAAGTATCGGTAACATTCATGTAACAGTGCTGCTGGGCACTGCACATTTCCACTGTTAAAAGGAATAAATTATTCAGTGCCTCACGCTGGCTTCACAGGAATATGAGGAAGTCATTCAGCTCAATGAAATTATTGGAGAAGTTTATAGATAACTCATTTAGTGCATCCAACGAATTATACAAGACGAGGAGAAGTCACGTGTTATAGAAGACCGCAGAGCTCCTCAAAAATATTTGAAGGCTTAGCCTATCAACAATGAAATGTTCTGATACGTAATATCCCATAAACATGTACTTGGCAAAAAGGAAAGATCAGATACAGATTGTCAGATGCAGTTCTCCAATCTAGGAAGGAAAACAATTCCACTGAAGCTTCCAACTCTGTGGTGACCCCAATAGCTTCTGATGTTACTGAGAAACCAAAACACTTGCTGTAATGTGGCTGCCAGAACTGCACACAGTATTCTATCTATGGCCTAACCAATGACATGTTTAACTCATATTATGTCGCCTCGATGAATAAACACTATGCCTACTGTCCCGTGTGATTTCTTAACTGGCTATTACACTGTCCAGTCACATTCAGGGATGTGTGGAGAAACACCCTCTGACCTCCCTCGTGTTCTGCTATTTATTGAATTCTCCCCTGTCTAGTTCCTTCATCCAAAGTGCATCACATTCTATTTATCAATGTTCCATTCCATCTGCCATTGATCTGACAATTCCACCTGTATCTTCCCGTAACATAAGGCCTTCCTCCTCACTGCCAAACACCTGGCCAATCTTTGTGTCAAACACAAAATTACTTAATCCGCCAGCCCCCACCCCCCACCACCCCCTCCACATTAATATTTACATCATTTATGAATACCACAAATTATTAGATACATTACACTTCTCGCTGTGGTACACCACCAGACACTGGTGTATCGCTACCACCTTCCCAGTGACTTGGGACCACATAGCTGTTTTCTAGTCCTCTAGCACCTCCCTTGTGTGGTCAGATTCAACTAAAACATTTAGGTCAGGACATTTCCTCTCTTGTCTCCAACAGCATCCTGCGATACAACTCATCTGGACTTTACATCATCCAAAACCATTAATCCCAACTTGCATCTTATATAAATCTGCTCGAGAACTTCCCAGTCCATCTTCTTGAATTCTGTACCTGCATCTTCCTTTCTCAAATAAAACAGATGTGAAACTCTCATGTCACAGTCTATCAATGTTCCCCGGTTTCTCATACTGATTACCCCATTGGTTTCGATATGGGTCCGAATTTTTTCCTGGTTATTCTGTTCAGCTTGATTTTGTAGAACATCTTGGGTTCCCCCTAACATTGCCTGCTGCACTTTTCCATGCCCCTGTATTAGTCAGTCTGCTGTGGGTGAATTTTCTAAGTTTCCCTGAGATCACTTCTCATTCTTTGAAACAGTACAGAACACAGGTATAATCCCATCCACACTGCATGCAGTCTGTGCAGAACGCCTTTACTTCGATATTCCAATTTCCGTTAACTGAAGGCCAACTTCACTTTTACTTTTCCGTTTCCTAAAGTCGCCCCTGAACCACGTTGGTTCAATTTTATTTACTATTCACTTTCTGAACTCTTAAACATCCACCTGAATATCTAACTATATCACATCCAATAGTTCTCCATTGTCTCCCCCTACAAGAAACATCTTCAAACCATTTCAAAAAAAGTTTGTTAACAGTGATTATTCGGGTGAGATCCAAGATGGTGGCGATCCAGTAGGTCTGCCCTGCTGAGCTCTGCACCAGGACCCAGACAAAGTTATGCATTCACCATCTCTTTCTTCCCTATTGTGGTAAAATCGGAGGTTTTTGATCCCCAGTATTGCTCTATGCCATTTTAAGTGAGTAATGGAAAATAACTAAGGGAAAAGGATCATGAGGATCACAAACAGCAGTGCACCGCAGCAATGGATACACCCGCGGCTGTGACGTCGGCCTCTGCGAACGCTCCAGGAGACTTATCTGTGGACTAGAGCCTGGCCTCAGAGTTCACAGCCTGCGAGAGAAGATTGATTCAGCGATGGAGGAGACCTGAACCAGGCTGGAACTGATCTCAGCCAAGCTGCAGAAGCAGGATCAGGAGACCCAGCGTCTCGGGCCGTGCATCGTCGAGGTGGAACAGCGGGTCGTGTCGAAGCCCTGGAATGGTAGCTAAGGGCCTTAGTAGAGTAAGTAGGTCGACGACCTCGAAAATCAGGGCCATCAGAAGAACATCAGCCTGGTCGGGCTGCCAGAACAAGAAGAAAATGGCCAGCTCGTCAACTTCTTTTCATTTCTCTCACTTACCGCCGAATGAGAAAGTGGGTTTAGCGATGGTGGGGGTGGTAACATTTTGTTTCACCCGGACTGCCTGAGGTCAAAGTATGGATGGGACGGATTTAATTTTCTTGTTGTAAGACGCATGCAACTTTTGAAAACATTGTTTTGCCTGGATTTGATGAGCGGATTCAGCTCGGAAGGGATTAATGGGTAATATGTACACTCTCTGCAGGAAGGGGGGATCTCTCCACTTATTAGTGTTATATGTTGGCTCATTTTAGAAATATTTGTGAGAAGTTTTGATTTGGTTGTTATTGTAGTTATAGTTTCAAGTTCGTATGAACTGTTTACTGCTTTCACTTGACGTGCTATAAATGGGTTCTTCTCCATCAAGGCTGCCCCATCAAGGCAGCTGGTGGACCTCAACAGGGAGCTGCCGTGGTGAACGTTTGAGATGTCTTCACCCTGAAGGTAGGGGCTTCACCTTTTTTTCTAACCCACGTAAGTGCTAAACCAGGATTGACATTTTTTTGCCCCATTGGACTTTTTTAATGGGTCATGGGCTGCTTCGGATAGTTATGGCTAACCGCTTGTTTAATGGTGCACGTGGAACCTTAAGGAGAGTCACTCACTCATTCAGAGAAGAAGATACTTTCAAGCCTCAGAAAGGAAGGGGTCAACGCAGCCTTGCTGCAAGAAACACATCTAACTGATAAGGAGCACTTAAAGTTACAGCAGGGAAGGTTCAGGCCAGTATTTATTTCATCCTTTAATTCGAAAAGTAGAGGAGCAGCTTCACTCATTCATACAAACCTTCCACTTCAGTTGTTTGACCAAATTAATGACGAACATGAGTGGTTTCTGATCCTTAAAGCTTTAATACATGGAGAGGAATATGGGACATTGTATAATATTGCCCCACCACACCCCCTCAAATGCGCTCTCCAGGTTGATGACCCTTGGGGAACATTGTACAATTTAAAGGGAGACTTTAACCGACTAATGGACCCTGAAGTGAATAGGATGTCCAGGGGTTCTTCGGGTATTTCCCAGCCATCAAGGCAGCTGGTGGACCTGAACAGGGAGCTGCTTTGGTGAACGTTTGAGATGTCTTCACCCTGAAGGTAAGGGCCTCACCTTTTTTTCTAACCCACGTAAGTGCTATGCCAGGATTGACATTTCTTTGCCCCATTGAACTTTTTAAATTCGATGCTGCCCTGCAAAATTCTGATCATGCAGCAGTGAACGTGGATGCTCAGGCCGATGGCGATGGGACAGGCTCACAGCACTGGCGCATGGGTCCTTGCCTCCTAAAAGATAGCAAATTCATTGAGTACTTTTCGCGGGAATTGAAGTTTTTATTGGGACATTAACTTGGGTATGGCCAATAATCCATCTGTGTTCTGGAAGACTGCCAAGGCCTATGCAAGGGGTTTCGTTATTTCTTACTCGGTGACTCGAAAGCGGCAGAAAAGACAGCAGTAGCGTATGCTCAAGGCTTGGCTGAAGGCAGCTGAGACAGCATACTTTGACAGACTGTCTGTAACTAAGTTGCAGCAGATTACAGCCCTCCGGGCTGCTCTGAACACTGCGCTCACCCAGACCACAAAGAGGGAGATTTCCTTTGCGAAACAGAGGTTATTCGAGTATGGTGCGAAACTGGGAAGGTATTTGGCGCACTTGGCCAGAAAGAAGAGTGCCCCCAATCTATTACATCCATTAGAGAGGGTGCTGGTACTATCACCTGCCGTCCCAAAAGGGTTAATGCAGCATTCAGAAAGTTCTACTCTGGGTTGCTCCAGTCAGAGGATTGTGCGGACAGATTGGTGAAAACGAAGTCATTTTAAGACCCTGGACCTCCCAGGTATAACTTCAGAGCAGGAGTCTCTTTTGAATGCCCCGTGACATCCAAGAGATACAGGATGCGGTAAGGCAGCTCCAGAGTGGCAAACCGATCAGCCAGATGGCTTATGGAGTGAGATTTATTAGGAGTTCATAGACATGATGGCTGGGCCAATGTTGCATATATTCAATTATTCCTGTGGACAGAACTGCCTCCCATCCTCTCAGAGAGAAGCAAACATTTCTCTTATTCTCAAGAGAGGGAAAGCCCCAGAGGATTGCCTATTCGTATAGGGCTATACAATTATTAAATGTAGAATTTAAAATTTTGTCGAAAATACTAGCGTTGAGGCTGGAGAAGATATTGTCCTTCATTGTGAAAGGGGACCAGACACGTTTTATTAGGAGTCACAGGTCCCCTATTAATATTAGGAGAGTGTAAAATATGGTTCAGGTGTGCCAACAAGGTCGATTCCAGGCTTGGTAGTCTCGCTGGATGCAGAGAAAGCATTTGCTTGGGTGTAGACCTCTTTTATGTCTTGGAACTGTTTTGCCTTGGAGGTGTCTTTGCCTGTTGGATGGCAGAATTATATAGTGACGCAACAGCAACAGGAGTTCTCACTAATGGTATAAGGTCTAATGGTATAATTTTAACATTGGCAGAGGTGCCCCTTTCGTCATTATTATTTGTATTGGTGATTGAGCCGTTGGCAGAGGCCACCCAGAGGGGCCCCACTATAACTGAACGGGTGGTAGGGTCAGGAAGGTATAACATCATCCTTACACAGATGACGTTCTTCACTCTCTACCTAACCTGATGATATCTTTGCCCCGTTTTAAAGAAGTGATTGATTTATTTGAATCTATCTCGGGGTATAACATCAATTTTATGAAATCGGACGCCATGCCTGTTGGGTGTTATTCGAGTACCTGATCATGGGGGGTGCAATCTGATTCCCTTTCAGATGGTCACAAGAAGGTCTCCGCTATTTCGGCATTTTAATCACACCGGCCTTCTGTCAATTATACAAAGCAAACTTCGTGCAAGTGCTCGAGAAGATAAGACAGGACCTTCGGCTCTGGGAAGACATTTCAATATCCTGGTTGGGTAGAATACCTCCGGTTAAAATGAATGCACTTCCTCGTTTCTTCTATCCCATGCAAATGGTCCTTTTGATGCTCTCCAGGTCGGTTCTATGGAGGCTTTACAGTTGGTTAAGCTTGTTTACCTGGCACCACAGGTGGCCTCTTATGAAGCTCGCCAAATTGCAGCTTCTGCAGGAGATTAAGGGTGTGGATTTTCTGAACTTTAAGAAATACCAACGTGGTTCCCTGCAGTCGCATGTGGCTGATTGAGCTTGCAAAGACCTGTGGTTAGTTTGGCTGGACATTGAGGCATCCCAGGCAAAATGTCCCATCATTAATCTGTTGTTCATGGACAAGACGAGGATTGTTATGAACCATTGCAGAAATCCAATTGTCCACAAAATAGTTAAAGCCTTTAAAATGATGTGACAAAGTGAGGGCAATTTACAAAAATGATCTTCCCCTTTGACTCCCATTGTAGGATTGGTAGGATCCCAGCTGGGATTGATGGACTCTGCCTTATGGCTCTGAGAGTCCAGAGGAGTTTCCTGTTTCGAGGAATTATTTGACGTGGTGGTCATGGTGATTTTAGAGCAGCTGAGCCAGAAATATGAGTTATCCTGGAGGGGCCACTTTCGTTAATTTTAGATGAGGAACTTTAGACAGAAAAAAAAGACTACATTAATGGTTAGTCCCCATAGGTCGGAAATGGAGGGAAGAGTGCTTCGTCCACAGGTGCTCTCTCGGTCAGCAGCCTCTATCATTTATTAAGAGGCAGTGTCTCAAATGATATAGAGCGGCTGCATGGAATCTGGGCTCAGGAATTGTGGGTGGAGATCTCACCAGAGGAGTGGGAAGATATTTGGGAAACCGTAAGGAAGATTTCAATTTGCAATAGGATGTAGGCTGTGCAGTTGAAGGTACTCCGCAGGGTTTAATTGACACCCGAGCAGCCTGTCAAATTTAAGACAGGAGAGTCCCCAATATGCCCCAAATGTACAATAGATGTTGGTATACTTACGTATTGCTTGTGATCATGCCACAAGCTTCGTAGGTATTGGTGCACTATAGCAAGTGTTTTGGAAGGGGTTTTGGGAACCGAGGTCAAGGCAAATCCGGTGCCCCTCCTCTTGTGTTCGCTGAATCTTCCCTCTTTGGACTTGCATGGGAATAACTTGTTTGGTATTCTTTCATTTTGTGTGAGGAAGAACATTCTGATAAACTGGGTCCCAGGAAACCTCCCAGGACTCTGATCGTGGTGTAGGCTAGTTATGGAGCCAATTCCCCTCGACTTCCTTATGAGTATGGGCACCCAAGAAATGAACATTGTCATAGGACGAGGCGGCCCTATTTCAACCATATACACATGGTTTTATTGGCTATATTGGTCAGGACATTTGTGTAACAGTGAGGGCTCTGAGAGGAAGAATTCTGAACAAATACGGGTATGGCAACTCATGCTACCGGTGATGGGGAGCTTTGGTAGGAATGTGCTGGGTGTTGTAACTTCATGTAATTTAAGTTAATTTGCCTTGGTTCAGCTCGGTTTAATCTATGTTTTGTTTTGATTTTGTTTTGACATCAGCCCATTGATTTTGTGCACAGGGAAGGGAATGAGTCCATTCAGCCACTCATGCTTCTTACACAGCAACCAGAGTAGGTCATTTCACACCATGTGTCAATTATACAGGATTGGAGGGAATGAAGAGAATATATAGAGGTGAGACTACAAGCTTACCACATTCACGATGGAATATAAAGTAGTGAGAAAACTGCTGGAATTTAAGAAAATTATTAAAATCGATTATTCAGGAATTAATAAAAGGACATTTACAAAGTGAAGCCACAATCCATCAGAATCAATATAATTTTACAAAGGATGAATCATATTTTCATTATTTATTTGAGTCTTTAAGAATGTGACAAGCAAGCTGCATAATGAGGATCCTGGAGATGTAAAATCAGGACTTGCAGAAGACATTGACTAAGGTGTGCACAAAAGATTAATCTGCAGAATAAGATTGCATATGGTTCGAAGTAATTTATTCGCTTGGATGTAGGCTTGGCGAAACAAAGAATTGCATTGAGTTGGAATAACTGGTTCATTTTCTGTTTCCAAAAATGCCATAGGGCTCAGTCCCCAGGCCCCAACTATTAGCAATAAATACTATCACTTATTTGAGGGGATGGACATGCTATAACCAGTTTTTCAGAAGACACTGACTCAGTTGAGAAATTGTAATGAATGTTTAAGGATAGGTTGCAGATGAAATGAAACAATGAAAAGTATGCGGACGTTTTGGTCAGTGTAACAGAAAGGCAACTTACCATCCAAACAGAGGGAAACTACGTAGTGCTTAGGTACAGAGGGATCTGGTATCCTCATCCATATCGCAAAAGACACAGATGCAGGTGTAGCAGATAATGAGAAAGGAAACTGCAAATTTGGTATTTATTTCTGAAAGAATAGATTATAAAGCGAGGGAGGTACTGCTGCAATAATGCCAGACATTTGTGAGATCGCAATTGAGTACTGTGTAAAGTTTTGGTGTCCTGACTGCAGGAGGGATGTAATTACCATGGAGGCAGTTCAGAAGAGGTTTACTAGACTGATTCCAGAGATAAGGAGTTTGTCCTCTGAAAGGAGATTGAGCAATTCAGGCCTATAATCTCTGGAGTTTAGAAAAATGGGAGGAGATGTCACTGAGGACTGGACAATGCCAAAGGTGATTGAGAATGTCGACATGCATTGGGTATTTCCTCATGTGGGGCAAACTACAACAAGAGATCAGAGTTTTAGGATAAGTGGAGAGGAATTAGAACAGTGATGAGAGAACTTCTCTCAAAGCATTTTAAATCAGTGTAATTCACTGTTCCAGAGTGCAATGGATGCTGGGATATTGAGTAACTGAGGTTTACTAGACATCAGCCATGATTGTATTCAATGGTGGAGCAGGCTGACATCACATATGATTGTATTCAATGGTAGAGCAGGCTGACATCAGCCATGATTGTATTCAATTATGGAGCAGGCTGACATCAGCCATGATTGTATTCAATGGTGGAGCAGATTGACATCAGCCATGATTGTATTCAATGGTGGAGCAGGTTGACATGAGCCGTGATTGTATTCAATGGTGGAGCAGGCTGACATCAGCCATGATTGTATTCAATGGTGGAGCAGGCTGGAGGAGCTGGATTGCTGACTGAGGTTCCTCGTCTTTCTTCAGTCCTTCGAACGTGTTACACAGGAATAGGGGAGGGCTGGTTAATCGACAGAAAGCAGGCATCAGGTTTAATCAGTTTAAAAGAATGTAACCAGCAGGGTCACACAGTGACCAGTGCAGGGTCCTCAGCTATTTACCTTCTATGTCAATGATCTAGAGAAGTGGAACAAATGTACTGTAACTAAGTTTGCCGATGGAAATAATATAAGCAGGAAAATAAATAATCAATGGAAGTTGTAGAGTCTGTAACTGAATATGGACAAGTTAATCAATGGATAAAAGTTTGGCAGGTGGGATTTAACGTCATATATACCCTGTCATTTTCTTCCAGGAAGAACGGTAAGCAGTATGTTACTGAAATACAGAGGGATTACAGGACTTAGTGATACCGTGTGTACTGAAGGGTTTACTCTGAGCCGTGCAGACGTGGCATGTGTTGCTCCATCACCCTGATTGTCTGCTGCCTGATGTTCCCAGAGGGCCTATTGCTCTCATCCACCATATATATCCTCCGTCACTGAATGATGACACTTATGTTGAGACCGGAGAGTTGATGGAGCTGTAACCCAGTCCTGTCTGGAAAGTTCTGGAACATAGAAGCTGAATGAAACTCTGATCCTAAAACCACTGGTAGCACGTCCTCCCCCTGATATGAAGCTGCAGGTCGTGTTGAAGGAGGTGACACCGCTCTGTGACCAGCTCCTTGTTCAGTCAGGGTCCCCTCAAACTCTGCTCCTTGGTTAGGTGGAGCTTGGGAAGCTGTTCCTGGAAAACCCCGGGGTGGATCCAGCAGATCCCTTTCCCCAGAAACACGCATTGCGTGGTTTCAGAGCTTCCCCTCTCTACAGCCTCTGCTTCATTTGTTGTTCATGTTACAGACCCAGATGCTTTTACTATCGTCCCCATGCTCCATCCACAGTTGTGTCACCAAATCCTCAGGTCTTCTTGAATGTCTGAGGTAGCTCACAGCACAACCTCCAATAAAACATTCCCAGCAGCTCCACTAACTTTCCAATAACAGTAGTCAGTCCGGAGTCCCTCAGTTCCAAGTTTGATGCCTGGTAATTAACAATAGTACTCGAGGGGCTTCCTCGTGTAATTGACCGCATGATCAACTGAGAGGGACAAACACAGATGATCATTGAACAGGCACAGACCAAGTTTCAAAGACGTGTCTCAAAGCTGCTGGGACCCTCTGCCCACCAAGGAGCAGTACATGGGATACACCAGGAGGTGAACAATAGCCCAACACACACCATCCACTGTCCATGGACCTCTACAAATGACACATGGGGAAGTGAACAACAGCCCAACACACACTCCACTGTTCATGGAGCACCACACGGGACACATCAGGCAGTGAAAAGCCCGAGACACACCATTTCATTGTTTCTGAGCTTCACAGTGCCAGCTCTTGATACATTAAGGATCCAAATGGGACCCACAGCCGTGATGGATAGAAGAGCATGAGCCGTGCACTTTGCATGTTGTTTCTGAACTTCATAATTACGTCCCCGGGGATTCAGGAATATTAGCACCAACGGTCAGGTTAAGATACAGAAAGACAGATGCTCGTGTTATATTTGGAGGATTACTTGATCAACAAGTTGAATAAACACAGCTCTTCTCAGAGAAATAGGATTAGTCGGAGTAGTCAGATGCTGACGGGTCCAATAACAAGAGTAAGAACATAAAATAAATATGCTGACAGATCAGCTCAAATGGTCAGTTATGCCCGATACCAACTCCACCTCACAGAATCAGACATCATAGTCCAGATGAGATATATATTCAGCGTGAAGCACTGTGCAGATGAGGCTAGTGTAGTGCTCCATACAAACCAGCAATCTGTGCAGACTGTGCGGACCACATCAGTCCACAGGGGGCTGTGCAGTGAATAACTCTGTAAACCTGGAGAAGTTACCCTTCTAACATGTAGAGCTGTGTCCATCATCCCAGTGCATTGCTCAGTAATACTGTATTTGATCACTGCACACTGTCGGGAAACTTGGAGCCCATGCTGCACGTGACAGAGTGTGCAACTCCCATCCATTTACAGCTCCATATCTTCATTGTGCCAGGCGCTTTAGAAGATCTAATCAAGAGGAAGGATGAAGCTTACATAAGGTTGAGGAGGCAAGGGTTAAGCAGTGCACTAGAAGGTTGCAAGGTAACCAGGGTGTAAATGAAGAATAAACTCAGGAGAGATAAAAGTGTGCATGATAAAGGCTTGGCGGGTAGAATTAAGGTAAAACCTAAGACGTTCTACACTGACATGAGAAACAAGAGGATGGCCAGAGTGAGGGTAGGGAGATCAGGGATAGTGGAGGGAACTTACACCAGGAGTCGGAGGAGGTAACGGAAGTTCTTAATGAATATTTGCTTCAGTATTCACTAATGAGAGAGACCTTGACGTTTCTGTGGACAGCATGAAACAGGCGAATATGCTAGAAAAGGAGGATGTGTTGAAAAATTTGAGAAACACATGGATAGATAAATTTATTTGGCCAAACAGGATATGCCCTATGATACTATAGGAAGTGAGAAGAGATTGCTGCGCATTTTGCGATGATCTTTGCATTCTTACTGTCCACTGGAGTCGTGCCAGATGTCAGGAGGCTGGCAAAAGTTCGTGCCTGGTTCAAGAAAGGGAATAGGGTAATCCTGGGAAGTATTGGCTAACCAGTCTTACACCAGTGACGGGCAAAGTATTGGAGAGGATTTGAGAGACAGGATTTATGAATACTTGGAAAATTATAAATGATTAGAGACAGTCAACATGGCTTTGTGAGGAGCACGTCATGCCTCATAAATCTTATTGAATTCCTTAAGGATGTGACAAAACACGTTGATGAATTAGAGCAGTGGATGTGGTATATATGCATTTTAATAAGGCATTTGATAAAGTTATTCACGGTAAGCTCATTCACAAGATAAGGAGGCATGGCTTACAGGGAGGTCTGGATGTCTGGATGCAGAATTGGCTGGCCCACAGAAGACAGAAGGTGGTGGTAGATGGAACAGATCCCGCCTGGAGCTTGGTGACTAACTTGGTGATCTGTTCTGGACCTCTGCTCTTTGTGATTTTTTTTATAAGAGAGTAGATGACGAATTGGAAGGGTGGGTTCATAGGTTCGCCGATGTCACGAACTTTGGTGGAGTTGGTGGTTAGTGTGGAGAGCTGTTCTAGGTTACAACAGGACATTGACATAACTGAGCTGATGAGTGACAGATCGAGATAAATCTGGAACGGCGGGATCTTGGGTCCATGTCTATAGATCCTCAAAGTTGCCATCCAGGTTGGTGCTGTTGTTTAGAAAGCATATGATGTGTTGGCTTTCACAGCCGGGGAGATCAGTTTCAGCCGGGAGATGAGGTTATGCTGCAGCTCTATAATCCCACTGTTTAACCCACTGTGAGAGAGTTGAATGTTGTTCTGCATTGAGATCTTGCAAGTACTTGTCATATGACTAGCTAATATTTTCAGAGTTTACTGTACTGAAACTATGTAACATCTTGCTGTGAAACAGATATGTTGAGCTTTGGTTGCTCTTTTAACAACTATTCGAATTTAAACAACCAAGTTTAAATAATGTCCCACTATACTAAACCCAATCGATTTTAAATTTATTGTTTTGTCAACATCAAACCAAGGAGATGAGCTGATGTTGAGGGAATAAAGAGGCACGCATTTTGGAAGTTAGACAGAGAGTAAACTACCATCGTGATAGTCTGCCATGAACAACATTCTCTATGTAAGATTCATTTTTTGAACGAAATATCCTTGCAATAAAAGACAGAACATGACCCAGGGAGATATTCAGTGGAAAGAAGGAGGGCATTGGAGACTACAGCCACTGTCTGGTTTAAGTAATTGTAATAAAGTTTTTCTTTAATTGGAAGATTATATTGTTAAAGGTGGAGAAAGATAACAAACAGTTCAGAGAAAGGGAAACTTAGAGTTGGGAATAACTGTTGTTGTTCAATGTTCACTTTTAGAATGAAGGGATACATTGATATTATTTCCTGTTAAGTAGCGGAATTTGTGAGCTCTCTGTCACTCGACTTTAACAGATTATGAGCGAGGTGAGCTTTTCTGAGTGTTTGGTTTCATTCACAGAAGGTTTCATTGCCGTGTCATAACACCACACTTGTAATACCGTGTTCTAGTCACCTCATTAAAGGAAAGAGGTGGAAGCTATAGAGAGAATGCAGAGAATTATCTATGGAACAGCAGAAAGATCGACACAATCCACACAGAGTGAGTGAAATATTGAGAAAGTCACCACGTGAAAAGTAAACACTGGCAGATTCCCAATGTCTATTTAAACGTCGGTGTGGCACTGGGTGTAGTGCGTCTGTATTGATGACTGGGTATCTGTGTGCGCATGTGCATCTGTGTATCGGCATTTGTCTATGTGTGCTGAAAATGTGTTGCTGGAAAAGCGCAGCAGGTCAGGCAGCATCCAATGAGCAGGAGAATCGATGTTTAGGGCATGAGCCCTTCTTCAGGAATTTGTCCATGTGTGTCTGTATATGTGCTATTGCATCAGTCTCCGTGTGTGTCTGTGCATCTATATTCATCTCTGTGTGTCTCTGCATGTCTGATTTTTTCACTGTGTGTATCTGCGTTTCTGCATTCATCGCTGTGTATATCTGCATGTCTGTATTTGTCTCTGTGTGTATCTGCATGTCTGTATTTGTCTCTGTCTGTATCTGCATGCCTGTATTTATGTCTGTGTGCAGCTGCATGTCTGTATTCATCTCTGTGTGCACCAGACTGTCTGTATTCAACTCTGTGTGTATCCGCGTGTCTGTATCCATCTCTGCGTGTATCTGTGTGTCTCTATTCGTCTCTGTGTGCATCTGTGTATCTCTGTGTGTATCAGCACGTCTGTTTTTGTCTCTGTGTATATCAGTTTATCTGTATTCAACTCTGTGTGTATACGTGTATTTGTATTCGTCTCTGTTGTTATCTGTGTGACTTTATTCATCTCTGTGTGTATCTGCGTGTCTATATTTGTCTTTCTGTGTATCCGTGTGTCTTTATTCGTCTCTGTGGGCATCTGTGTGACTCTATTCGTCTCTGTGTGTATCTGCATGTTTGCGTTTGTCTCTGTTGATATCTGCATGTCTGTATTCTTCTTACGTGTATCTGTGTGCCTCTATCCGTCTCTCTGTCTATCTGCGTGTCTCTGTGTGTATCTGCGTGTCTGCATCTGTCTCTGTGTGCATCTGTGTGTTTGCATTCATGTCTGTATCTGCGTGTGTGTATTCGTCTCTGTGTCTATCTGCATGCCTGTGTTCATGTGTAAGTATCTGTGTGTCCGTATTCGTCTCTGTGTGTAGCTGCGGGTCTGTGTTTGTCTCTGTGTGTATCTGCGTGTCTGTGTTCATCTCTGTGTGTATCCTTGCGTCTGTATTCATCCCTGTGGGCACCTGTGTGAGTCTATTTGTCGTTGTGTGTATCTGCGTGTCTATATTTGTCTCTGTGTGTATCTTCCTGTCTGTATTTGTCTCTGTGTGTATTTGTGTGCCTGTATTTGTTTCTGTGTGTCGCTGCACGTCTGTATTCATCTCTGTGTGCGCCTGTGTATCTGTATTCATCTCTGTGTGTCTGTATTTGTCTCTTTGTGTATTTGCGTATCTATTTTCATCTCTGCATTTTGTCTGCGTGCCTGTATTCGTCTCTGTGTGTATCTGTGTGTCCTTGTGCACAGCGGATCTGTCAGCCTCTCTGGTGTTTAAAGTGATGCAATGTCCCTCTCTGCTGGCCTTCACACTCCTCTGTGTTGACAGCACCGCAGGGTGACAACCATCAGGGGATTCAGTCTGGGAGGGAGGGGGATGGAGGCAGCTCATAGCGCCGTCCAAACTGACAGAACCATCTGCACACGCACACAAACACAGTTTGGTATATGGAGGATTGTATTCGTACTGAGGACCCTTAGAGTGGAGAATGTTCATGTAAAGTTATGTCTATGGTTGCTCTGCAGTGTGGAAGTGATTTGTCTTTGAAGACTATTCATGACACAGAGTGCGCAAATCAAAGTGTATTTCTCTCGCAAATGCATCCAAGCAAGATTGACGGAACAATTTGTAAGTCAATGCAATGAAAGTATTTCACGTTCATTATTTTGACATGTTTTATAATATACTCCTACAAATTATAAATGAGAAAAGATTGAAAATCCTGAAATGGACACAGTGGTAGTGGTAATATCTCAGGAACGATATCGTTAGGTATCAGACGAAACTGCTCTGTGCTTCCAAAGACGTTATTTGAAAAACCAAACAGCCATGCAATGTGAAAGATTGACAGTATTTGATGTCCTCTGAAAGAAACAAAAAAAAGCTGACACTAGTGCAAAGGCATGGGGAGGCGAACAGAGGGTGGCATTGTATAACTATAAACGGTGACTTGAGAGAGGTGTGCAAGATGATGAGAGGCACAGATAGAATGGATTAGGAGATTCTTTTTCATAGGGTAGAAATGGCTAACACGAGGAAAACATAATTTTAATGTGATTGGAGGAGGGTTTTGGGGAGATGTCAAGAGGCAGGTTGTTTACACAGGTAGTGATAGGTGCGTGGAATGCACTGCCAGCAGTGGTCGTAGAATTAGCTACATTAGGGACATTCAAGTCACTCTTGGATAAGCACATAGATGATAATAGGATGAAGGCTCTGCAGTTTAGTTTAATCTTAGAGTCGGATAAAAGGTCGCCACACCATTGAGGGCTGAAGGACTCTTACTATGCTGTACTGTTCAATGTTCGCTGTTCTAATTTCTTGAAATCTTGTGAAAATATTATACCTGGAATTCCTTTAACTTCAGTGGAGGTTAATCTGATCAGTATTTGATTGTTGAGGGTTAATGGAAATTTGGGGAGGTTTGAGGGGCTGAATGGTCTATTTCTGTTCCTAACCGTTGTGTCAAAAGAATTTGTTTGAGGGGAACTCATTTTGAGAATAAGGGTATTCCTATTTCAGACTGGGAAAGGGATGTTCCTTTTTCTTTAGGATTGTATGGTCTGTGGTCTTCTCATGCCCAAGGATCAGTGAAGACTGTGTTAATGAAAACACTCAAGGAGGAGTTATATAGATCGTTGATGAACAAGAGTATCAATGATTGTTGGGAACAGACAGGAAAGGGATGCTTAGTTACCATCACATCAACAATTAGCATTCAGAATTGTACAGCAGGCTCGAGGGGCTGAATGGCCACCTGCTGCTCTTGCTTCATGTATTGTTCACTCACTCAACCCCGCGATGCTGTTACAGAAGGTGAGGAAGATCGCATTCAGCCATTCAGGATCGATCAGCACCTCTAAGTAATTATAAAGAAATAGGATGAAGCTCTTCAGCCATTTCAGTACATTACGCAACGCAAGAAGAGGTCACACCTACTTTCTAGATTGCTACACAGGAACAGGGGAGCCCTGGGTAACTTTGAGGAAATAGATAGTCGGGAGAAATGTGTATTTTAGGGTTGGAAATCTTTAACTTGGTGAAGTGCCTCAGAGATCAGTGCAACATCAAAAGCTATTTAGAATCTGTCAATAATTTGCGTGTGGGAACTGATTGGATGGAAATCAATTGGCTCAACCACTAAGATTCGATAAGATGTCAAGTGGAGGTAGAGAGTCTGTAATGTGATATAGACAGGGAAGGTTAGTGTGCAAACCTTCAGCAGAAACAGGATAACATGGGGTACCGAAGTTTGGGCTGTGGCAGAAGGGGAAAACAACAGTAATCTAATTCAAAGAAGAGAGATCACAAAACTCAGTTGTACAAAGGCATTTGTTCACCAGGGTATATACATGCAGATGCAGCAAGTAATTAGGAATGTAGATTGAATGATTACTTCATGAAAAGGCTATCAGGATGTTTTACCGCATCTGTACAGAGGATTTATGAGTCAACATCTGATGTACTGTAGGCAGTGATGATTCCATAAACTGAAAAATAAATATACTCAATAGCTTTAGAAGATTTTGCGAATATGTTTCACTGCACTTGCTCCTGGAGAGAAAGCCTTATCCTGTCATACAGCCCGGAAACAGACCCTTCACTGCACCATGTCCATGCCGACCAGATGTCCTAAATTAATCACAATCCATTTGCCAGCACTTGGCCCATATCCCATAAAACCTTCGTGTTCACTCAAATGGCTTCATTCAAATGGCTAAAAATGCTGTAGCTGTCCCAGCCTCCAACATTTCCTCTGGCAGTTCATTCTATACACTCTGTGAAAAGTTACCACTTTTGTCCCTTTTATAAGTTTCTCCCCTCACCTTCAATCGATGTGCTCTAATTGTGGTCTGCCCTATGCGAGGAAAATGTTCTTGGATCTTCACCATTTCTTTTCTCCTCATGATGTTATAAACCTCTATAAGGCGAGAGCACTTCAGGGTTGAGAATGAGAGGCGTTCGTATTGAACTGTATAAGATATTGAGGAGAGTGTATCTGATGCATAGCCTATGGACATTGTCTCTGGTATATGAGTCTAGAACTGAGGATTCAAATTTAAGAAAACAACATGTATATGTTATATACTCTTTTCATAGTATAAGAAAACAAATACTATGAAGACATGATTCTATTGGACAAAAATATGAGGACACATACAAACGTATCTTCATTAAAACACCTCCATGGAGCAGAGAACAGGGACATAGTCCTACAGTTCCGAAAATGTTCAAGGAGGCCTCACGTGGTCCAGTTTGGTGTTGAGATAACATTACTGTATATTTCTCCTCCGAGATGGAGAAAATGCAACATGCTGGAGAAGCCACTGCTTATCGCTACCTATCTTTCCTTGTTCCTTCTCGCAGCAATGTATGAGAGGTGAAAACCGTTCAGTCATCTTTATCATTCATGTAGGATTACTGTTGAGGAATCATTGGCATCTCCCCACTGCCTAAAATCAAAGGTAATTCAGCCAAATCCGACTGTTCCAGGAATAAATCCTGCTTGTGTGAGCAGAACAACCTCAGAGGTTGAATAACATTTCATTATTTTACTTTTGTCTTGAGTTTAACTATTGCTTGGACAAAGCTCTTTCAAGCTGATATTTTGCAGCTTTTTTTCCTGCTTGTATTTAGGTATGTGTATGTGTGTGTCTGTGTGCACTTGCGTGTGTGAGACACTGTGTATGTCTTAGTGTGTGTGTCTGTGTGTATGCACAGACTGCATCTCAGTATGCGTTCAAAGATAAATATTAATGTACGTATTTGTCCAAACTGTTTCCCATTTGTTTTTCCATCTTAGCTTTGAGTAACTTTGCTTTGATGAATTATTTTTGCAAATGTAAGATATCGAGATGTCTTGTCCCCAGCAAAGAACCTGACCTAGTCTGAGACCTATATCATTGGTCATATCACCAACCGAGTTACATTTAAAATTTATCATGATCAATGGAGGAACGGGACTAGAAAATGAAACAGTGGTCCGTCCAGCCCCAGTCTGAACACGGATGAGGAGAATTTCACAAAAGTTTGTTTGTGTGGGAATGCTGATTAGATTACTTACAATGTGGAAACAGGCCCTTCGGCCCAACAAGTCCGCACTGCCCTGCCGAAGCGTAACCCACCCATACCCCTACATCTACATTTACCCCTTACCTAACACTACGGGCAATTTAGCATGGCCAGTTCACCTGATCTGCACATATTTGGACTATGGGAGGAAACCGGAGCACCCGGAGGAAACCCACGCAGACACGGGGAGAACGTGCAAACTCCACACAGTCAGTCGCCTGAGGCGGGAATTGAACGCGGGTCTCCGGCGCTGTGAGGCAGCAGTGCTAACCACTGTGCCACCGTGCCGCCCAGAAGTTTGTGGTGCCTGTATGTTTGCATTTAGTCAAAGCAATGGCAGTCAGATATTGGACAGTAAAGGACAATGAACTACAGATATGGAAGTGGAGCTGAGAACACATCCAGATCAGCCACGATCTTACTGCCTAGTTGAGAAGGCTTAACGTGTCTAATGACACATTC
Organism: Chiloscyllium punctatum; assembly: GCF_047496795.1. Classification (NCBI taxonomy): domain Eukaryota; kingdom Metazoa; phylum Chordata; class Chondrichthyes; order Orectolobiformes; family Hemiscylliidae; genus Chiloscyllium; species Chiloscyllium punctatum. The sequence goes on from NC_092752.1 coordinate 70,381,121, forward strand.
CTACTCCTCAGCCCTACGTCCCTATGTTCCATTCAGTTCCTCAAAACTGCAAGACAGGAGCGTTTGGAGTTCATTTACTCCGATAACCTGGTGCACAGAAACCGAGGAGACCATTCAGTGACTGAAGACTCGAGAGTATAGCGGTGTAAAAGCACAGCAGTTCAGGCAGCATCCAACGAGCAGGAGAATCGCCGTTTCTGAGCATATACTTCTGCGCTAAACGTGGTTTCAACAGAATACAAGGACGCCATTCGATCCATTGAAACTATTGGACAAGAATAGGGATAGCCCATTCAGACCCTCCTGCCTATTACACAAGGAGTGAAGGAGTGTAGTCAGCACATCGAGATGTTAAACAGGAACTGGAGTCGCCAAGTCAGGTGCTTGAGCTGCTTCCAGATGACCAGGAGGTGGCCATTCAGCCTATCGAACCATGTGTACAGAAATAGGAAGATGTCTTTGATGCCTGAACATAACAAAGAGTGAAGCAGAGTCTACACAGATAGACTGCTCTATGTTGTTCCTCCTGGTTCCTTTGCTCGTGGTACATATGTGTCACTTTAACTTGGTTTGCTGAACGTGAGAGGGAAAAGTGAGAAGTGAAAAGTTTTTGCGAAGTCTCAAGGAAATGCCTTCTATCTCCGAGAAGACATTATTGTACTCCTATAGAGGACAGAAGGTGGTGGGAATAGTGAACTATTTCAGGAGTAAGGCATTAGGGCTGCTGATAGATTTATGAACAGTGCAGAGACACACACCAGCTGCACATTGAGACGGTGAGAATTCATTCAGAGCCTGGAGCTCCCTCTCAACCAACATGGGGTCTCCACACTGGTACGTGAACTACTGGGAATTACATATCATGGGGAAAATGCAATTTCTCACCAAATCACCATCTTTTTTCCGGACATAATAAATGTTAGTCCATAATCCTCAAGTTTAAATGTAATTGCATGTTATTCTCTTGAAGTGCTACGGCTCTTGCTGGATTATACTCTTATACCTTTTATCAGTTAATTATCGTTTACACAATGTAATTCAATAATTTACTTGCAAAGGTGCAAACATCTTATTACACAGTTGTATGCCGTTTCTTTTTTAGATTTGTTGTAGCCTTAGCCCAAAGGTAAATGTTTTGTTTACTGAACAGCCTTGGGCAACTGTCTGTGTGGCGTTTGCACATTGTCGCCGTGTCTGCGTGGGTTTCCTCTGGGTGCTACGGTTTCCTCCCACAGTCCAAAGATATGCAGGTTAGGTGAATTGGCCATGCTAAATTGCCCACAGTGTCAGGGGTGAATCGAGGGTAAAGGAATTGATCTAGGTGGGCTGCAGTTCGGAGGGTCGATGTGGACTTGTTGAGCCGAAGGGCCTGTTTACATACTGTAGGAATCTAAAAAAACATGTTTATCGGGATTCAAGGGTCAGACACAGTATGTACTTTTCATGGGCTAAGAAACAGAAAGGAATAGAAGACAGTGACTATGGAGACTGATGAGGAGTAAAGTGACATCCCCCCTGTCCCCCATGTCTTCTTGACAGAGAGAATAAAATCAAATGTAGCGAAAGAAACAGATATATTCAGAAGAAGGAATAGCAAGTGAGAGTGTAAATGAAACAGGATAATTTGAAATGGAATGGCCGAACAATGATTGATCTGTGTGTGTGTGAGAGAGAGTGTGTGTGTGTCAATGTGTGTGTGACTGTGTGTGTGTCTGCGTGTGTGAGTGTGTGCGTGTCTGTGTGTGTGTCTGAGTTTGGGAAAGTGTGTTTGTCTCTTTGTGTGTGAGTGCGTGTGTGTCTGTCTGTGTGTGTCTGTGTGAGTGTGTGTGTGTCTGTGTGTGTGAGTGAGTGTGTGTGTGTCTGTGTGAGTGTGTGTGTCTGTATGTGTGAGTGTGTGTGTCTGTGTGTGCGAAAGTATGCGTGCCTGTGTGTGTGAGTGAGTGTGTGTCTGTGTGAGTGTGTCTGTGTGACTGTGTGTGTGTCTGTATGTGTGCCTGCGATTGAGAGAGTGTGTGTATCTGTGTATGTGTGTCTCTGTGCGTGTGTGTGTGTGTCTGTGTGTGTGAGTGAGTGTATCAAGACAGTCAGGGTATCGAGGTGTGTGTACTGACTTCAGTAAGGAGAAGGCGCTGTGGTAGGTGAAGTTGAATCAATCAGCGAGACCAGTTGAACAACAACTGGTAGTTCTAAAGAGATATTGAAGGTGATTGTAGAGGCATTGCTGGTGATCTTTCAGGAAACTTTGGAGTGAGGGAGGACTGGTAAATGTAACCTCCCCATTTAAGGAGAGAGGGACACAGAAGACAGGAAATTATAGAAGGACTTATTGGATCTTTGAGTTTATGAATGGATGTGTGTAGTATAAGAACAAGGAAGTTGTGAAGCGTATTGGAAATGGTGTGGTTAAGCTACAGCATAATAAGAGTTACAATTACAATGCCATTGCGGGTTAAAACAAAGGAAATCAGTTCGAAGCAGACAGGAGCATTAGTGACAAAAAAACTGTTTCCTAGATCCTTTTGTGAGAATGTTGAGATAAGCTTGTCAGTAAACAGTCAAGGAATGTATAAAAAGCACAATAAAATCTGTTGCTGATAAGGTCTCAACGTGCAACTATGTAGCCAATACATATGAAGTTGAAAAAGCAAACCAAGTGAGACAGCATCCTAGGAAGAGGAAAGTCAACGTTTCAGGCTGAAAGACTTCATCAGGATTGGGGTGGGGGGAGGGGATCCGGAAAGTAAATAGAGGGAGGGGCGAGGAGCTGGTGGAAGGCTAGGTGGGATAGCGATAGGGGGATGCAGGCAGGGAATTATTGTGATTGGTCAGTGGGAAGGGTGCAACAGATATGCGAATGGAAAGATGCACAGCTTTGGTGAGGTCAGAGAAAGGGGACATGGGGTAAAGCTGTTGGTCGAGAGATTTTGAAGCCAGTGAAGACAATATTAAGATGTAAGGTCTCCAGCTGAAATATCAAGTTGTGTTCGCCAGTTTCTGTTTGACCTCACTCTGACAGTGGAGGAGGCCTGTCGCTGGATGAGCAAGGGGAGGGGAGTGATTGAAATGGATGGCAACTGGAATGCTGAATTTGTTAAAGCGTGCAGAGAGCCGATGCTCCATGATTATGTCCCTTAGTCTCCCTTTGGTCTCCACAACATAGAGGAGACAACGTTGGGATTTGGAGATGAGCTCGGTGGGCCAGGATCAGGCTCTGTATGGAGCATTAGTGCTCTGTACGAAACAACCAACACGACTTTCCAGTTACCATTCATTTTAATTCCCACTCCCACTCGCCCGGCAACATGCCCATCCTTAGCCAGGCCACTATCAGAGATACACCACCTGAGAGTTTACCTTTGAAGCTGATAGACCAATGGCCTCAATGTTCACTGAAGCCAATTCAAAAACCCTCCGGCTGCCGCCTTATACCATGTCCCTTTTCACTGACCAGACCCACCTGTATCTGATCCACCCTTCCCACTGACCAATCACAGTAACCTCATGCCTGCATGTACCTACCACCACCATACCTACCCGCCGCCCTTTCATATCCCATCACTTCATTTCTGGGCTCCCCTCCCCCTCACCCGTCCTGACGAAAGGTCCAAGATCAAAATATTGTCTTTACTGCTCCTCTGATTCTGTCTGGTCTGCTGTGTTTATCCAGATCCAAGTTTATTAACTCTGGCCTCCCGCACCTATATACTTACACTTTCCAAGCTGTGGAACTAGGTGGTCTAAATATAAGAAGAAATAAATTTGGACATTTGATAAAATGGCGGACAATCTGTTATTTCGTAACAACCCAATACACATAATCGAGAAGAAGCAGCATTTCATTTGTACTCTTTCAATCCAGTCTCCTTTCATTGCTGCTCACAATGCAGTCTCCTTTATATTGGGGAGACCAAACAGAAACTGTATTGAGGAACACTCCCACTCTGTCTGTGAGAATAACCCTGATCTTCTCATTGCTTCCCATTTCAAAAACTTACCTTGCTGTCATGCAAACATTTCAGTCCTGGGTTGCAGTAATGCTTCAATGAAGCAAAACCCAAGCTCGAATAACACCTCACTTTCGACCTTGGAACGTTCTATCCTGATGGAATTTTTATTCAATTCCATACTTGCACAGCCTGACCGCATTATGGCTGGTCTCCATTCTTCACACATTCTTTCTCCTGGTCTCCCAATGAACTTGCCCTGTTTGTGAATCGTTTGTCTTGCAGTTAATGAACGAACCCATTTCCCCCTTCATAATCTAATTAATACTCATTTTACATTTGATTCTCTTTTACCAGAAATAAACGTCAATTTGTCAGTGGCATTGCTCCTCTGCATCATCTTGTTTCCCGTCACCCCTCCTCTTCCGCGGTAAAGGGATTTAAAAGCCCATTTTTCAATCCTTTTTCTGTTCTGAAGAGGAGTCACACTTGAAAAGATTCAAGAAAAACCTCCTCTCCATTGTTGTAATGTTCCAGTCCGCTATTCTCAGATTCAGATCTGTCCTCTCTCTGTCTACGCAGCTGTTGATCTCTGTTACTGTTGGAGCTGATGCATCTGCTCCTATACTGGGATAGCGCACTGAATGAAGCCCTTCACCAATAGGAGAGGGAAACCCTCCAGTGACACAGTTACATTGCATGGAGACTGACATTAATCATAGTCACTGAGCAATCAGTCCCAGCTTTTAATCCAGCACATTCAGTTCACAATATAACTGGACTCGACTACATGTCGACATTGCTGGCTATTGGTCAAATCTCCCATCACCAATTGCTCTAGTGAAGTCAGTTGTGAGGGTGAAGGATGAATGTTATCTTTTCGTAGGCTAGATGATTCAGCTCGGTTGTCCATTTAATATTCTGTTACCATCTCTCCCCAAATCCCCCCACCCACCAAAAGAAACACAATCAGGATGTTGTTTCTGTGCGGATCTCTCCTCCACGGGAACAACCGCCAGTCAACACACTGTCTCTGGGTACAGTCGCCTTGAACATAGACAGGAAGTGTGGACTTCTCTGAATGTTCCTCTCACTGCTCTAATAAGGCAACTAGGGAATATGCTTCAGTAATTTATTTATACAAATTGACAAACTTCTAAATGCAGTTTTATTTGTGTAAAACCGTACTTTTTTACGCATTTTGGCCTCAGTCGAAACCAAAAGTGATAATTAGAATGAACTTATTCATTAAGACTTATGAATTAATGAGTCAGGTTCGAATGATCATGACATTCGCTGGAAGATAGGACGGAATGGGATAGTGGCTGTGGAGACTGCTTGGGGTTGGGGGGGGGGGTACAATGATATTCCCCTGTCATCATCACGCTTTCTGCCAGACAGAATTAAATCTAATGCACAACAACGAAACAGCCAACATTTGAGAGATGCAATGCTGAATGACAATATGAACTGAATAGGATCATTTTAAATGTGATAAAGTGAACTGTATTTAATATACACACCACTTAATCATTGGGAATACAGTTCGATTAGGATCACTGGGCCAGAACCATTAACTTTGATTTGTCTTCACAGATACTGCCAGACCTGCTGATCTTGCCCTCTAAGTTCTGTTTTTTTTTTAATTTGAGCTTGATCATATTGTTCATATCCATCAGGATACTTAAAATTAAAAGCAGACACTAATAACAAAATGTGGAGGGCTATGGGGACAGTGCAGAAGACTAACAGTAGAGATATAGTCGTTCCAAACTGGAAGAGACAATCGGCTGAGTTTCCCCCACTTTTGCTGTAAATAATTCTGTGATATGTAACTAAAGCCTTTGTGAGGGGGTAGACAAGCTAGTTCAACGAAGGTCACAGAGTGCTCCACCATTAATAACCTATTTCTATTATCTCATGAAATTTCTGCTACCTCTAAAATGTCTTTTCAAACAAAGTGGAGTTCCTGAGATTTACAGGATAATCAGGAAAATATTCTTTTTTCCTTTAAATCTTAAAGAAGCAACAGATTTCAGCCGTAACACAGGTGTCACAGACACACCAAGTATAATAGTAACAGGAAAGGACTACATTGTCCCCATATAACGAAATTCAGCATGTAGCCCTGACAAGAAACATGAAATATAGTGATACAGAAACATGAAAAACAAATTAAAAATGGTAAAGAAGCGCCACAGATGAGGACGTATCTGCAGAGATAAACAAAGTTAATTTCTCGAATATGATGTGACACTGTTCTGAAAATGTCATATTGGAATCAAAGATTAATTCTGCTCAGGGAGTACCAGACCTGCTGAGCTACACTCCATCGATTTTTTCTTTTCTTTCTGAACTGTGAAAATTGACTGATCTGAATGATATAAGCAAAGCTGCTATCTGAGTTGAATCTCCAGTAATTTGTAACCAAAAGAGAAAATGCTTGAAAATCTCAGCAGGTCTGGCAGCATCTGTAACGAGAGAAAAGAGCTGACGTTTCGAGTCTAACTGCCTCTGTGCAGAGAAATCAGAATTAACATTTCTAGTTCAGTGGCCCTTCCTCAGAACGGATGCTAGCCCTGAAAATGTTGATTAATATACAGAAGAGGCTGAATATCTGTAAATGGAGACTGTTACTAGCTAACAATAGGGGGTGAGTACTAGGCCTGGGGTATGGGTAGGGGGCTTTGAGGAGTCCAGTCCCAAAAATTATTGAACATTATTTTGAGTCTGAATTGCTGCAGGGTCTGCCCATGGAAAATGAGGTGTTGTTCTTCCAGCTTGCGATGAAATGCCCTGGAACACGGCAGCAAGTCTGACGCAGAGATATTGGCCAGGGAACAGGATGGGGTATTAAACTGGCAGGCAACACGAAAGTCAGGGTCTTTTGCATAGGTACAGTTTGGATATACTGTGAAGTGTTCACCCAGTCGAACTTTAGTTTCCCCAAGGTAGAGCAGACCACAATGTGAGCAGCGAATTTGAGAAATGTTGATAGGATGCTGCTTCAGCTGGGAGGTATGTTTGGCCCTTGATTAGTGAGTGGGAGGAGGTAAATGGAAAAGTGTGAAAACTCCGGTAGGGGAAAGTGACGTGGACCTGTGTTGGGGGGAGGGGTGACGTGGGGGGAGGTGTTGGCAGTGAATAACGAGCAGACCAGGATGTCTCGGAGGAAATGGTCAGAAGGCGGAAAAGGGAGAGGAGACAAATATGTATCTAGTGGTGGCATCTCGCTGGAGGTGGGGGAAATGCAGACTGATGATCTTCTGCATGTGAATGCTGGTGGGATGGTAGGTAAGGACAGGGAGAACTCTAACCCTGTTGCATGAGGGAGGAGAGAGGGTGAGGATAGAAGTGTAGGAGGTGGGTCAGAACTGGTTGAGGGCCCTGCCGAGAACAGTGCTGGGGAATTCTCGGTTGAGGAAGAAGTGGACATTTCAGAGGCCACATTTTTGAACTTGACATCATCAGAAGCAATGCGGTTGAGAGGGAAGAACTAGGGGAATGGAACGGAGTCTTTGCAGGAAACAGCGTGTGAGGGTGTATACTCCAAGTAGCTGTGGGAGTCGGTGGCTTAATACTGGATAACAGTGACCCGTCTATACCCAGAAATAGAAACAGAGATGTCGAGAAATGAAAGGGAGGAGTCAGAGATAGACCTTGTGAAAGTGAGGGATTAGTGCAAATTGGAAACGATGAACTTTTCCAATTCTGGACAAGAGAGAGGAGCAGCAGCTATGATGTCATCTACGTATCAGAGAAGCAGTTATGGATGGGACTGGAAAGAACTGGAACAAGAAATTGCCTACGTACCCCATGAAGGAACAGGTTTAACTTCGGCCTACGTGTGTATCCATGCACCCCCTCTGTATGGCAGGAGCAGGCTGAAGCAATGGGTCTGCCCAGACAGTTCTGTTTGTGGATTTTCAGGTGACATAAAAACGAGCTCTGCTATCAGAGGACCATCAGCTTCGGGACTGTTACGTGCGGGCGCGTGGGTGGGAATCTCCAGATGAAATGTTCTCAGATTTAGATAATAAAATGGCCTGATGTGCCATGGCAGGGTTATGGAGGAGCAGGTGATGTGTACAAGTATCTGAGAGCTGGCACTCAGCCTCTGAAATGGAGAGATGAGTCCACCAGACTACAGCAGCACCACCCTTATCGGAACAGGCTGAATAACACAGTGAGGGTTGGATCGAAGCATACAGCGTATAGTCTGTTTAGAGGGTGATAGGTGACCAGTGATACGTGGGAGAGGGTGAGGGGGATGCAGAGAATTTAAAACCACCAGTGTCACATTGAAAGTTCTCAAATAACAGATTGAGTCAAAGTAAACAGCAGAGGAATGGGTCCAGGTGGAGGGAGAGTGTTGGAGCTGGGGGAAGGGTCTTTGGGATGGGGAGTGGACTCTTGCCCAAACAACTGGACGCCGTGGAGAAGACAGTGGAAGAGGAGTTCAACATTATGTCGTTCCTGCAATTCATTAAAGGGGGCGCAGAGTAATAAAGCTGAGAACTTTGCTGAGTACAGAACATTCAGCATTACAGCGTGGCAGTTTAGGAGGAATGGTGAATACACGACAGGAGGTGGGCTTGGGGGAAGGGGATGGGCTCAGAGCGCAGGGCATGGGTGGGGTGACAGGTTCCAGAAGCTCATAGGCATCTCTAAGTTATTCCATCTTGTAGAACTTGTATAGCTGGCGAGCACGGCGAATGAGCTTGAGAATGATTTAAAATTGTGGAATGGTGCAACCTTGAGTCTATTTGATGATTTGCTGTTGGACAGAGAAAATGTTGATCTCAGTGGCACTGACATTGCACGATCAGTCCACAGAAAGTAATTGAAAATTATTGTTATCTTATTGGAATTCTCTGATTTCATTGGGGTGAAACTCAACCAGCAAGGTCTTACATTTCTGAGACTTTAGACCAAACTGAGAAAACAAATGATGTTATTAATAAGACAAATCCATCCATGATTTTGGATTGCAGTAGCAAAGGCAGAGTTTATTTGTCATTCCCAATAGCTCGAGGGAAGGTTTCATTGTTCGTTGAGGAAATTACCAGCACAGAATTTCCTCTGATTCCCGTTAACCACAGTTTTCTGAGGGTTAATGATGCTCCATGAGTCAAATATTACTTTGATGCGAGGCAAGTTACTCTGATCTCACCTCTAATGACATTGGAAAATCAGTTAAAATGGTAAAGAGCAAAATAATAAAACACGGCTTATTTGATCAATGTAGTCACTGTCCTCACAACGTTTAAGGAAAAACTGATGGATGGTCGTCTGATTCTGAGGAGAGGTTTGTCCTATTTGTGATGAGGCTGGTTTGGTTAAGCGTGTGACCCAGAGACAGAAATAAAGTTCCACTCTCTATAGGGAACAGAACTATCATGTTTACGGTGCATGGGACGGTGACAGACACACACTATTGTCTGTTCCTATTGGACATTGATTATCTCAATCTCATCATTCATTGATGAACAATAGCAGCACAGTAGCCAGCAGTTCCCATCACCCTTGTTGGAAATCAAAAACGGAAAGGATTTCCCAGTGGAAGTGGGAACAGCTAGGGAAGTGGTGTAACTTACAGCGGGAGAGGGAGAAGAAAGATGTGAAGAGATGTCATCAATGGAAGAGTATGTAGCTGCAGATGGGGCAGTGCAAGGGAAGTAGGAGTGTAAGAAAAGAGTAAGAAGGCCGAGGATGAATGGCTAATGAAGTATTAGAGACTGGGAAAAACTTGCTTTAGCAAATGTGAGGTTGGGTGAAAAATATCACTGTTCAGGAAAATTGGGATCTGGTTCCATTGAAAGTTAAGATTTGATGTACTTCGTTTTCTATACTTGATTCTTGATCAGATTGCACATTCATTCTGTATTTTTGTATCTACATCAATTGCGGATTACATTTTTTTCTCCCCTAGTATGGTACATTTTTGAATTTTTTAACAATATGTATTTGCTTCCAATTCAAGGTAGACATGAGAACATGATTTGATCTCCTTCAGTTTGTCCATAACGTAGAATTTAATTGAATAGTTATCCTCATCACATTCACTGATTCAAGCATTGACTCAGTATCCATCCTGCAGATGAAAAAATTCTTCAGCTCTGACTATTGATACAAAGAACAGTGCCACACAAATGGCTAATGTTCCAGTGCAAGGTGCTAAACCCTAGTTCATCTTCAATTAGGTACACGCTTTATGAATAAGACATGCTAAGGGGCAGAGTATAAAAGGTGAATTCAACTCTGTGTCGAAAATGCTCTTAGCAGTTACCTCATAATAGGTGTTAACTACATCACTTTGTAAATTCCCCAAAATAAGAAAAGCAAGAGACTGGAATTCTTAATTCCTCTTCTTTGAATAACATCTGGAGAACAGGAAGGAAATCAAGGTTTGTTTGTGATATTCATAAATGATGATGGTGAGAATGTGGAAGATGGGGGCAGTGGAATGATAACTAATGTTGGGGATGACACAAAGATTAGCTGGGTTGTTCACAGTGAAGTGGAAAGGTTTAGGCTACAGGACGATATAAACAGATGATTTCTATATCCAGATTAATGTCCGATGAAGTTTAACACTGATAATTCAGATTTGCATCGTCTCACATTTATCAAGACAAATGAGTAATCGAACTGTGAATTGCAAGGGCTAAATTTGCTCCTTTTTTCATTGTAGCAGGGAAGATTGAGGAGGAAACCTGGTACAGGTGTACAAAAGCATAAGGGAATGGAGAGGATGAACAGACAGCAGCTGTTTCCCTTACTCGAAGGGTCAAAAACAAAGGGATACATACTTATAGTGAAAGGCAGGGCATTGAGAGAGGATTTGTGAGTCTGTTTTGAACTGAGAGGGTGGCACAGACATAGAATATAAAATTCCTACAGTGTGGAAATAGGCTCTTTGGCCCAACACATCCACACTGACCCTCCAAGGAATAGCCCACACAAACACGTTCCTCCTATATTTACCCCTGACCTACACATCCCTGAACACAATGGGCAATTAAGCACGGCCAATTCCCCTAATCTGCACATATTTGGATTGTGGGAGGAAACCGGAGTACCTGGGGAGAATGTGCAAAATCCATCAGGCAGTCACCCGAAGCTGGAATCACTCCTGGATCCCCGCACTCGAAGGCAGGAGTTCTAACCACTGAGCCACCGTTCTGCTCCAGGTGACATGTGGCTGGAGTGCACTCCCTCAGTGGGTGATTGAGCAGATAATCTCACAAACGTTTCAAAAAGCATTTGGATATACACTTGGTGATGCAGGCTCACATTTTCATTCAATGATTCTATGTGGTGGCAGCCATGAACACTGATATATTCTGAAGCAATAGCTAATGGCAGTTCCTGATTTGTTCCATTGACTGTACTCAGTGAGTGAGCCTCCAGTGAAGTGCTGGTGTTATCTGCCACTTTCTATTTAAGGGTTTCGGGTTTCCTTGCGTTGGTCATGTAAATTCCTCTGTCGATGATGTCATTTCCGGCCCTATTCGTCAGAGGGTGGGAGATGGCATCAAAATTGATGTGTTTATTGATGGAGTTGCAATGCCATGTTTCTCGGAATTCTTGTGCTCGTCTCTGTTTGGCCTGTCCTAGAATGAATATACAGACCGAGTCAAAGTGGAGTATTTCCTCATCAGTACGTAAGAAATTAGTGTTGGGATCATGTATTTTGTGGCGAGTTGATGTTCATATATCCTGGTGACTAGTTTTCTGCTTGTTTTCTGTTGTAGTGTTTGTTATAGTTCTTACAAGGCTTATTGTTCCTGGAGCAGAACAGACAAAGATGTGCTCAAAAGTATGAATAAACTGTCAGAGTGAAAAATAGCACTTTATTAGTTAGCATTATAGCATCAAAGATTTCTAATTTCAAGGTTGTAAGCAAAAGGTACGAGGAGTGAAATAAGGAAAAGTGTCTTTATTTAGAGAGTTGTTACAAATTGGACTTGACTGACTGGGAAAGTTGTGAATGAAGATTCAAAAGAGAACTGGATATATATTTGAAAATTATTAATTTAACGGGCAACAGAGAGACGGCTGGCATATGGGAGGTGCTGGGAGACATTTTTGGAGCTGATGCATGCATAATGCCAATGACTTCCTCCTGTACTTTCAAGTTTTTTACTCTATCAAGTGTCACCTGTGAATAAACGCCAGTATCCAATTATTTCAAATTGTAAATGCTCGCAAATATCTGATTATTTGGTGCAGCATAAGTATTTAAAATGCAATTATTGCAAGGTCAGCTTCGTTATGAAGTCTAATGATTACTCAGAACATGAATATTTTACATGTTGTTTTCAATTACAAAAACAAATATATTATTGCTTTGGCACAAAACCCTTTGGAATGCTTTGACATTTCACTGACACGATATTATGTTTGTTGTTTTTTTTCACTATCCACATTTCATATTAAATACCATTCATTCTAAAAATTGGAAGTTTTCAAATTATTGTTTACTGAAATTTGATAACACAAATAATTTATTTAGTTTAATATTCACAGTTCATGTTAAATTATTGTCATTTTAAATTGCTGGCAAATAGCTGAAGATCGTACATTTCAGTGAGAAATTAAACTGATTGATTATATATAAATATTTAAGAACGGAATTCTATTTGTATGTTCAATCTTCTGCTCACTCTGAACATAGAATTATCCAGAAACCAACCACTTTAAATATTGGAGTGACAAAAGATTGCTTCGAATCCTGACATTGAATATCTAATTCTCATTAACACAAGAGTTATGTTCTTTCTTCGATAAAATAAAGTGTACCTGCTTTATTTCTGAGTAAGAAAATCTTGATAGGAGTTATATTTTAGTTCCATAAATATAGAATCAACATAATTGATTTATGAGATTATCGTCCAGTTGAAGGATTATCGTTCTCATTTCATTGTTCTGGATTAGTGGTGCTGGAAGAGCACAGCCGTTCAGGCAGCATCCAACGAGCAGCGAAATCGACGTTTCGGGCAAAATCCCTTCATCAGGAATAAAGGCAGAGAGCCTGAAGCGTGGAGAGATAAGCTAGAGGAGGATGGGAGTGGGGAGAAAGTAGCATAGAGCAAAATGGGTGAGTGGGGGAGCGGATGAAAGTGAAAGGTCAGGGAGGAGAGGGTGGACTGGACAGCTGGAATAGGAGACAGGCAGCTAGGACAAGGCCAGACAAGTCATGGGGACAGTGCTGAGCCGAAAGTTTGGAACTAGAGTGAGGTGGGGGTAGGGGAAATGAGGAAACTGTCGAAGTCCACATTGATGCCCTGGGGTTGAAGTGTTTCGAGGCGGAAGATGAGGCATTCTTCCTCCATGTCCTCGGCAGAGTGGGACGGGGAGTTGAAATGTTGGGCCACGGGGCAGTGTGGTTGATTGGTGCCGGTGTCCCAGAGATGTCCCCTAAAGCGTTCTGCTAGGAGGCGCCAAGTCTCCCCAATGTAGAGGAGACCTCATCGGGAGCAATGGATACAATAAATGATATTAGTGGATGTGCAGGTAAAACCTTGATGGATGTGGAAGGCTCCTTTAGGGCCTTGGATAGAGGTGAGGGAGGAGGTGTGGGCGCAGGTTTTACACTTCCTGCGGTGGCAGGGGAAGGTGCCAGGATGGGACGGTGGGTTGATTGGGGGCGTGGACCAGACCAGGTAGTCATGGAGGGAACGGTCTTTGCGGAAGACTGAAAGGAGTTGGGAGGGAAACCTGACAACCCTGGCCGACCCATTGTCTCAGCATGCTCCTGCCCCACTGAACTTATCTCTACCTATCTCGACACTGTCCTATCCCCCCTAGTCCAGGAACTCCCCACATACGTTTGAGACACTACCCACGCCCTCCACCTCCTCCAAGACTTCCGTTTCCCCGGCCCCAAACGCCTCATCTTCATCATGGATATCCAATCCCTTTCCATCTCCATCCGCCATGACCATTGCCACCAAGCACTCTGTTTCTTCCTCTCCAGACATCCCCAACAGTACCCTTCCACTGACACTCTCATTCGTTTGGCCGAACTGGTCCTCACCCTTAACAATTTATCCTTCGAATCCTCCCACTTCCTCCAGACCAAAGGGGTAGCCATGGGCACACGTATGGGCCCCAGCAATGCCTGTCTTTATTGGCTATGTAGAACAGTTGATCTTCCGTAATTACACCGGCGACTCTCCCCATCTCTTCCTCCGCTACATTGATGACTGCATTGGCGCCACCTCATGCGACCACGAGGAGGTTGAGCAATTCATCAACTTCACCAACACATTCCACCCTGACCTTAAATTTACCTGCACCATCTTTGACACCACCCACCCCTTCCTGGACCTCTCCATCTCCATTAGTGACGACCGACTTGACAATGACATTTTTTACAAACCCACCGACTCCCACAGCTACCTGGATTACACCTCTTCCCATCCTACCACTTGCAAAAATGCCATCCCGTATTCCCAATTCCTCCGCCTCCACCGTATCTGCTCCCAGGAGGACCAGTTCCACCACAGAACACAACAGATAGCCTCCTCCTTTAGGGACCACAATTTCCCTTCCAAAGTGGTTAAAGATCCCCTCCCACGTGTCTCGTCCACATTCTGCACCTCCGCCCTCAGACCCCACCCCTCCAACTGTAACAAGGGCCGAACGCCCCTGGTGCTCATCTTCCACCCTACCAACCTTTGCATAAACCAAATCATCCGCTGACATCTCCGTAACATCCAAAAAGCCCCCACCACCAGGATATATTTCCCTCCCAACTCCTTTCAGCCTTCCGCAAAGACCATTCCCTCCGTGACTATCTGGTCATGTCCATGCCCCCCTACAACCCACCCTCCCATCCTGGCACCTTCCCCTGCCACCGCAGGAAGTGTAAAACCTGCGCCCACACCTCCTCCCTCACCTCTATCCAAGGCCCTAAAGGAGCCTTCCACATTCTCCCCACTCCCATCCTCCTCTAGCTTATCTCTCCACGCTTCAGGCTCTCTGCCTTTATTCCTGATGAAGGGATTTTGCTCGGAACGTCGATTTCGCTGCTCGTTGGATGCTGCCTGAACTGCTGTTCTCTTCCAGCACCACTAATCCAGTACTCTTTTGCAGTGCCTTGTGTCTCTAAATCCATATCTACTAAATCTCACCTTCACATTCTCCAGTATCAAAATAAAATTGTACATCTCTATGAATGGTCAGAGTTACTACATGGATGACACAGTCGAACTGATGTGAAGTACCCAGCAGCAAACGGCAATCCAAATTCACATTAGTAACTGAACTTGGTGGATACTGTCTGGTCTAAGTAAACACACATATTATACTGGCTTTCAGGTGCCTGTAACAATGCACACCACAACTGGAGGCTTTGGCCTTACACCCCTCCAAAGCTTCCTGAACTCATACATATCACTCCCTCGCACATTCAACAATTTAAGGGGAATCCACAAGCCGGCTGAAACTGGAAACAAAATAGTGCAGCACTGTACAGGCCTTTTGGCCTTTGACGTTCTGTTGACTTTTTATCCATCAAGCCAGCGGATAAAGGGGGCGCAGTGGTAGTCTGGCGCACTGACCTCTACACCGCTGAAGCCAAACACCAACTTGAGGACATCTCTTCCTACTGCCCCCTCGACCATGACCCCACCCCATCACCAAACCATCATCTTCCAGACCATACAGAAACTCATCACCTCAGGAGATCCCCCACCCACAGCTTCCCCCAGCGAGAAGGGGACATGAAAAGCCCTTGATTGGTGGCATTAGGGAAAACCCTAAGGCTTTCTATAGGTATGTCAGGAATAAAAGGATGACTAGGGTAGGTATCGGTCCAGTCAAGGATAGGAGTGGGACGTTGTGCGTGGAGGCAGAGGAGATTGGAGAGACACTAAATCAATACTTTTCGTCAGTATTCACTCAGGAACAGGACGTTGTTGCTGATGTGAATATTGAGTCACAAGTGATTAGAATAGATTGCTTTGAGGTATGTAAGGAAGAGCTCCGGGGAATACTGGAAAGGGTGAAAATAGATATGTGCCCTGGGCCTGATACCATTTATCCTAGGATCCTCTGGGAAGCTAGGGAGGAGATAGCGGAGCTATTGGCCTTGATTTTTATGTCGTTGTTGTCTACAGGAACAGTGCCAGAAGACTGGAGGATAGCGAATGTGGTCCCCTTGTTCAAAAAGGGGAGTAGGGACAGCCCTAGTAACTATAGGCCAGAGAGTCTCAATTCTGTTGTGGGCAAAGTCTTATAGAGAATTGTAAGGGATAGGATTTATGAACATCTGGAGAGGAATAATGTGATCAAGGATAGTCAGCATGGTTTTGTGAAGGGCAGGTCGTGCCTAACAAACCTTATTGAGTTCTTTGAGTAGGTTACTAAGGAAGGGGACGAGGGTAAAGCAGTAGATGTATTGTATATGGATTTTAGCAAGGCGTTCGATAAGGTACCCCATGGTAGGCTACTGCAAAAATTACGGAGGTATGGCATTGAGGGTGCATTAGAGGTTTGGATTACGAATTGTCTGGCTGGAAGGAGACAGAGGGTAGTAGTTGATGGTTAAGGTTCATCTTGGAGTGCAGTTACTAGCGGTGTTCCACAAGGATCTGTTTTGGGACTATTGCTGTTTGTCAATTTTATAAATGACCTGGAGGAGATGCTTGAAGGCTGGGTGAGCAAGTTTGCGGATGATACGAAAGTGGGTGGAGTGGTGGACAGCGAAGAAGGATGTGGCAGGTTACAGCGGGATATAGATAAGTCGCAGAGCTGGGCAGAAAGGTGGCAAATGGAGTTCAATATAGGTAAGTGTGAAGTCATTCACTTTGGTAGGAGTAACAAGAAGATGGATTACTGGGCTAATGGTAGGCTACTTGGTAGTGTGGATGATCAGAGGGATCTTGGTGTCCATGTACACAGATCTCTGAAAGTTGCCACCCAGGTAAATAGTGCTGTGAAGAAGGCATATGGCGTACTGGGCTTTATTGGTAGAGGAATTGAGTTCCGGAGTCCTGAGGTCATGTTGCAGTTGTATAAGACTCTGTTGCGGCCTTATCTGGAGTATTGTGTACAGTTTTGGTCGCCATACTAAAGGAAGGATGTGCAGACACTGGAACGGGTGCAGAGGAGGTTTACCAGGATGTTGCCTGGCATGGTAGGAAGATCGTATGAGGAAAGGCTGAGGCTCTTGGGGCTGTTATCACTGGAGAAAAGAAGGTTTAGGGGAGACTTGATAGAAGTGTACAAGATGATTAGGGGTTTAGATAGGGTTGACAGTGAGAACCTTTTTCCGTGTATGGAGTCAGCTGTTACTAGGGGACACAGCTTTAAATGAAGGGGAGGTTGGTATCGGACAGATGTTAGGGGTAGATTCTTTACTCAGCGGGTTGTGAGTTCATGGAATGCCCTGCCAGTATCACTGGTGGACTCTCCCTCTTTATGGTCATTCAAGCGGGCATTGGATGAGCATATGGATGTTATTGGGCTAGTGTAGGTAAGGTAGGCTTCGGTCGGCGCAACATCGAGGGCCGAAGGGCCTGTACTGCGCTGTATTTTTCTATGTTCTATGTCTATTTACTCTAAGATCATACTAACCTACATACCTTTCATTATACTATCATTCATGTGCCTATCCAATTAAATATCCCTCATATAGCACATTTTACGACAGCTGTTGGCTGTTCATTGCACAGACCCACCACTCTCTGTGTAAAGAGCCTACCTCTGACATCTCCCCTAAACCTTCCTCCAATTACCTTAAAATCATAACCCCTCGAGGTAGCCATTTCCACCCTCGGAGAGAGTCTCTGGCTATCCACTCTATCTATGCCTCTCATCATCTTGTACACCACTGTCAAGTCACGTTTCGTTCTTCTTCGTTCCAATGAGGAAAACACCCCAGCTCCCTCAAATTTTCTTTGCAAGACATGCCCTCCAGTCCAGACAGCATCTTGATAAATTTCCTCAGCACTCTCATCAAAGTTTCCACATCTTTCTTACAATGAGGCAACCAGAACTGATCACAATATTCTACGTGTGGTCTCACCAGGGCTCCATATAGTCGACGCAGAACCTTCCAGCTCTTCAACTCAATCCCTCGGCTAATGAACACATCAAACACCTTCTTAACCACCTTATGAACCTGTGTAGAAACATTGTGGGAGCTACGCCATGGACCATTTGATACCCCGTTCCTCCACAATGTAAGAGTCCTGCCTCTAACCCTGTATTCTGCATTCAACTTCGACCTTCCAAAATGAATCGCATCCCACTTTTCCATATTGAACAACAAATGCCACTAAGCAGTTGAGTCCTGCATCCTGTCAATGTCCTGTTGCAAACTACAACAGCCCTCTACACTATCCATAATTCCACCAACCGGTGTTACATCATGAAACTTACTAACCTACCCTTGCACTTCGTCATCCAAGCCATTTATTAAAATCAGAAACAGCAGAGGTCCCAGAACCGATCCTTACGTAACACCACTGCTCACCTAATTCCACACTGAAGACTTCCCATTTACCACCACCCTCTGTCTTCTGTAGGCTAGCCAATTCTGTATCCAGACTGATAGGTCACCCTGTATGCCATGCCTCCTTACTTTCTGAATGAAACTACCACGGGGAAGCTTATCAAACACCTTGTAAAAATCCATGCACTCCGCATTCACTGCTCTGCCTCCTTCAGTGCGTTTATTCCCATCCTCAAAGAATCCAATAAGAGTTGTGAGGTATGACCTGCCCCTCACAAAGTCATGCTGACTGTTTCTAATCAAACTCTGATTTTTCAGAATCCTCTCCAATACTTTGGCCAATACTGATGTAAGGCTGACTGGTCTGTCATTCTCAGGACAATCCCTGTTCCCTTGCCTGGACAAGGGACTAACATTTGCCACACTCCAATCAACCGACGCTACTCAAATGGAGAGTGAAGACGCAAAGATATTGGCCAAAAGCACAGAAATCTCTTTCCTCTCTTCCTGTAGTAACTTAGGGTGTTTCCCGTCTGGCCGAGGGATTTATCTATCCTTATGTTTGTACTTCAATCAGTCTGTATTTCACCTCAACTTGTTTACTCCCTGTCGAACCAACTGATTGACTGCTTTCCATTTCAGGTCTCTCTAAAGTGCTGCCTTCCTGAGCAAGTATGGTTCTCAATATCCTGTGTATTATGGAATGGCACACATGGGAAGGCACAAATGCCTTTCTCATGAGGGGGGGTGCCAAAACTTTGACTCTGCTGCTCCTCAGAGGATGCCTGAATAGTTTTGCTTTGCCAGTGCCACACTTTTCGACTCTGATCACCAGGATCTGCAGTCCTCACGTTCTCCATTACTGAGGGCTGTCCTCTCTACACACTGAGCAGGCAATTAATCAGCGGAAACCCGTTCTAGTTAGAGCTGACTGTTCAGTTCTGAAAAGCTGCATTTGATGAACACTTTTACTAAAAACGAAATTACAATTCAACAAATATTCATTCAGTCCCAGATTTACAGAGATGGTTCATGAATTAGGCAGCTTGATAACCAACAGTGAATGACTGAAGAACTGCGAGATACAGAGTATTCCAGGTAATATATTCCAGGTTGGATGTGCTTTACCTTAATGCTGGGAATATTATCAGACAGACAGATATGACAAGGAAACGAGATGACATGTGGAAGTGGGTCATTTTTACCATTACAGAGATGTGCTTGAGGGAGGTCATGGCTGACAACTCAATATTCTGTGGTAACAGAACTATAGTCAGGGCAGGAGAGAGGGTAAAAGAGGAAGTGGTGTTGCCTTATAAATAATGGATTTAGTTAGTGGCTTAAGAAGGGATGATATCTTGAAAGGATCATCTAATGCGGTTTGGTGGTTAAAGCTCAGTGTCAAAACCATGACAGAAACACTGCTTGGGATATATTGTAGACCCCCAGATAAAGGAAAGTACGGGAGCAGGTATATAATCAAGTTGTTGAGGTGTGTAAAAACAGTAATAGGATGACTATATTCAGGCATTTCAATTCCAAACATTCATTATGGTAGTGATAACTTCTTAAGAGGGAGCAGGTGCTTAGAAATTTATTCCAGAGAACTTCTTATATCAACATAGAGCAGATACAACAATGGGCAGTGCAGCGCTAGGACTCACGTGGGTAACGAAGCCAGTCAGGTATTCCAGGCAGAAGTTGGAGAGCATTATAGAACCAGTGACTGTGATATCAAACATTTTGATTGGCTAAGGAAAAGACCCCAAAATGTTTGAATCATAAAAGCTTTTTGGATTGGGTAGACAGATTTTATGAAAAAAAAAATGACAGAATCTGGGCAAAGTGAAGTTGATTCTGGGTGAAACTATAACAGAACAAGTTGGGGCGGGGGTTGGGGGATCATTTGATTAAAATTGAATTGATGACAGTGTCGGCCCAGCATGTTACACCGAAGATAAGATTTAGGAAAACAAGCCCAGAGAACATCAGATGTCGACACAAATCCCGAACAGGATGAAAAAGGAAAGAGAAGCTTAAAGCAGGTTCCAAGTGAGCAGGTCAATGAATGCCATAAAAGAATACAGAAAGTGGAGGGCTAAACTTAAAAAGTCAGCGGAAGAGCAGGAGGAGGGGTGATAAAACATTAGCGGGTAAGATTAGCAAGAATCCAAAGTCATATTTTTGGTGTATTAAGGGGAAGACGCTAACGTGGGAAAGAATGGGAGTGTTAGGGACTAAGGGGACAGTCTGTCCACAGAGATAGAGAATATGTTAACTACATCCTCCGAATCGATCTTGAGTTTGGAGAAGCTGTTACTGGATTCAGGGAGAGTGACCGTTTGACCCTTGAGCAAATTGACACAGGAGCTGAGGAAGAATTGGAAGTTTATGCAAGATAGAGTGGGCAAATCACCAGATTAAAGACCACCAAGTCTCACATCAATGAGAGGGAAACAATTGCAGAAAATTTGGCGGGCTGTTGAGGCTGGGTCATTAAATATCTTCAAGGCTGAGATTTTTATACAAGTGTTACGGGGAAATTGCAGAAAAGTGGAATAGGGAAATAACAAAATAAAAATAAACGAAGGAAACGCAGACTCATTTAGAGGACAGACATATTGTTGTCCCTTTGTCTAATGGTCATCTTTTACAATAGCCCTGTATTCACAAGAACATCACCTCTCTCTCGAGGGATTCAAGGAATTCATAAAAGCGATACTAATAGACAGAAAGTATGAGAGGACTGCACCAACACGGATTGTCTGTCGGGGTGAGGATTTGCATTGACACAGTCACCACTTCCAGAAGGAAGACCTCAGCAAGACACCCTCCAAGGCCAAGCGGAGACCTGCACTGGGGACCTGGTAGTCAGTGGCTAGATGTCAAGGAGTCCTGAAGGCCTAAACACTGCATCACTGTCGTGTCTCCTTCCTTCGCTGGCCAAAACTATATGTGGAGAGGTAGAGAGACATGCCGTTGTAGCAGAGTAAGCAGTAAGGCTTTGACACGAGAGGCCTCGGACAGCTCCAGCTCAGCAAAATGGACAGGGAAACTGAAATAAAGTCCTTTTAACTTTATTGTTATAGCCGTCGAGATGGCAGTTAGGGCAGTCGCACGCTCCTCTTGTTTCATGTGGGAGCTCACGGAGATTTTCACCGTCGCTGATGACTATTCGTATGGACTGTGCACCCAGCTTCTGCTCCTGGGAGACCGTGTTAGGGAGCTGGAGCTAGGCGGCACGGTGGCTCAGTGGTTAGCAGTGCTGCCTCACAATGCCAGCGACCAGGGTTCAAATCCTAGCTCGGGCAACTGTCTGTGTGGAGTTTGTGCATTGTGCCCGTATCTGCATTGCCTTCCTCTGGGTGATGCGGTTTCCTCCCACAGTTGAAAGATGTGCAGGTTAGGTGAATTGGTCGTACTACTTTGCCTGTAGTGTAAGGGAATGGGTCTGGGTGGGCTACTCTTTAGAAGCTCGGTGCGGACCTGTTGGGCTGAAGGTTATTTAGGATGAACTCAGGGTCATCTGAGATACTCAGAACTGCATAGATAAGTGCTTTAGTGTGGTGGCCACACCCAAGAGACAACCCTAGTTGTGTTTCTTTAATGACTGCAATATTCCAGTCAACGTTCATCGCCCTCGGTTCATAAGCTTTACCTATCAGTCCTGTTGTATTTAAATAAACACAATTTAATCCAAGAGGCGTTCCCTGCTTCCTGTCATATTCCAGGTAGAGAGTAGCTGTGCGACCACCAGGAATGGCAAAGGGAGTAGGCAGAGAGTGCAGGAATCCCCTGTGGCTATTCCTCTCCATAACATGTAGACCATTTTGGATTGTTGGGGGTGATGTCCGTTCAGGGGAAAGCAGCAATAGCTAGGCTGGTGGTATTGCCACTGGCTGAAGGGCTCAGCAGGAAAGGGTAAAGGTAAATAGATCGTTAAAGATAGGAGGGTAGATTGTTAGAGGGACATTCGGAGATTCTGTGGCCACAAACGGGAATCCAGGATGGTGGGTTACCTCCCCGCTGCTCGGGTCCAGGATGTCTCCAAGTGGCTGCTGAACATTCTCAAGGGTTTGGGTGAGCATCCAGAAATCATTATGCACGTTGGCACAAATGATACCCGTTGAAATAGGGCCGAGGTCCTGGAGCGAGATTACAGAGAGCTCGGAGAAACATTTTTAAAAAAACCTTGACAGTGTTCATCTCCTTAGAGGGAGATTACCGTCCGAGACATGCACTGGAAGGGACACCAATATCTTGGCTGCCAGTTATGCTCGTGTTCCGAGGGTTGGTTTAAACTAGATCGGCAGGGGGGAGGGTATCCTCAAGAGCAGGGAGACAAGTGCGAGGCTGGAAGGAGATAGAGTCATCAGAAATAGTAAATTTAGGCTGGAAAATGACAGAGAGAAATGCCTTTTGGATTAAATTGCACTATTTCAATACAGGTAAGGCCGATGAACACAGGGCGTGGAAATGTAGGTGGGACTGGCATATTATATCCATTACACAAACATGGCTAAGTGATGGATAGGACTGACAGCTTAATGTGCTAGGGTACAGTTGTTTTAGGTGAGACAAAGATGTTGGAAGGAGGGGAGTGGAGTTGCATTTCTGATTAAGGGGAGTACCACAGCAGTAATCAGAGATAAAATAACTGATGAATCACCCAGTGAGGCTTTGTAGGTGGAGTTAAGAAATAGGAAGGTGTTCGTGAGGTGATTGGGGATGTGCTATAGGCCCCCACATATTCAACAGAAATTAGAGTAATAAATATGCAGGGAGAGAGGGGACACCTGCAAGAGCAATAGGGTTTTCATAATAGGGGCTTTTATGTTTTCGAAAACAGACTGGAATGGCCAGAGCGTTAAGGGATTTGATGAGATAGAATCTGATAAAAGCTTCAGGAAAGTTTCCTCAAGCAATATACAGAGAATTCTACTCGGGAAGGGGAAAAACACGAAATTTTCTTCGGAAATAGGGCAGGACAGGTGACTGAGTTAACAGTAGGGGAGCACTTTGTGACCATTAACCGTAGTTCTATTAATTTTCAAATAGTTATGGAGAAGGACAAAGCTGGTCCACAGGTTCATGTTCGAACTTGGGGCCTGGCTCAGGTCCAGGCAGCTGGGATCAAGGGAATTCCTGGAAGTATATAAGAGATAATGGAGTTTACTGCAGAAGGAAATCAGTAGGGTGAAAAGACGGCAAGAAAGAGCCTTGGCTGAGAACATTAGGATGAATCCACAAAGGTACTTTAAATATATTTTTTAAAAATCAAAACAGGATAGAAAATAGGACCCCTCGAAGACCAATGTGGACAAGTATGTGTGGAACTATAAGTGATGGGTGAAGTTATCAACGAATATTTCTACTCTATGTTTACTGTGGAGAAAGACATGTTGACTTGAGAACTTGAGGAAGTTAGTGGTGATATCTTAGGGACAATCCATATCATAGTTGAGGAGATTTTGGACGTACTAGAATGTTTGAAAGTGGATAATTCTCATGGTCCTTACCCGATATATCCAAGAATACCTCAAGGGGCTCCACAAGAATTTTCGGGGACCCTGACTTTTAATGTTTATCATCAGTAACCACAGGTAATGACCCGAAGACTGGAGGATAGCAAATGTTGTGCCCTTATTCAAGATGAACTGAACAAAAAAAAGCCTTGGAACTACAGATCAGTAGGTTTAACATCCGTGGTAGGTAAGTTACTTGAGAAGGTTCTGAGGGATAAGATGTACATGAATTTAGAAAGATAGGCTTTGATTTGGAATAGTAAGTGTGGCTTTGTGCGAGGAAGATTGTGCCTGACAATTCTCTTCAAGTCAGTGGATGATGTGACCAGGAAGATTAAGTTGTGAGGGGCAGTAGATTTAAAAATATGTGGTGTTGGATAAGCACAGCGGGTCAGGCATATTCGATAGGCAGAAGAATCTATATTTCGGACATAAGCCTTTAATCAGGAACATCCAAAACATCGATTCTCCTGTTCTGATGCTGCCTGACCTGCCGTGATTTCCAGTGCCACACTTTTCGACACTGATCTCCAGCACTTGCTGTGCTCAATTTCTCCATTGTCAGTAGATTCAGTCGATATGGATTTCAGTTACAGCAGAACAGAATGAGGCTTTTTAGCCCGTGGAGCCTGACATACAATCACAGGAGGAGGCCAATAAGCCCGTCCGGCCTATAAAACTGTAACCAGATCATGCAACATCAGTATCCAGTTACACAGCAACAGGTTCAATTTATTCAGCTACTTGAAGTCAGTAACACAGGAAATGGAAGAGGCCACAAAGTGAATGGACTATGGGGTATACTGGAATAAAACCAGGCTACATAACCCCTCAGACCTGCCCGTCCATTCAGTTAGTCAGGGCTGATTTGCACTCGGCCGCAATTTCTCTTTCATGCCCAATTTTTTGTAGCTGTCGACTCTCTGACGAGTCAAAACCCATTGACACCCACTCGCACCCCCAAACATTTCAGTGATGTAGCCTCCCCGAACTGTCTAGCCCCAACCATCACTATTCCCTGAGAGAAGGAACTACTCCCCACACATATACCTTGGTCTATTGACATGGATAGAAAATATGAACACAGTGTAAAGTTACTGGCCCTGATATCACGGCAGTATTTGATTGAGCAAGATGTCAAGGAGACTGAACAAAATTGAACTTGATGGGAATCAGTTGTAAACTCCCCGCTGGCTGAATCATTCAGAGCACAATGGGGCTGGTGGACATCAATCCTCTCAGTCCCTGGATATCTCTGTGGGTTATCCTCAGGGTAGCGTCTTCAGCATAAACATCTTCAACTGCTTCATCAATGTCTTTCCCTCTTTCATGCAAACAGAGGTGGGGATATTCTTTGAAGATTATACAATGTTGAGAACAATGAGTCACCTCCTAAGGTACTAAAGTATCAAATCTGGCCAACATTCAAGCTTGTGCTGTTAATGTATAGGGAACATGAATCAAAAGCACTGCTGGAGAATAAATATTTCCACAGTTAAAAGAAAGAGGGACCACTTCAGCAACTCTAGCTAGTTTCACAGTAATATAAGAAAGCCATTCAGCCCATCAGATCTATTGGATAACAAGAGGTGCAATGCGTTCACTCACTCCTGCCTATTACACAAGAAGACAATTTAAAATAAAAACAGGTGTTGGAATCCAAAATACACACGCAGGAAGCTGGAAGAACAGAATAAGCAAGGCGGCAGCAAGACTTTGAGAAGTGTATGCCTTGGCGAGGTGGGGATTAGTGAACACAGATAAAGGGTATCAGCGAGTTGTTGATGGAAGGGCTGAATCCAGTTGGTAGGTGGACAAAAGGTGGCTCAGAGGCATGGACGGGAGGGGAGGGCTTGGGGAGGGAGTCGGGGGACTGGAAGGGAGGTTATTTGAAATTGAAAAATTCAATGTTGAGTCCCCGGGGTGCAGGCTGCACAGGTGACAGATGAGATCGTATTCCTCCAAATTATGGTTTGGTTCATTGTGGCAATGGAGGAGGCCAAGGATGGCCATGTCGGAAAGGCATTAGGAAAGAGAATTGAAATAGGAAGTGACTGGGATATTTTCCATTTCACCTAACGACCCTACCTTTCAGCTCCGAACCGGATTCATCCCTCCCATCGCCCAACCAGGTTGCCCCTAGCACTTGTGTCCACATAGCGGTAAATGACCATTAACCCTGATATTCCCACCCCAACCACTCCCTTCCATCTTTATCTGCAGCTCCCCCTACCCCCCAACACAGTTCTGAAGAACGGTTATACCTGAAATGTTGACTTTCCCAGCTCATGGTGCTACCTGGCTTGCTGTGTTCTTCCAGCCTTCTGTTTGTCTCCTATAATCCAGGAAGATAGAGTCTAGTCTGCACAGCGTGCTGATAGGCAGGAACTAAGGGTTGCCCACTGAAGTCCTTGAACATCTGCCCTCGGGCCAGGAGGAAGACATTCAGTTCCTCCAGACACTGACACATGAACAGAAGAGGCCATTCAGCCCATCCAAACTGTTAGACTGAAATTGGAGGATGTCATTGTTGTTGCAACACGACAAACCAATGAGCCATAGACTGCAAAGACAAACTGCTCCATGTTGTTCCTCCTGGCTCCATTGCTAATGCTACACACGTGCTATGTTAACGTGGTTTGCTGACCATGAGGAGGGAAAGTGAATGGTTTGTGCCAAGTCCCAAGGAGGCATCTTCCATCTCCGAGATGTTACGAACTAGGTTAGACTACTCCAAGCACTTTTAAGCAGGCAGCCCAGAGCATACCTTTGCAATTTGTTTCGGTAAGTGTACAATGAAAATTACCGGAGGTAATTTAGCTCGGTTGACTACTAGATTTTGAAACAGACAAAAACTTTATTCATAAAATTACACAATGAAACACAAAGAACAGAATAAAAAATCACGACAGAATTCAACCGATTCAGCGAGACTTAATTATGGTATTCCGAATATACACAACTGTCCCAATAAGCAAACTCCCAATAATAATAAAAAAAAGTATAAATGGAACACAAACTTCCAGTTTGAAGTTGAAGGTCAGAAAAGAGAAAGCGTTTCCACACAGCTCCCAGTTGAACTTTCCAGTTCAAGACTCAAATGAAAACTGCTCAGCTCAGCTACAGTAGCTCACCACTCTCTGTTCATTATACTGGTCAGTTATAAAGCATGGCCACTTTGGGCTGAAGACTCATCTGTTTCCATTTAAAAAGTACTTTTCATCTCTGTACCAAACCAGATTGATCGGAGCTTGGAGAAAGTGAGGAAGGGATTATGCCCGAAACGTCGATTCTCCTGCTCCTTAGATGCTGCCTGACCTGCTGCGCTTTTCCAGCAACACAATTTTCAGCTCTGATTGGAACTTGGCCCCGTTTTATTGTTCCTCTGAAAAAAAGGACAGAGTCTCCTTGAGCCAAGGAACAGCTTTTAGACAAAAAAGGACTTGCTTTGTGACACATCTTTAACCCCTTAAAAAAAAACATCAATGATAAAAGGTGGCTGCATTTTTAACCCTTCAGACCCAGTTAAAACTGACAGATATACTGTACTAATTGTAAACATTCAAACATGCACAAACCCATACAAAACCAGATTGCTGTTTGCCCACCACCGAGCACCTCCGTATCTCATTCTAGTCTCAGCAATTCATCAGCTTTCACGTTTTCGCGACCTGCCACAAGCACAATTGTCAGATTGAATGGCTGCAACAACAAGCTCCATCTAAACAGTCTGGCATTTTTGTCTTTAATTTTTTCCACAAATGTCAATGTGTTGTGATCAGTGTATGCGATTGTTTCAGATGCATTGCTGGTAATATCAACACAGTTATGGTGTAATGCCAACACCAAGTTTAAAGTCTCTTTCTCCACTGTTGAACATTTCTGTTGATGTACGTTCGACTTCCCAGAAAACCACCCCATCGGTCTTTGTATTCCCTCATCATCCTCCTGCAGGAAAACTGAACCAATACCCACATCACTGGCATCGATAGCCACCTTGAAAGACTTCGTGTAATCTAGAGTAGCTAATATTGGGGCAGAGTCTAACACAGGTTTTAGGCTGGAAAATGCCTTTTGACCGTCCTCTGTCCACTGAGAGTTCTTGCCCTTGACAATTCGGTGAGTGGAACAGCCACACCGCTTAAGGTTTGGCACAAACGTTCAGTAAAATCCAGTCAATCCCAGGAACCGTAGTATTACATATTTATTTTTGTCGACGGTGTGGAAAATTCCCCAACTACTTTCGTTTTTGTCTCTCATGGGGCCATTGGTCCATGTCCAATAATGTGACCCAGGAACGTGACTTAGGCTTTCTCAAATTCACTTTTAACTAGGTTTACCAGCAAGTCTGCCTTCTGAAGTCGGTCAAACAAGTCCGATAAATGCTGTAAATGTTCCTTTCATGAGTGACTAAAAACTACCATGTGACCAATGTACACCACATAGTTGGGTAATCCGAAAATGACCTCATTGTCAGTCTCGGAAAGGTGGCTGGATCGTTTTACATATCAAATGCCACAACGTCGAACTCATACAATCCATTTAGTGTTCTGAAAGCCGAAATTGCCTTTGCTCTCTCTGACAGAGGTCCTTACCAGTAGCCTGAGCAAGTCCAACGTGGAAATGTAAGTAGCTTCTCCCACATTTTCGACAAAGTTCTCCAAACATGCAATAGGATATGCATCAGTCTTTGTAACGAAGTTGAGTTTGTGATAGTCCTCACATGTCCACTGGGTAACATCTGTCTTTGGCGCCATGACTATACATGAGCTCCAAGCAAAGTAACTCATTTCGAGTATGCCATCTTGGAGCGTGTGCTCTATTTCCTTCTGAACCTGTGCCAAATTTAGAGGATAATGCCTTTAAGGATGTTATTTAATCAGAACAGAATCTCCTGTGTCTACATCATGCACAATTATGTTCGTACTTCCAGTTTATTTCCGCATATCTCTCCAAGATATCGTAATAACTCTTTCAGGTTAGTATGCTTTTCTCGTGGAAGGTAACTCAGTGATTTATCCCAATTTTTGACAACTTTCTCATTGTTCAATTTGATATTAGGAATGTCCAATTCAGAATCCTTTAACTTGGGTCTTCCTTCTGTGTTGTAATCATTAACACCTTCTCCTCTTGCTTTCCTTCCGTATCAAAATACCTGTTGAGCATATTCACATGACACACTCTGTGACATTTCTTCCTGTCTGGAGTCTGTACCAAGTAGTTGACCTCATTCAATTTCTTCCCAATTTGATAAGGTACACTAAAACTTGCTTCTAAATGCTCGGCTGTGACTGGAAATAACACCAATACCTTATTTCCAATTGCAAAATTGCGAATTTGTGATTTCTGATCCACTTCCTGTTTCATTATATGCTGCGATACTTTTAAATGCTGTCTAGCCAACTCTCCAGCTCTATTTAATCGTTCCCTAAAATTTGACACATTGTCCAAATGAGTGGTCTCGGAATTCTGCCTTATTAATTTCTCCTTAACCAATTTTAACAGTCCTTTTACTTCATGCTCAAAAATTAATTCAAATAGTCTGAATTTGGTCGATTCATTCTGTGCGTCTCTGATCACAAATAGTTCAAAAGTAATTTCCTTATTGCAATCATCTGGATTATCCTGACCATAAACCCCCAGCATGGTCTTCACTGTTTGATTCCATCTCGCTCATGTTCACTGTGATTCCGAATACTATGTAGCAGATTTGAATTGCTTTATTCCCAAGTTATCGATCACCTGCTTGAATAGTTCGGATGTGAGGTTTGATCTCTCTGGATCTCTTGGTAGTCCGTACCTATGTTAAAAAAATAAGTATTTTTTTTCTACAATTCTTTTAGCTGTGATGCTGCATAATGGGTGTGCCTCTGGAAATTGAGTTGACACATCCATTATTGTTAAGAAGTACTTATTCCCACTTAGTCTTTGCGATAGGGGACCTACACAATCTATCATGACTCTTGTGAAAGGTTCCTCAAATGCTGGAATAGGTATTCAAGTTGCAGGTTTTATTACTGCATATGTGACATGTTTGAGACATTTGGCAATATTCACTACATCTTTGTGAAGTCCAGGCAAGTGAAAATATCATTGTATTTCAGCCTGTAATGTCCTCACCCCGAAATGATCTCCAAGTTGTAGCTCACGTGCCACTCGCAGCACTCCCTTTCTATACCCAACAGGCAAAACAATTTGATGAATTTCTGTGCACGTCTGATCTGTTTCAATGTGTGCTGATCTCCATATCCACAATAAAACATCTTTTTTTAAGTCATAACACACAGGAATGCATTCATTCCCTTTCTTGCTAAATATCTTTTGATATAACTGCTGTAACTCCACATCTTTCTGCTGTAATTCAATAAGCTTAGCAGAGCTAAAGATACGTTCATATTTTCCTACTCGCTCAGTCTGTTTTCCACTTATCTGGTCAAAAAGAAACTTTTGGATATCTCTACGTCAGCTTCGTTATCTGTGCCTTTATCCTGCTTAAACCTGTGCTTCTGTGATCTTCTGGTGATGCAATCAGGGGAAATTCCTGTAGACATATTCTCCAGGTCTTCAGTTGCCTGCATCTCCACTGGCTTTTCAACTAGAGTAGGCAGCACGCCTACCAGTGAAGCAGATATATTATTTCCAAGGACAAATTTTATTCCTAGAGCTGAAAGTTAGGGGTCTAGTGCACCTACCGCACATGCTCCAATCTTCTCTGGACACTCTAGCCTCACTTTACATAACTGAGCACTTTTTTTTCCTCACGATGAATTCCTGTTACCAGCACATTTTCTGGAAATAGTCTCTCAAGAGTGCATAAAGCCTCACCCCTCAGCATTACAGACTGAAAATATCCTGTGTCAATTAATATTGAAACCTTCTTACAAATTACTCCTGGCCTATGTGAATAAACTTTACCCTTTCATGTAAATTTTGTTTGCAGATTTGGCACGTCCACTGATTACCTTGTACACTCTGAGGCAGTTGCCTACTTTCCCTTATGCTTTTTGTTACGAGTCCAACAAAACTTCCAGGCTTGTTTGGTTATCCTACATCTGGTTCTCTCCCAGCCCATCAACACTGTGATTTTGTGTGGCCCTCTTTTTTACAATGAAAACACGACAGTTTTTTAACTTCTTTGTCCCCCTCAAGGTTTTGTTTATTACTGTGGTAAATGATCCTTATGATCTACACTGTGATCTACCTTTCCCTTTGCATGTGAGGATATCTGTTTGCTCCAATTTCTGTCCCTCAGAGACTAGAACTGGTTCTGGAAGCCAAACCAAGTTTATGGACCAGTTCATAATCATCAGCCATTTCAGTAGCAAACCTTGCCTCTTACACTCTCTGCTCTTCCAATTGAGTTTGCACTACTTCAGGCAGTTAATGTTTGAATTCCTCCAAGTGTTAACCTCTTTAAGGACATCATAGCTTTGCTTGAATTTGAAAGCTCTTATCCAACTATTGAAATTAGTCTGTTTGATCGTTACAAACTCAGTGTAGGTTTCACCAGGATCCCGCATTAAATTCCTGAATGGTTGCCTATGCAGACAAAATGTTTTTTTAACCTCCTTATACTCCCCAGATACCTCCTCTGATAGGGATGTGAATAACTCACCAGTCCTACCTACAAGTTTCGTTTGGATCAACAAAATCCACATAGCCTCTGGCCACTGCATTTGTTTA
The DNA here is from genome assembly GCF_047496795.1 of Chiloscyllium punctatum. Classification (NCBI taxonomy): domain Eukaryota; kingdom Metazoa; phylum Chordata; class Chondrichthyes; order Orectolobiformes; family Hemiscylliidae; genus Chiloscyllium; species Chiloscyllium punctatum. The sequence goes on from NC_092752.1 coordinate 70,412,740, forward strand.
GCCAACTTTTCAAAAGAGATGAAAAGGATATCACATTCTTCTCATCAAATTGAGGCAATGCTTGAACAGACTCAAACAAATTCTCACCAGGCTTCTGACTACCAGGCGCTTGCTCATGCCCACTCTCTTCCTTACTAAGCACACCCTCAGCCGTTATCTCCAGCCTTTTAAACTGACTTTTCTTTTTAATTGTCATTTTTTGTTCTTCAAAAGTTCTCTCTTTCTCTCTCCCCTATTGCTTTCTCTTTTTCCATTCTTTCTTTTTACTCTCTGTTATGCTGCTTTCTTTTTTCCCACTTCTGCATTTTATCGAAAGTCAAATGTTTCATTTTGGGTATTAGTTTGATTGGGTTGAGAAAACTTAGAATAGTAATGGCTATTTCAGTCGCCAAACGTTTTCTGGGTGTGCATGCAGTGACTTTGGAAGTTTTACGAAAAATGAATAAGACCAAGTTGCAAGAATTAGCAGAAAAGCTGGAATTGGAACTGACTGCTTCTGTGAGGAAAGGAGAGATAATTACAGCGGTATCTCGTCAATTAAACTTGCTGGAGAAACCAACAGAATCAGAGATGGCAAGAATTCAGCTGCAAATTAAACATCTTGAGCTAACGGCGAGAGGTAAGGAAAGGGCAGCCAAATTCCTTCACACTCTCCTCATGATACCATCACCGCAGGGATTAGTCTTGTGAAACTCCATTACACCGTCTCTCTGTAGCAAGGAGATCATTGATTATAAATGAAAGAAAATACTGTCTCAAGTATACTCCACAACTGCAGGACGGTGTCTTCACTCTTATTCTTTAATCATTTTGTAATGAACGATTCTACTCAGTTGTTGTGCTGATTACTTGCTGAGTCATAGAGTTATAGAGATGCACAGAATTGAAACAGATCCTTTGGTCTGACCCCTCCATGCCAACCAGATATCCCAACCCAATCTAGTCCCACCTGCCAGTACCCGACTGCTCTGTTTGAATTCTGTTAGTGCCTCATGATCAAGGACATCCAGCTCCTTTTCCCCAAGAGCACTTCCCATCATCTCGCCTTCTCATAAATACAAACTGAGAAGGATGGCATTTTTTGCCAATCATTTATTTGCCTTATGAAGCAAAGTCACAGCAACAACAACATCACTGTTGCCATTCGAGTTGATTGGAGATACTGAGGAGGCGATGATCGAGCTGTATTATCTCCGAATATTAATCCAGGGAATAAGGTAATGAACCAGACACCGGATCCGAATCCCACAACGCAAATGTTGGAAATTAAATTCAATAAAATATCAGGAATTAAGAATCAAATGAAACAATGAAACCAATGTCGATTGTCCTGCCTTGCACGCTCATGCCCTTCAGGAAAGGAAACTACCATCTTCAGCTGGTCGGGCTTACATGTAACTCCACAGCAATATGATTAACTCTTAGTTGCAGTTTGAAATAGCCAAGCCAGCCACTCAGTTATATCAGTCACTTCAAAACCTCAAAGAAATGAATCCGCATGGATCTCAGCACTGACTACTTACAGCCCACAGACTGCAGTGGGTCAGGAAGGAAGCTCACCAAGACCTTCTCAAGGACAATGAGGAAAGGGAATTAAATACTGCCCCAGCATCCCATTACTGAATAAAAGACGATGATCAAACTCAGGGAAGAGAGAACAACAGACATAAATAACTTTAAGGAGGGACTTTGACATATACCTTACACGGTCATGATTATCAATAATATGGGAACAAGAAAAACATAAGTAATGTTTAATTTCAGTTTTTATTTCCATCACAGCTGACCGTCAACAATCCCTTTGTTTGTTTCTTTCTCTCTCTCTCTCTCTCTTTTTCCATCTATTCAACTCAATCCTTCTCCCCTTCATAACAGATGTCGGTGTCACCAACATCAATCACACTATTTCCCAACTGTGTTCAGTTCCGATGTATGAATCGAATTGCCAATTCTATTTTTCTCTCGACCCGAGGGGGCTGCCAACTCTGCTCAGTTTGTCTGGCACTTTCTCATTCTTTATTGTTTCTGATCTGTTGCATCATTCTTTGCTTTATTTAACCTTTAATTTTGTTATTATTTGGAATGTCTGCATCGCTGACAGGGGCAGCATTTGTTGACCTAACCAAATGTAATTTACTGCGAGGTCATTCTTTCATGTAGTACAGAACCAAGCACATTGCTGTGGGTTTCACATCAATCTTCAGCCAGACCAGAGAGTAACGCTAGATCTATGTACCAAAGGAGATCAGTGAAATAGATAAACGTAAATGCTGGAGATGTAATGGTTGTTATTAGTAAAACTTGTTTTTTTTCCAAATTCCTGTCTTGTGTATTTACTTTCTGACATCGTCTGTGGTAGGATATGAAACAGTGTCTTTCTGTGTAATAACCTGTGCATCTGAATTACATTTCTTTCGACATTACTGCTCTGAGGGAGTGTTCCTGTCATTAAGTTATTTTAGAGACAAGAACAAAGATGTGATCGAAATATTTGCAACTGAAAGAGTGCTTAGAAGAGAGGTGGAACCATAACATCTGAATTTTACTGAAGCATAGGTAATAGATAATGAAGCGTCAGCATTGAAGCCAAGATGGTGACTGGGCATATAATCGAGCTGATCGTGGGTTGGTTTGGTGATGGACAGAATACCGAGACATAAATTAATTCAGGGAAGAAAGATACTTCGGTATTGTGAACAGTCTTGTTCTCAGATGTTGGTGAGGGCGGTTCTGAAATTTGTGGTTAATTAATGGAATTTGCATTTGAAACTGAAGACAATAGTTTCCGTCCTTGTCAAATATAGATAATAGAAATAGCAAAGAAGTTCGCCATGGTTGAAGAGATTAATAAATGGATAGAGATGAAGAAACTTACCAGGAACACCAACAATAGCGAGGATAGGATAGTAACCCGCCTGGATAATCAGCAGTGCACACCATATCCGATCTGGTAATGTTGACCAAGACCAGGAAAAAAAGAAAAGACCATCGGATAAACTCCTGTCCATTGTTGCAGCTTTCCAGTCTAATGTTCTCAGATTCTGATCCATTTAGGGATCATTCCCGACTATTCTCAGATGTTTAAATCTCCTTTTTGTGTCTCTGCAGCTGTGTCCCTTTGAGCGTTGGAGTTGATGCATCTGCTGCTACAATGGCATAAACCATTGCAAGAGGTCCCTTACTAATAAGAGACGGAAAACATCCAGTGACACAACTAGGATCCATGGAGACTGGCATCAATCACAGTCACTGAACAAACAGCTCCATTTAACCCCTTTCAGTATGGTTCCTTCAGTTCACAAAAACTACTGGACTGGATTGACTATTGGCACCGCTAGCTATTGATCACATCTCCCATCATCAATGCTCTCATGAAGTTAGTAGTGAGGGAGAATGATGCATGTTTTCTTATCGCAGGCTAGATGATTCTGCTGCGTTGTCCGTTTGTAATACTGTAACTGGCTGAACCGCCCACCACCACCACCCTCAAAAACCACAATCTCCATGCTGTTACCATGCAGATCTCTCCTCGACTAGAACAGGCACGAGCAATATATTTACAGTAGATATATTTGCACTCCAATACATAGGAAATGTGAATTTGCCTGGGTATTCCTTTAATTGATCGAATAAGGCAATTTTGTATCTTCAACACTCAAAGTGCTTCAGGATTTTTTTAATATAAACTCACAAACACCTTAACATACTTTATTAAGCACAAATTTCTTCACTTTCTCCTCATGGTAGCATCATGCCAGGGTTTAGTCTGGTGAAACCCCTTTGGACTGAATCACTGACAAGATCATTATTTATAAAGCTGATTCAACCTGTACACAATAACCCTAACAGTCTCTCAACAAAACACTATCATTTGGAAAGATACATTTACTCTGGTACTTTAATCATTTTGCATGAAGAGCCACATATCATTTACTTGCTGCTGCGTAAAAATTCTGTTTGTGACTTATGACCAAGCACATCCAGGTCTGTTTCAACAACAGAACTTCCCAACCTCTCACTATTTAATGATCATAAATGTGAATGATGATATTTTTTGTTCATATCTGAAATATTTTATATCTTGTGAAGAGCTATCGCACAAACACTGATCCTTCACTCCAGATAATTGTACTACTCTCTTCATTCTCTCGATTATCCAACTTTTAATACATTCGGTGTATTCCACCCCTACCTACCCATGGACTCTAACATTCCCCACTCACCTGTATTCAACCATGTCAAACGTCTGCTGAAAATTCAAATACTTCATCCCCACTGGTTCTCAATTGTCGATGTCACAACAGACAATCTCCACAATATCCAGCATGTTTATCAAAGATCAAGATCATTTCCCCTTCCTGACTCGAGATTGACTCTACCGAATCATGTCATTATTTTCCAAGTGTCTAGTTGTCACATTCCTCACAAAAGGTTCCAATGTTTTTCTCACAGCTTACATCAAGCTAACCACTGTTTAGTTTGCTGTTCGCTCTCTCCGTCCTGTTTTAAATATTTAGGTTTACAATAGCCGCTTTCAAGTCTGGAGGATCCTTTCCAGAATCTAACCAGCTTCGAAGAATAATCAGTAATTCTTTCACGAGCTCTACTGTCACCTGCTCAATACTTGGCTTTGAAGCTCATCAGATGCAGCAATATACCAACCTTAAATTCAATGAGATTTTGAAAGACATACCTTTTATTAATTCTAATTTCCTGCTGTTCCTCATTTTCACCAGTCACTCTGTTCCCTTTATTTCTGGAAATTTCGTTCAACATCTTCCTCAGGGAGATGGACACAATATATTGCTCTCAGCAGAAAAATGGGTTCTATCAGAAAGTTAATATATCGGAGGACTGCCCTCCGGTGATGATGGATATGTTAATCACCCCTGCCTGCAAAGTTCCAGAATTAATCCAGTTTAATTTATGGTGAGCATCAGTACAGTCCTCTCACTGGTGTGAGGATACACAGTATACTGAAGGAGGGGACACAGCTCCGTGACCACCTCAATTTTGAAACAAACTGCTTTCGTACCTGACACCTGGTCCAGCTGAGACAAATGTCCCGGGAAGTCCCAGGGAAGATAATGTACTGTCCTATACCTCCCTATTTATCGAGCTTTCCTTCTGTGGCACCTCATCTCCATTTGTTTACCACGGACCCAGACACTCTGTAAATGCAATGAATAGAGTGGGGTCACCAGACCCAGCAGCTGATGATACAAACCCGAGATAAGCATTCACAGTAACTCCACTGATTTTCCAATGACAGGATCAAGTCAATTCCCCACACGGAAGGTGCACACGCTCAGTGTTGAAAACTATTTCCATTCCTGAGTTTCTCTTCCTGGCTGAGAAAGCCATTGCATCTCTGCACAGTCCCATAGTAAGAGTTTCCCTCTCCAAAGAAGCAGTTGACAATGTAGTGTTACCTTCCTCAATATCTCAGCAACTGCAAGGGCACCACCAGAGAAGAGAGATAGAGGGAACCTAACTCACTTTAAACAGGGACATATCTAAATGGACGCGATATTCATTAATATGGAAATGAGGAAATGTGAGAATAACTTGCCATTTTGTTTTCCTTTCAGTTTATCATCTGCAATCACTTTGCTCACTTTTCATTTCTTTTCCTCTCTTTTTCTGGCCATTTCTCCATCCATTCATTTTAAACCTAGCCCCCACCTCTCCCTCCAACCCACCCATCCATGATACCAGGATAAATAATATTATTTCCCTGTTTGCTTTCAGTTGTGAAGCAGGGTCACTGGACTCAAACCGTTATCTGCATTTCCCCTGACAGAGGCTGCCATACCTGCTGAGATTCTCCAACACTTTCAGACGCTGGGGAATTTTATTTTCGATCTCTAGCACCCACCGTTCCTTGGTTTATTTCACCTTTAATGCTGTTGTTTCATGGGATGCCAGCATCATGGGCAAGGGCAGCATTTGTTGTCCATCACTAATTGTCCTTGACCACGCGGCCATTTTTCAAGACAAAATGGACCCAAAAATGTTTCTGTGCCTCTGAAGTCACACTGAGTTCGGACTGGATAATAATGTTAAATGTCTTTACCAAAGACTATCAGCAAAATAATAAAAATATGTCTTAACGGTTTCTGGCTTCCATGAGTGAAATTAGGTTTTATTCCTATTTCTGTCATTCGAATTTAACCTCTGTCATCGGCTGTGGTAGGGTGTTAAAAACTGCCTTGGTTTCACAGCCCGTGCCTCTGAATTACCCGTAAAGTTACATGATCACTGTTGTGGTTCTGTTCACCGAGCTGGGAATTTGTGTTGCAGATGTTTCATCCCCTCTCTAGGTGACATCCTCAGTGCTTGGCATCCTCCTGTGAAGCGCTTCTGTGATGTTTCCTCCGGCATTTATAGTGATTTGTATCTGCCACTTCCGGTTGTCAGTTCCAGCTGTCCGTTGCAGTGGTCGGTATATTTGGTGCAAGTCAATGTGCTTATTTATTGAATCTGTGATTGAGTGTCATGCCTCTAGGAATTCCCTCGCTGTTCTCTGTTAGGCTTGTCCTATCACAGTAGTATTGCCCCAGTCGAATTCATGTTACTTGTCATCTGCATGTGTGGCTACTAAGGATCGCTGGTCGTGTCGTTTCGTGGCTATTTGGTGTTCATGGATGCGGATCATTAGCTGTCTTCCTGTTTGTTCTATGTAGTGTTTTGTGCAGTCCTTGCATGGGATTTTGGACACTACATTGCTTTTGCTCATGTTCAGTGTTGGGCCCTTCGTTCTGGTGAGTTGTTGTCTGAGAGTGGCTGTTGGTTTGTGTGCTGTTATGAGTCCTAGTAGTCGCAGTAGTCTGGCTGTCAGTTCCGAAATGTTCTTGATGTATGGTAGTGTGGCTAGTCCTTTGGGTCTTGGCATGTCTTCATTCCGTTGTCTTTCCTTGAGGCATCTGTGGATGAAATTGCGGGGGTATCCATTTTTGGCGAATTCTTTGTACAGGTTCTCTTCTTCCTCTTTTTGTAGTTCTGGTATACTGAAGTGTGTTGTGGCCCTTTTTAACAGTGTCTTGATGTAACTACGTTTGTGTGTGTTGGGGTGAATGCTTTCGTAGTTCAGGACTTGGTTTGTGTGTGTGGCTTTCCTGTAAACATTTGTGGTGAATGCTCCATTAGGTGTTCTCTGTACCATCACGTCTAGGAATGGGAGTTGGTTGTCCTTTTCTTCCTCTGCAGTGAATCGGATTCCTGTGAGTGTGGCGTTGATGATCTGGTGTGTGTTCTCTATTTCTGTGTTTTTAATGATTACAAAGGTGTCATCCCCATATCTGACCCAGAGTTTGGGTTGAATTTGCGATAAGACTGTTTGTTCTAATCTTTGCATTACCGCTTCTGCTATGAGTCCAGAGATGGGTGAGCCCATGGGTGTGCCGTTGATTTGTTCATATATTTGCTTGTTGAATGTGAAGTGTGTTGTGAGGCACAGGTCCAGTAGTTTGAGTATGCCATCTTTGTTGATAGGTTCACCGTCCTGTTGTCTGTTATGTCTGTCCAGCAGGTTGGCTATTGTTTCTCTGGCTAGGGTTTTGTCGATAGAGGTGAACAGTGCTGTTACGTCGAATGAGACCATGGTTTCTTCCTTGTCGATGTGGGTATTTCTGATGATGTCCAAGAATTCCTGTGTTGACTGTACAGAGTGTCTGGATCCGCTGATCAGGTGTTTTTCTTGAGCCAGTTTGTGTGATGGTGTCCCTGGTAGTAATACTATTGGTCTGAATGGGATGTCTGGTTTGTGCACGTTAGGTAGTCCATAGAATCTGGGGGTGTTGTTGCTTTCAGTTTTCATTCTCTGTCGGTCAAACCTGGTTATCTGTCCGTTTTGTTTCGTAGGTTTCTCAGTGTGTTGTTTTTCCTATTGGTGAGCTGCGGGATGGGTTCAAACTCCACGCAATTTCAGCCACAGATGCCTCAGAGAAAGACAACGGAATGAAGACATGCCACGACCCAAAGGACTAGCCACACTACCATACATCAAGAACATTTCGGAACTGACAGCCAGACTACTGCGACCACTAGGACTCATAACAGCACACAAACCAACAGCAACTCTCAGACAACAACTCATCAGGACGAAGGACCCGATACCCAGCATGAGCAAAACCAACGTCGTGTACAAAATCCCATGCTAACAATCCGCATCCATGAACACCAACTAGCCACGAAACGACACGACCAGCTATCCTTAGTAGACACACACGCAGATGACAAGCAACGTGTGTTCGACTGGGACAACACTACTATTATAGGACAAGCCAAACAGAACAGCCAGGGAATTCCACGAGGCATGGCACTCATCCACAGAGTCAATCAATGAGCACATCGACCTGGACCCGATATACCGACCACTGCAGCGGACAGCTGGAACTGACAACCGGAAGCGGCAGATACAAATCACTATAAGTGTCAGAGGAAAGATCACAGAAACGCTTCACAGGAGGCTCCCTGAGGAAGTCACTTAGACAGGGGACGAAACGTCCCTCCCTCACTGTGTGTGTGTGTGTGTGTGTTTGTGTGTGCGTATGTCTGCGTGTCACCCTCCCTCACTTTGTGTGTGTGTCCCCTCACTGTGTGTGTGTGTTTGTGTGTGTGTGTGTGTGTCCCCTCTTCCTTTCTGAACACATGTCCCACCCTGCTGTGTCTGTGTGTCTCAACCTCGATGTGTGTGTGTGTGTGTGTGTGTGCCCCTCTTGCTGTGAGTGTATGTGCCTCTCTTGCAGTGTGTGAGGGTGTCCTCCCCTCGCTCTGTGTGTGTGTATGCATTTCATTCAGTCACTGTGTGAGTGTGCGTGTCGCTCCCTTGCTGTGAGTGTGCGTGTCGCTCCCTCGCTGTGAGTGTGTGTGTTGCTCCCTCGCTGTGAGTGTGCGTGCGTGTCGCTCCCTCGCTGTGAGTGTGCGTGCGTGTCGCTCTTTCGCTGTGAGTGTGCGTGCGTGTCGCTCCCTCACATTATGTGTTTGTGTGTCCCCCCTTCACTGCGTGTCCCTCACTCGCTGTTTGTGTGTGTCACTCCATCGCGTTGTGTGTATGTGTCTCTCTCTCCCTGTATGTGTGCGCATGTCTCACCCTCGCTCTCTGTGTGTGCGCATGTCCTTCCCTCTGTGTGTGTGTGTGTCCTTCCCTCGCTGTGTCTGTGTGTGTCCCTCCCTTGCTTTGTGTGTATGTTTGTGTGTGTATGTCCCTCCCTCGCTCTGTGTGTGTATGTGCCTCTCCCTCGCTCTGTGTGTGTGTGCGGTCCCACTCTCGCTGTCTATGTGTGTGACCCTCCCTCGCTGTGTGTGTGCGCGTGTCCCACGCTCTGTATGTGTCCGTTCCCCCCGTGTGTGTTTGTGTGTGTGTGTGTCACTCTTGCTGTGCGTGAGTGAGTGCATGTCCCCCCTTGCTGTGTGTGCGTGTCCCTCCCATGCTGTGTGTGCATGTCCTTCTCTCCCTTGCTCTGTGTCCCCCTGTTGCTCTGAGTATGTGTCCCTCTTGATGTGCCTGTGAGTGTCACTCCCTCACTGTGCGTCTGTGTGTCCCTCCCTCGCTGTGTGTCTTTGTGTATCCCCTTTACTGTGTGTATGTGTGCGTGTCCCTCTTGCTGTGCGTGTGTGTGCGGGGCCCTCCTCGCTGTGTGTGCATGTGTTGCCCCCTCGCTATGTGTATGTGCATGTGTGTCTCTTCCTCGCTCTCTGTGTGTGTGTGGTCCCACCCTCGCTGTCTGTGTGTGTGAGTGTCCCTCCCTCGCTGTGTGTGCGTGTCGCCCTCTTGCTGTGGGTATGTGTGTCCCTCTTGCAGTGTATGTGAGTGTCCCTCCCTTGCTCTGTGTGTGTGTGTGCGTGTCACTCCCACACTGTGGGTCTGTGTGTCCCTCTCACGCTGTGTGTGTGTGAATGTCCCTGCCCCACTGTGTGTCTGCGTGTATCCCCTTAACTGTGTGTATGTGTGCGTGTCCCTCCCTTGCTTTGTGTGTATGTGTGACCCTCTTGCTGTGTGTGCGTGTCACTCCCTCACTGTGTGTGTGTGTCCCTCCCTTGCTCTTTGTGTATATCCCCCTCACTGCGTGTGTGCATTTCCACCCTTGCTGTGTGTGTCCCCTTTCGTTGTGTGTGCACATGCCCTCCTCCTCGCCGTGTGTCTGCTTGTCCCTTCTTCCCTGTGTGTGTGCATGTCCCTCCCTTGCTCTGTATGTGCGTATCCCTCACTCGCTGTGTGTGTGCGTGTGTGTGTGTGTGTGTCCCTCCCTCGCTGTATGTGCTTGTCCCTCCCTCGCTGTGTGTGTGAGTGTCCATCCTTCCTGTGTGTCTCAGCAAGTGTGTGTGTGTGTGCGTGCGTGTGTCCCTTCCTCGCTGTTTGTGTGTACGTGTCACATCCTCACAGTATGTGTTTGTGTGTCCCCCCTTCACTGCGTGTCCCTCACTCGCTGTTTTAGTGTGTGTCACTCCATCGCGTTGTGTGTATGTTTCCCTCTCTTGCTGTGTGTGTGCGTCTCCCTCCCACGATCTGTGTGTGTGCTTACGTGCATGTCCCTCCCTCTGTGTGTGTGTGTGTAAGTGTGTCTCCCTCCAATGCTGTGAGTGTGCGGGTCCCCCTCGCTGTGTGTGCGCGCATATCCCCCTTTGCTGTATCTGTGTGTGTGTCCGTCCCTCTCTGGCAGTGTGTGTGTGTGTGTGTGTGTGTGTGTGTGTGTGTGTGTGTGTGTGTGTATGTGTGTGTGTGCGTGGTTCTACCCTCGCTGTCTGTGTGTGTGTATGTGTGTCCCTCCCTCGCTGTGTATGTGTGAGTTTCCACTACTTGCTGTTTGTGTATGTGTGTGTGTGTGTCCCTCTTGCTGTGTGTGTGTGTGTGTGTGTGTGTGTGTGTGTGTGGCCCTCCCTCGTTACGTGTGCATGTGTCTCCACCTCGCTGTGTGTGCACGTATCCCTCTCTTGCTCTGTGTGTGTGAATCTCCCTCGCTGTGTGTGCATGTCCCTCCCTGGCTGAGTTTGCACGTGTCCCTCCCTGGCTGTGTCTGCGCGTGTCCCTCCCAGGCTATGTGTGCGCGTGTCCCTCTCTTGGTGCATGTGTGTGTGCGTGGCCCTCCCCTCGCTGCGTGTGCATGTGTCTCCACCTCACTTTTTCTGTGCATATCCCTCTCTTGCTCTGTTTGTGTGTGTGTGTGTTTGTGTGTGACCCTCCCTGGCTGTGCGTGTGCGTGTCCCTCTCTTGCTCAGTGTGTGTATGTGACCCTCCCTCGCTGCGTGTGCATGTGTCTCCCCCTCGCTGAGTTTGCGAGTGCCCCTCTCTTGATCTGTGTGTGTGTGTTTGTGTGTGTGACCCTCCCTGGCTGTGTGCGCGCGTGTCCCTCTCTTGCTCTGTGTGTGTATGTGACCCTCCCTCGTTGTGTGTGCATGTGTCTCCCCCTCGCTGTGTTTGCGAGTGCCACTCTCTTGATCTGTGTGTGTGTGTGTTTGTGTGTGTGTCCCTCCCTGGCTGTGTGTGCGCGTGTCCCCCTTTCGCAATGTGTGTGTCTCTCTCTCTCGCTGTGTGTGTTTCTATTTGTGTCCTTGCACATGCGCGTGTCCCTCCCTTACTGTGTGTGTGTGTGTGTGTGTGTGTGTGTGTGTGTGTGTGTGTGTGTGTGTGTGTGTGTGTGTGTCTCCTGCTGTGCCTATGTGTGTCCCTCTTGCAGTGTATGTGTGTGTCCCACCCTCGCTTTGTGTGTGTGTATGTGTGTATGTCCTCCCTCACTGTGTCTGTGCATGTCCCCTCTCGCTGTGTGCGTGTCCCCTCTCAATTCCTGTACACATGGACTCCCCCTCGCCGTGTGTGTGCTTGTCCGTCCTTCCCTGTGTGTGTGCTTGTGTGTCCCTCCCTTGCTTTGTATGAGAGTGTCTCTCCTTTGCTGTGTGTGTTTGTGTATGTTCCTCCCTTGCTGTGTGTGCATGTCCTTTCCTCGCTGTGTTTGCGTGTTCCTCCCTCGCTCTGAGTGTTTGTATGTGTGTGTGTGTGTGTGCGTGTGTGTGCATGTCCCTCCCTCGCTGTGTGTGTCTCCCGCTCGCTGCGTGTGTGTGTGTCCCTTCCTCGCTGTGTATGCATGTTCTTCCCTCTGTGTGTGTGTGCGCGTGCATATCACTCCCTCGCTGTGCGTGTGTGTCCCTCCCTCGCTGTGTGTATGTCCCTCCTGACTGTGTGCGTGTGTGTGTGTGTGTGTGTGTGTGTGTGTGTGTGTTTGTCACCCTTGCTGTGTCTGTTTTTTTGTGCGTCCCCTCCTTCGATGTGTGTGTGCCACTCTCTCACTGTGTGTGTCCCACGCTCGCTGTGTGTGCACGTGTCCCTCCCTTGCTCTGTATTTGTGTGTGTGTATCTGTGCGAGTCCCTCCCTCGCTTTGAGTGTGTGCTTCCATCCCTTGTGTGTCTGTGTGTGTGCACGCGTGTGCATATCCCTCCCTTTCTCTGTGTATGTGTGCATGTCCCTCACTCACTTTGCGTGTGGGTGTCCATCCCGTGTGTGTGTATGCATGTCCCTCCCTCGCTTTGCACGTGTGTGTGTGTATTTGTGCATGTCGTTCCATCGCTTTGCATGGGTGTGCCCCCTCTCAATTTCTGTGCACATGCCCTCTCCCTCGACATGTGTGTTTGTCCCTCCCTTGCTGTGTGTGCGCGTTTCTCCCTTGCTCTGTGTTTGTGTGTGTGTGCGTGTGTGTGTGTGTGTGTGTGTGTGTGCGCGTGTGTGTCCCCGTCCCTCGGAGTGTGTTTGTCCCTCCCTCACTGTGTATTTGCGTGTATTCCCCTCACTGTGTGTGTTTGCGTGTCCTTCCTTCACTTTGCGCGTGTGTGTGTCCCTGTCTCTCACTGTGTGTGTCCCTCCCTCACGGTGTGTGTGCTTGTCCCTCCTTCGCTGTGTGTCCCTCCCTCACTATGCCTGTGCGTGTCGCTCCCTCGCTGTGTGTTTCAGCGTGTCCCTCCCTCGCTTTGCGTGTGTGTCCGTCCCTTGTGTGTGTGTGCATGTCCCTCCCTTGCTCTGCGTTTCTGTGTGTATGGATGTGTGCGTGGCCCTCCCTCGCTTTGTGTGTCCGTGTGTCCGTCCCTTGTGTGTGTGAGTCCGTGTCCCCCCTTGCTGTGTGCGTGTCCCTCCCTCGCTGTGTGTGCGTGTCGCCCTCTTGCTGTGGGTATGTGTGTCCCTCTTGCAGTGTATGTGAGTATCCCTCCCTTGTTCTGTGTGTGTGTGTGCGTGTCACTCCCACACTGTGGGTCTGTGTGTCCCTCTCACGCTGTGTGTGTGTGAATGTCCCTGCCCCACTGTGTGTCTGCGTGTATCCCGTTAACTGTGTGTATGTGTGCGTGTCCCTCCCTTGCTTTGTGTGTATGTGTGACCCTCTTGCTGTGTGTGCGTGTCACTCCCTCGCTGTGTGTGCGTGTCCCTCCCTTGCTCTTTGTGTATATGCCCCTCACTGCGTGTGTGCATTTCCCCCCTTGCTGTGTGTGTCCCATTTCGTTGTGTGTGCACATGCCCTCCTCCTCGCCGTGTGTCTGCTTGTCCCTTCTTCCCTGTGTGTGTGCGTGTCCCTCCCTTGCTGTATAAGTGCGTATCCCTCCCGCGCTGTATGTGCTTGTCCCTCCCTCGCTGTGTGTGTGAGTGTTCATCCTTCCTGTGTGTCTCAGCAAGTGTGTGTGTGTGTGTGTGTGTGTGTCCCTTCCTCGCTGTTTGTGTGTACGTGTCACATCCTCACAGTATGTGTTTATTTGTCCCCCTTCACTGCGTGTCCCTCACTCGCTGTTGGAGTGTGTGTCACTCCATCGCGTTGTGTGTATGTTTCCCTCTCTTGCTGTGTGTGTGCGTCTCCCTCCCTCGATCTGTGTGTGTGCTTACGTGCATGTCCCTCCCTCTGTGTGTGTGTGTGTAAGTGTGTCTCCCTCCCACGCTGTGAGTGTGCGGGTCCCCCTCGCTGTGTGTGTGCGCATATCCCCCTTTGCTGTATCTGTGTGTGTGTCCGTCCCTCTCTGGCAGTGTGTCTGTCTGTGTGTTTGTGTGTGTGTGTGTATGTGTGTGTGTGTGCGTGGTTCCACCCTCGCTGTGTGTGTGTGAGTTTCCACTACTTGCTGTTTGTGTATGCGTGTGTGTGTCCCTATTGCTGTGTGTGTGTGTGTGTGTGTGTGTGGCCCTCCCTCGCTACGTGCGCATGTGTCTCCACCTCGCTGTGTGTGCACGTATCCCTCTCTTGCTCTGTGTGTGTGAATCTCCCTCGCTGTGTGTGCATGTCCCTCCCTGGCTGAGTTTGCACGTGTCCCTCCCTGGCTGTGTCTGCGCGTGTCCCTCCCAGGCTATGTGTGCGCGTGTCCCTCTCTTGGTGCATGTGTGTGTGCGTGGCCCTCCCCTCGCTGCGTGTGCATGTGTCTCCAACTCACTGTGTGTGTGCATATCCCTCTCTTGCTCTGTTTGTGTGTGTGTGTGTGTGTGTTTGTGTGTGACCCTCCCTGGCTGTGTGTGCGCGTGTCCCTCTCTTCCTCTGTGTGTGCATGTGACCCTTCCTCGTTGTGTGTGCATGTGTCTCCCCCTCGCTGTGTTTGCGAGTGCCCCTCTCTTGATTTGTGTCTGTGTGTGTTTGTGTGTGTGACCCTCCCTGGCTGTGTGTGCGCATGTCCCTCTCTTGCTCTGTGTGTGTATGTGACCCTTCCTCGTTGTGTGTGCATGTGTCTCCCCCTCGCTGTGTTTGCGAGTGCCCCTCTCTTGATCTCTGTGTGTGTGTGTTTGTGTGTGTGTCCCTCCCTGGCTGTGTGTGCGTGTGTCCCCCTTTCGCAATGTGTGTGTCTCTCTCTCTCGCTGTGTGTGTTTCTATTTGTATCCTTGCACATGCGCGTGTCCCTCCCTTACTCTGTGTGTGTGTGTGTGTGTGTGTGTGTGTGTGTGTGAGAGAGTGTGTGTGTGTGTGTGTGTGTGTCTCCTGCTGTGCCTATGTGTGTCCCTCTTGCAGTGTATGTGCGTGTCCCACCCTCGCTTTGTGTGTGTGTGTGTGTATGTCCTCCCTCACTGTGTCTGTGCATGTCCCCTCTCGCTGTGTGCGTGTCCCCTCTCAATTCCTGTACACATGGACTCCCCCTCGCCGTGTGTGTGCTTGTCCGTCCTTCCCTGTGTGTGTGCGTGTGTGTCCCGCCCTTGCTTTGTATGAGAGTGTCTCTCCTTTGCTGTGTGTGTTTGTGTATGTTCCTCCCTTGCTGTGTATGCATGTCCTTTCCTCGCTGTGTTTGCGTGTTCCTCCCTCGTTCTGAGTGTTTGTATGTGTGTGTGTGTGTGTGTGCGTGTGTGTGCATGTCCCTCCCTCGCTGTGTGTGTTTCCCGCTCGCTGCGTGTGTGTGTGTGTCCCATCCTCGCTGTTTGCATGTTCTTCCCTGTGTGTGTGCGCGTGCGTATCACTCCCTCGCTGTGCGTGTGTCCCTCCCACGCTGTGTGTATGTACCTCCTCAGTGTGTGTCTGTGTGTGTGTGTGTATGTCACCCCTTGCTGTTTCTGTTTATGTGTGCGTCCCCTCCTTCGCTGTGTGTGTGTGTCACTCTCTCACTGTGTGTGTCCCACGCTCGCTGTGTGTGCACGTGTCCCTCCCTTGCTCTGTGTTTGTGTGTGTGTATCTGTGCGTGTCCCTCCCTCACTTTGCGTGTGTGTTTCCATCCCTTGTGTGTCTGTGTTTGTGCACGCGTGTGCATATCCCTCCCTTTCGCTGTGTATGTGTGCGCGTCCCTCCCTCGCTTTGCGTGTGGGTGTCCATCCCGTGTGTGTGTGTATGCATGTCCCTCCATCGCTTTGCACGTGTGTGTGTGTATTTGTGCATGTCGTTCCTTCTCTTTGCATGTGTGTGCCCCCTCTCAATTTCTGTGCACATGCCCTCTCCCTCGACAGGTGTGTTTGTCCCTCCCTTGCTGTGTGTGCGCGTTTCTCCCTTGCTCTGTGTTTGTGTGTGTGTGTGTGTGTGTGTGTGTGTGTGTGTGTGTGAGTGTGTGTGTGCACGTGTGTGTCCCTCCTCCGCTTTGTGTGTGCGTGTGTGTCCCCGTCCCTCGCAGTGTGTTTGTCCCTCCCTCACTGTGTATCTGCGTGTATTCCCCTCACTGTGTGTGTTTGCGTGTCCCTCCTTCACTTTGCGCGTGTGTGTCCGTGTCCCTCACTGTGTGTGTCCCTCCCTCACGGTGTGTGTGCTTGTCCCTCCTTCGCTGTGTGTCCCTCACTCGCTATGTCTGTGAGTGTCGCTCCCTCGCTGTGTGTCTCAGCGTGTCCCTCCCTCGCTTTGCGTGTGTGTCCGTCCCTTGTGTGTGTGTGCATGTCCCTCCCTTGCTCTGCGTTTCTGTGTGTATGGATGTGTGCGTGGCCCTCCCTCCCTTTGTGTGTCCGTGTGTCCGTCCCTTGTGTGTGTGAGTCCGTTTCCCCCCTTGCTGTGTGCGTGTCCCAACCTTGCCGTGTCTGTGTGTCCCACCCTTGCCATGTCTGTGTGTCCCCTCTCGCTGTGTGTGTGCCACCTCTCAATTTCTGTGCACATGCCCTCCCCCTGACATGTGTGTATCCCTCCCTCGCTGTGTGTCTGCGGGTAACCCCCTCACTGTGTGTGTTTGTATGTCCCTCCCTCGCTGTGTTTGTGTCCTTCCCTTGATTTGTGTGCACGCGTCCGTCCCTACTCTGTGTTTATGTGTGTGTAGTTGTGCATGTCACTCCCTCGCTTTGACTGTATGTGTCCATCCCTTGTGTGCGTGAGTGTGTGACCAGCTTGCTGCGTGCAAGTGTCCCACCCTTGCTGTCTCTGTGTGTGTCCTCTCTCGTTGCGTGTGCGTGCCCTCTCTCAATTTCTGTTGCAATGCCTTCCCCCTCGACATGTGAGTGCTTGTCGATCCTTCGCGGTGTGTGAGTGTCCCGCCTTTGCAGTGTATGTGCGTGCCCGTCCCTCACTGTGTGTGCGCGTCTCTCCCTTGCTCTGTGTTTGTGTGTCTGTGTGTGTATGTGCGCGTGTCCCTCCTTTGCTGTACGTGTGTGTGTGTGTGTGTGTGTGTGTGTGTGTGTCCGTCCCTCGCAGTGTGTGTGTCCCTCCCTTGCTGTGAATCTGCGGGTAACCCCCTCACTGTGTGTGTTTGCGTGTCCCTCCTTCGCTTTGCGTGTGTGTGTCCCTGTCCCTCACTGTGTGTGTCCCTCCCTTGCCATGTGTCTGCGTGTATCCCCCTCACTGTGTGTGTATGTGCGTGGCCCTCACTCGATTTGCGTCTGCCTTCATCCTCTCAATTCGTGTTCATGTCCTCCCCTTCGCAGTGTGTATGCTTGTCCCTCCTTCGCTGTGTGTGCGTGTCGCTCCCTTGTTGTTTGTGTGCGTGTCCCTCCCACGCTGTGTGTGTCCAGGCTCCCTCCCTCGCTGCGTGACTCAGCATGTCCCTCCCTTGCTGTGTGTGTCCCTCCCTCACTGTGTGTGTGTCCTTCGCTCTCTATGTATGTGCGCGTGCATGTCCTTCCCTCGCTGTGGCTGTGTGTGTGTCCCTTCGCTGCGTGTCCCTCCCTCGCTGTGTGTGTCCCTTACTCGCTGTGCTTGTGTGTGTTCTCCCTTGCTGTGTGTGTGTGCGTCACCCCTTGCTGTGTGTGTGCATGTCTCTCCCTTGCTGTGTGTGTGTGTGTGTGTGTGTCCCTCCGAACTGTGTGTGTGGGTGTGTCCCTCCCTCACTGTGTGTGTGTGTGTGTGTGTGTGTGTGTGTGTGTGTGTGTCCATCTTGGTGTGCGTGTGTGTGCTTGGCCCTCCCTTGTTGTGTGAACATGTGTCTCCTCCCTCGCTGTGTGTGTGCATGTCCCTCTCTTGCTCTCTGTGCCTCTGACTGTGTGCTTCCTCATGCACGTGTCGCTCCCTCGCTGTCTGTGGGTGTGTCCCTCCCTCGCTCTGTGTGTGTGTGTGTGCCCCTCTTGCTGTGCGTGTGTGTGCATGTGTTGGTCCCTCGCCGTGTGTGCATGTGTCGCTTCCTCGCTGTGTGTGCGAGTGTCCCTCTCTTGCTCTGTGTGTGTGTGTGTGTTTGTATGCGCATGTTGCGCCCTCATTGTGTGTGCATGTCCCTCCCATGATGTCTGTGTGTGTGTTTGTGTGTTTGTGTGTGTATGTGTGTGTGTCTCCATGTCCCTCTCTCGCTGTGTGTCTGTGTTTGTGTGCTTGGGCATGTGCGTGTTCTTCCCTCCCTGTGTGTTCGTGTCACTCTTGCAGTGTATGTGAGTGTCCTTCCCTTGCGGTGTGTGTGTGTGTATACACGTGTGTCCCTCCCTCACTGTTTATGTGTCAGTATCCTGCCCTGTGTGTATGTGTGTGTCTATGTGTGTTACTCTTGCTGTGCATGTGTGT
Source organism: Chiloscyllium punctatum (assembly GCF_047496795.1). NCBI lineage: Eukaryota > Metazoa > Chordata > Chondrichthyes > Orectolobiformes > Hemiscylliidae > Chiloscyllium > Chiloscyllium punctatum. The sequence goes on from NC_092752.1 coordinate 70,431,073, forward strand.
GTGTGGCCCTCCCTCGCTGTGTGTGCATGTGTCTTCCCCTCGCTGTTTGTGCACGTGTCCTTCTCTTGCTCTGTGTGTATGTGTGTGTGTGTGTGTTTGCGTGTGTCCATGTTCCTCACTTGCTGTGTGTGTGCGTGTCCCTCGCTCGCTGTGTGTCTGTGTTTGTTTGCTTGAGCATGAGCGTGTCCATCCCTCACTGTTTTGTATGTGTCCCCTCTTGCTGTGAGTATGTGTGACCCTTTTACAGTGTATGTGAGTGTGCTTCCCTCACTGCGTGTGTGTGTGTGTGGGTGTGTGTATGCGTGCCACTCCCACACTGTGTGTGTGTCCCTCCCTTGCTGTGTGTCTGTGTGTGTGTGACTCCCTTGCTTTGTGCGAGTGTGTACCTCTTGCTGTGTGTGCGCGTGTCACTCCCTCGCTCTGAGTCTGTGTACATCCCTTGTGTGTGTGTTTGTCCCTCCCTCGCTGTGTGTGCGCATATCTTCCTTGCTCTGTTTGTGTGTGTGCGTGTGTGTGTGTGTGTGCGCACACATGCGTGTCCCTCCTTCGCTTTGCATGTGTATGCCCCCGTCCCTCGCAGTGTGTGTGTCCCTCTCTCGCTGTGTGTCTGCGTGTATCCCCCTCACTGTGTGTATGTGCTTGTCGCTATATCGCTGTGTGTGTGTGAATGTGTGAATGTGTGTGTATGTGTGTGTGTATTTGTGCGCATCCGTCCCTCGCTTTGCGTGTATGTGCCTCCTCTCAATTTGTGTGCACATGCCCTCCCCTTCGCGGTGGGTGTGCTTGTCCCTCCTTCTCTGTGTGTCCCTCTCTCATTGTCACTCCCTTGCTGTGTGTGTGCGTGTCCCTCCCACGCTGTGTGTGTCCATGCTCCCTCCCTCCCTGCGTGTCTCAGCGTGTCCCTCCCTCGCTCTGTGTGTGTGTCCCGCGCTCTCTGTGTATGTGCATGTGCATGTCCTTCCCTCGCGCTGTGTGTGTGTGTGTGTGTGTCCCTCCCATGCTGCGTATGTGTGAGTTACCCCCTTGCTGTGCGTGTGGGTGTCGTTCTTGCTGTGCATGTGTCATCTCCTCGCTGTGTGGGTGCGTGTCCCTCTCTTGCTCTTTGCGCGTGTGTGTGTGTGTGTGTATGTGTGTGTATCCTTGTTCCTCACTTGCTGTGTGTGTGCGTGCCCCTCTCTCGCTGTGTGTCTGTGTTTGTGTGCTTGAGCATGAGTGTGTCCATCCCTCGCTGTGTGTACATGTCCACCCTTGCTGTAAGTATGTGTGACCCTTTTACAGTGTATGTGAGTGTCCTTCTCTCGCTGCGTGTGTGTGTATGCGTGTCACTCCCACAGTGTGTGTGTGTGTGTCCCTCCCTTGCTGTGTGTGTGTATATGTGCGTGTCCCTCCCTTACTTTGTGCGTGTGTGTGTGTGTGCACCTCTTGCTGTGTGTGCGCATGTCACTCCCTCGCTCTGTGAGTGTGTGTCCGTCCCTCGTGTGCGTTTGTGTCCCTCCCTTGTTTTTGTGCTTATCCCCACCATTGTGTGTCCGCATCGCCCCTCGCTGTGTGAGTGCCTGCCCCCCTTGCTGTGTGTGCGTGTGTCCCTCCCTCGCCATGTCTGTGCCTGTCCCCTCTCGCTGTGTGTGCGTGCCCCCTCTCAATTTCTGTGCACATGTCCTCCCCCTCGCCGTTTGTCTGCTTGTCCCTCCTTCCCCGTGTGTGTTCGTGTTCGTCCCTTGCTGCTAATGTGAGTGTCCCTCTCTCACTCTGTGTGTTTGTGTACATCCCTCCATCACTGTGTGTGTGCATGTCCTTTCCTCGCTGTGTGTGTGTGCGTGTGTTTGTGTGTGTGTATATATATGTATGCGTGTCAATTCTTCACTGTGCCTGTGTGTTCCTCCCACGCTGTGTGAGTGTGTGTGTGTGTTCTTCCAGGTGTGTGTGTGTGTGTGTGTGTGTGTGTGTGTGTGTGTGTATGTCCTTCCCTTGCTCTGTGTGTGTGTGTGTGTGTGTGTGTCCCTCTCTCGCTGTGTGTGTGTGTTCCTCACTCACGGTGTGTACGTCCCTCCCTCACTGTGTTTGTGTGTGTGAGTATATGTGTGTGTAAGTTTCACTCCCACGCTGTTTGTGTGTCCCTCTCTCACTGTGTGTGCGTGTCCCTCATTCTCTGTGTGTGCGTGTCCATCCCTCGCTGTGTGTGTGTATGACCATTCATCGCTGTGTGTGCATGTCCTTCCCTCCCTCACTGTGTGTGTGTGTGTCCTTCCCTTGCTGTGTATGTGCGTGTGTGTGTGTGTCCCTCCCTCTCTGTGTGTGTGTGTGTGTGTGTGTGTGTGTCCCTCCCTTGCTCTTTGTGTCTTTCCCCGTTGCAGTCTGAGTGCATGACCCCCCTTGCTGCGTGCGCGTGTGTACCTCCCTCGCCGTGTCAGTGCGTGTCCCCTCTCACTGTATGTGTGTTCCTCGCTCTCTGTGTATGTGCACGTGCATGTCCTTCCCTCACTCTGTGTGCATGTCCTTCCCTCGCTGTGTCTGTGTGTGTCCCTTCGCTGCGTGTCCCTCCCACGCTGTGTGTGTCCCTTCCTCGCTGTGCGTGTGTGTGTTCTCCCTCGCTGTGTGTGTCCCTTCCTCGCTGTGTGTGTGTGCGTCCCCCCTTGATGTGTGTGTGCGTGTTCCTCCCTTGCTCTGTGTGTGTGTGTGTGTGTGTGTGTGTGTGTGTGTGTGTGTGTGTGTGTGTGTGTCCCTCCTCACTGTGTGTGTGGGGGTGTGTCCCTCCCTCGCTGTGTATGTGTGAGTTTCCCCCCTTGCTCTGTGTCTGTGTGTGTGTGTCCGTCCGGCCCTCTTGGTGTGTGTGCTTGGCCCTCCCTTGTTGTATGAGCATGTGTCTCCCCCCTCGCTGTGTGTGCGTGTCCCTCTCTTGCTCTCTGTGTGTTTGTGTGTCCCTCCCTCGCTGTGTATGCATGGCCCTCCTGGCTGTGTGTGTGCGTATCCCTCTCTCACTGTGTGTGTCTGTGTTTGTGTGCTTCCTCATGCACGTGTCGCTCCCTCGCTGTGTGTGCATGTCCCTCCCACGCTGTCGGTGTGTGTGTGAATGTCCCTCCCTCGCTCTGTGTGTATGTGTGTGGTCTCACCCTCGCTGTGTGTGTGTGTGTGTGCGTGTCCCTCCCTTGCTGTGTGTGTGTGTGTTCCTCCCTCGCTGTGTATGTATGAGTTACCCCCTTACTCTGTGTGTGTGTGTGTGTCCCTCCCTTGCTGTGTATGTGCATGTCCCTCCCTCGCTGTGTATGTGTGAGTTACCCCCTTGCTGTGTGTGTGTGTCCCTCTTGCTGTTCATGTGTGTGCTTGGCCCTCCTTCGTTGTGTGAGCATGTTCTCCCCCCTCGCTGAGTGTGCGGTGTCCCTCTCTTGCTGTGTGTGTTCGTGCACCTCTCTCGCTGTGTATCTGTGTTTGTGTGCTTGAGCATGAGCGTGTCCATCCCACTCTGTGTGTCCGTGTCCCCCTCTTGCTGTGAGTATGTGTGACCCTTTTACAGTGTATGTGAGTATCCTTCCCTCGCTGTGTGTGTGTGTGTATGCGTGTCACTCCCACACTGTGTGTGCCCCTCCCTTGCTGTGTGTCTGTGTGTGTGTGTGCGTGTCCCTCCCTTGCTTTGTGTGTGTGCGCGCCTCTTGCTGTGTGTGCGCATGTCACTCCCTCGCTCTGTGAGTGTGTCCGTCCCTTGTGTGCGTGTGTGTCCCTCCCTTGCTCTTTGTGCATATCACCACCATTGCGTGTCCGCATCACCCCATCACTGTGTGAGTGCCTGTACCCCCTTGCTGTGTGTGCGTGTGTCCCTCCCTCGCCATGTCTGTGCGTGTCCCCTCTCGCTGTGTGTGTGCGCCCCCTCTCAATTTCTGTGCACATGTCCTCCCACTCGCCGTGTGTCTGCTTGTCCCTCCTTCCCTGTGTGTGTGCGAGTCCCTGCCTTACTGTTTATGTGCAGGTCCCTCTCTCGCTCTGTGTGTTTGTGTACATCCCTCCCTCGCTGTGTGTGCATGTCCTTCCCTCTGTGTGTGTGTGTGTGTGTGTGTGTGTGTGTGTGTCCCTTCCTCGCTGTATGTGTGTGTCCCCCCCTGGCTGTGTGTGTGCGTGTCCCACTCTCACTGTGTGTGTCTGAGTTTGTGTGCTTGCGCATGTGCGTGTCCCTCCCTCGCTGTGTGTGTCCCCCTCTTGCTGTGAGTGTGTGTGTCCCTCTTGCAGTGTATGTGAGTGTCCCTCCCTCACTGTGTGTGTGTGTATCTGTATATGTGTCAATTATTCACTGTGCCTGTGTGTCCCTCCCACGCTGTGTGAGTGTGTGTGTGTGTCCCTCTAGCTGTGTGCGCGTGTCACTCCCTCACTGTGTGTTGTGTGTGTGTGTCCCTCCCTCGCCGTGATAATGCGTGTCCCCTCTCACTTTCTGTGCACATTTCCTCACCCTCGCCATGTGTGTGCTTGTCCCTCCTTCCCTGTGTGTGTGTCCCTCCCTCGCTCTGTGTGTGTGTGTGTGTGTGTATGTCCTTCAGTAGCTGTGTGTGTCCCTTACTTGCTCTGTGTGTGTGCATGTCCTTCCTTCCCTCTCTGTGTGTGTGTGTGTGTGTGTGTGTGTGTGTGTGTGTGTGTGTGTGTGTCACTCTCTCACTGTGTGTGTACGGTTCACTCCCTCGCTGTTTGTGTGTTCCTCGCTCGCTGTGTGTGTGTGTGTCTCACCCTCACTGTGTATGTGTGTGTCCCTCCGTTGCTGTGTGCGTGTGTCCCTCTCTCGTTGTGTGTGCGTGTTCCTCACTCAGAGTGTGCGTGTCCATCCCTCATTGTGTGTGTATGTCTGTGTGTGTACATCCCTCCCTCGCTGTGTGTGTGTCCCTCCCTTACTGAGTGTGTGTATGTGTGTGTGCGTGTGTGTGTACGTTTCACTCCCTCGCTGTTCGTGTGTCCCTCTCTCACTGTGTGTGCGTATCCCTCATTCTCTGTGTATGCGTGTCCATCCCTCGTTGTGTGTGTGTGTGTGTGTGTGTGTGTGTGTGTGTGTGTGTGTGTGTCTCCCTCGCTATGTGCATGTCCCTCCCTCGCTGTGTGTGTGCGTGTCTCTTCCTCGTTGTGTGTGTGTATCCCTTTCTTGCCGTCTGTCTGTGTGTGTGTGTGTGTGTGTCCCTTCGCTGTGTGTCTGTGCGTGTCCCTTCCTCGCTGTGTGTGCGCGTGTCCCTGCCTCGCTGTGTGTGTGTGCTCGTCCCCCCTTGCTGTGTGTGTGAGGGTGAGTGTCCCTTCCTCACTCTGTGTGTGCATGTCTCCCTCGCTGTGTGTGTGTGTGTCCCTCCCTCGCTGTGTGTGTGTGTCCCTCCCTCATGTGTGTATCCCTCGCTCTGTGTGTGCGCATGTCCCTCCCTCGCTGTGTGTCTGTGGGTATCCCCCTCACTGTGTGTGTGTACATGTCCTTCCCTCGGTGTGTGTCTGTGGGTATCCCCCTCGCTGTGTGTGTGCATGTCCTTCCCTCGCTGTGTGTCTGTGGGTATCTCCCTCCCTTTGTGTGTTTGCGTGTCACTCCCTTGCTGTGTGTGTGTGTGTGTGTGTGTGTGTGTGTGTGTGTCCAAAATTTGCACCATCAGTGAATTGGCCATCATAAATTGACTGTGGTATTCAGGAATGTGTGGTTTAAGTAAGTTCACCACGAGAAATGCAGGATTTAATGTATAGGTAGAGGGGTGGGTCTGGGTAGGATGCTCTTCAGAGTTTTGGAATGGACTGGTTGGGCCGAATGGCCTGGTTCCACACTATGGCGATTCTATCCAGGTTATTGTCCAGTCCTGTCAACCATCCCCGTCTCTTACACCTTGACTTATCCCCAATATTCTCCTTAACTCTGTAATCTCCCCCAGACTCTAAAACACTCCTTGGCGATGTAACCTTCTCGAGTCCTTACAAAGATCGATATGTCTGTCACCTCTTCCAGCTTTTAGAACCCTCCCTATAACTATTACCATTTGGTACAGCACTCCCAATCACTGTTCCCTCTTGAAACTCCCATTAACATTTGTATCTCTGAACACTCATCTGGACTGTCTCAACTTCCCTTTGACAGTTACGTGCTGAGACCTGCTCTATATCAGTGAAGTAATTAAGTCTTGGCAACACTCATTGTCATAATCTCCCTCCAGCATTATAGCACTGAGGATCTGTAGAAGCTCTTTTCAACCCGACAGCCATCTCTGTGTCTGTAATGTCCTCCACTCCCCATTATACATTCTCTCTGACCTCCTCTGTAGTCCACTAAACACTCCCTAACACTGTCTGTATCAGTGTAAACTTCTCCAGAAGCACAACCTTCCCTATCTGTGTAAATCCCTACACTGGTCCCTATCCCTCTCAGCCCCGTCTACCAATACAACCCTCCATGTCTGTGTATTCACCTTCAGTCCCTACTCACCTCCCTATCTGTGTAACCTTCTCCATGCTTTTTTGCTTCAGTCTCTTCAACTGTCCCTGTCAGTGTAACCTCTTTCAGATGCGAAAATTCTCCTCTTTTTGACTTACTCAGACCACATACCCCTTACTATCTGTAACCTACTCCTATCTGAGAAACCTACCTCTGCAAATTGCTCCAACTCTTCAACTCTCCATAAGCTCCTGCAGCTCTTACATCCCTCCCGATCTACCAAATCTCTTCCAGTCCCTAAACACTAACAGTCTGTGGAGACCCGACCACCATCCCCATCAGTGTAATCCTCTCAGATCTCTGCAGTAATCCTGATCTGTCGAACTCATTCCATGCCTGTTCCTCTCCCAATCCAGTCCCTACAGAACCCACTATCTATTTAACACTCTCCTGTCACTATCACCCCCATGTCAATGTAAGCTCCTCCTGTGTCTCCACCATCTACCCATCTTCATAACCTTGTCCAGCTCTTACACCACTATCTGTTTAAACGTCACCCTCCCCTACAACTTCCTCCTGTTTGTGCTATGGTCCCTTATCTGTGAAACTGTTTCTGACGAAAATTGTTATCCCAGTCTCTGAACAGAAATCCAGCTTCCACAGCCTCCATAACCCCCAGAACCTAAGCCTTCCTATGTCTATAAACATCCTCAGTCACGACTACCCTGCATATCTCTGTTTGTTCTTCCAGTCGATAAAAACATCTTTATCTCTGTAATCTGCTCAGCTCCCTAAAACAGTCCCTGTCTGTGATCCAGCCCTGTCCTACAAACATCCTTATCCCTGTAAACTTCTCCATCGCTCCCAACATTCCCATCTCCATGTCAGCCCTACAGCTCTCCACATTTCTGTCACCTCCTGTGGGTCTATGGTCCTCCCTCCCTGTGAAATCACCGCCAGTCCCCACACACCCCCCCTCCCAATCTGGGTCCGCTGCTCCAGATCAGACCATTGCTGTCTTTGTAAACACCTGCACTCCTGACAACTCTTCCCATTTGTGTAACCTCTTTCAGACTCCATACTCTCCAGCTTCCTGAATCGTCTTCCTGCATTGCAACCAAAACCACATGTTTCTGTAATATCCATCAGTGCTTACACCCTCCCCAACTCAGTAACCACTTGCAGCCCTAACAAAACGCCTAAACTGTGAAGCCTCTCATTTCACAACAATCCTCCCTCCCTCCCTCCTCAAATCACCATGAAACCTCACAATTACTGAAGCCTCTTTTTGGCACTACAAACCTCCTAATGTCTGCAAAATCCTCCTGTCCTGATATTACTCTCTATCTCTGTAACCCCCACCAACCTCCAGTGCCCTTCTGGGGAACATGGCAGAGGAGGGAAGGTTTGTAAAGTCCAAGCCATGTTACGGAGGTAGAATTCTAGGAATTACAGATTTGGTCGAATGTCTGTGGTGTGCAGATTCTTGGCGAGGACTCTAAAGACAGGATTTATGACTACTTGGAAAACCATATTTAAATTAGCCACAGTCAGTATGGGTTTGTGAGGGGTCAGGTCATGCCTCACAAACCTCATTGAATTCTTTGAGGATAGGGCAGAATATGTTAATGGCTCAATCAGAAATGAAGGAAAATTGAGGGACAGGGAAATCTGCCTGTCTGGATACAGGATTGGATGGCCTAGAGAAGACAGAGGGGGTCAGCAGATGGACAGTATTGAGCCTGGAGCTCATGACCAGTGGTGTTCCGTAACAATCAGCTCTGGGACTCTGCTCTTTGTGATTTTTGTAAATGACTTGGACGTGGAAGTTGGGGAGTGGGTTTGTACGTTTGCCAATAATATGAAGGTTGGTGGAGTGTTGTTGAATGTGGAAGGCTGTTGTAGGTTGCAATAGGACATTGACAGGACGCAGAGCTGGGCTGGAAGTGACAGATGGAGTCCAATCTGGAAAGGTGTGAAGTGATTCATTCTGGAAGGTTGAATTTGAATACAGAATACTGGGTGACAGGCAGAATACTTGGCAGTGCGGAGGAACAGAGATCATGGGGTCCGTTTCCATAGATCTCTCAAAATCGCCACGCACGTTGGTAGGGTTGTTAAAAAGGCATATGTTGTGTTGGCTCCCTTTTAGAAGGGGATTGAATGTAAGAGCCGTGAGGTTTTACTGCATCTTTATAGCGTCCTGGTGAGACCACACTTGGAATATTGTGTTCAGTTCTGGTCCCCTGTTTACAGGAAGGCTGTGCATGTTTTAGAGAGCGTACACAGGAGATTTACCAAGATGCTTCCTGGAATGGAAGGCAGTTGTTCCGAAGAAAGGTTGAGGTAGCGAAGGCTTTTTTCATTGGAGAAGGGGGCGGGGCGACTTTGTGGAGGTGAACAAGATGATAAGAGGCACAGAGTGAGTGAATAGTCAGAGACTTTTCCTCCTGTGCCATAAATGGCAATTACAAGGCGGCATAATTTTAAGGTGAATGGAGGTAAAGTTGACAGTGAAGAAGGTTATCTATAATACAACAGGATGAACAGTACTGCTGGGATAGTGGGCTGAAGAATAGCAGATGGAATTTAATTAGATAAAGGTGAGGTGCTCCATTTTGGTGAAACAAACCAGGGTGGGACCTGTTCAGTTAATGTTCAGGCCCTGTGTAGGGTTTTCAGTCAGTGACCCAGGTACACAGTTCTATGAATGTGGTGTCACAGGTAGACAGGCTGGTGAAGCAGGCATTTGGGATGGTTACCTTCATTGGGGAGAGCATTAAGAGTAAGAGTTGGGATGTCATGTTGTGGCAGTAAAAGACATTGATGAGGCCACCATTAAAACATTGTTGATCAGTCGGAAGAACTCATCTAGTTCACTAACCTCCTTTAGGGAAGGACATCAAATATTCTGACCTGGTCAGGCCGACATGTGACTCCAGACCCACAGCAATATGGCTGACTCTGAGCTACCCTCTCAGTAATTAGAAGAGCGGTCAAAGAACGTTGTTCCAGGCAGTGACACCCACATCCCATGAATGAATATATAAAAATACATATATCCCTCCCTACCTCTGCAAACCCCTCCAGCTGCAGCAATCCGTCCTGGCTTTGTAACACCGTTCAGGCCCTTGCCCCTCTCTGTAACACTCTCACCACCTCCAGCACCTTCACCTCTCCCTGTTTCTATTCTGTCAATGAACCCTGGCCGTGGCTCCCCTTCCCACAGCCCTCCTCCTGCGATCAGACCCATTGCAATCCATTAACATTTACTCCTAAATCACTCTATCACTTCAGGATTTTAAGTACTTTTTGGTAATCTTCTCAGCCTCATAATCTAGTATGATCCCTTTTGTCCTGACTGAGGGATCAGTGGGAATTTCTTGCTGCGGTTTTTACTGTTTCAATCGAATGTCCTTTTGTTGAGTATTTTGCATTGTCCCTTCAAATGTTTTCCACTGTCCATTTACAGACACCTATTTCAGTCTGTTTAGCCTGTTTACCTTGGTCAGTTCTCCTCTCAACTTCATGTCATTGGCTATTTTTGTTTCCAGTTGTAGCTTGTCTTTTCTGTGATTCACTTTAAAACTTTGTTTATTTAAACTGCACTTTATCACAATTTCCCGAAGGATCCCTGCAGGTGACATTACTCATTCACTAAGTTTCATCACACGGTCGCTCTGCGATAGTTATGTCCCTTAACAGTTGCACAATGTGTTTTTCAAAGAAACACTGAAAAAAAATTAACCGAACTCCTCTTCCAATATCAATGTTTACCGTGTGATTGTCCCAGATTATACAAATATTGAAGTTTTACAAAATTATCACAATGCCTTTGTTAAAAAGAATCCAATGAGTTCCTGTTTAATGTAGTGACGAGCCATGAAATGCTGTTCGGTGGCTAAAACCGTTCTGCTGCTTCTGTCCTTGGCAAGTCGTAGCCAGAATGTACATTCAGACTGACACTACTTCATGATCTGAGGCTAAATGATTTCTCTGTAATGCCTTTGTTATCCATTATTGTTCGCGTTACCCATTTTGCCTGAGTTTGGACAAGATTACGAACCACTGCATATTATTGTTCACCCTGTATCCATGTCTCCCTGGTGTCTAAATCTCTTTTATCTCTGTGTCACAAATCCATCGACCTTATTGCAGCAACGTTGTCTGTTCAAAACAAAAACATAATATACTCTCTCCCACAATTTTCTGTCACAAATCTATTTGCTGATGTACAGTTTTAGTTAAACTCTATCCCATCCTGTTCCTTCCTGCCTGTCTTCAGCCACATTCCCAGGCTATTCCATTGCGTCACCTTTTCCCTTTGGATTTGGAAAGCTCCTTTCACCTGCATCCTCTCTGCCAGTTTAATGTCCTGTCCAGAAACCTACCAACATGATTGGCCAGGACACTGCTCCCAGAGCAGTTCCAGGGGGACCATTCCAATAGTTTTTTTAAAAAATCAGGTATGGGATGTGGGTGTCTCTGGCTGACCAGCCTTTCTTGCCCAGCCCTAGCTGCCTTTGAGCTGAGTAACGTGCTTGGCCATTTCAGAGGGTCATTGAGAGGCAAACACTTTGCTGTGGGTATGTCGTGCAGACCACGTGAGGATGGGCAGATGTCCTTCTCTAAAGGACAAGTGTTTGGATTTGTTGTACATCAGTAATAGTTTCATACTTATTTGTGGATTGTTAATTATTTTATTTTAAATTATTGATTTCAAATGTCATCTTTTCTGATGGTGAGATTCAATCCTGCCTCCCCTGAACATTAGCTGAGGTTTTGGATACATTCTCTCGCAATAATACAACTAGGCCATTACTTCACCTGCTCACTGGTTGCTCATCCCTGTGCACTGATACCAGGGCATCATGAAGCTAAACCCATTCTTCTGACACAATTGTGGATCCTGACATCTTCCAGCAACCTGGAACTATTACTTAATATCGCTCCATTTTCCAGATCTCTGTGGAAATCAGTGCCAGTCTCCATGTGTAACCCTCACTGCATCTGTTTAATTTCCCATCCTGTCTATTTCTCTGACTCCTGTAGGTACTCAGGAAAGTCCTGACTCAACAGCCTTCCCAGCTGCTGGGTGGATCGTCCATCACCTCATTGAATGCAGTTGGTCTGCCAGAGAGAGACAAAGGGAAAGGAGATCTGGAGCCTTCAATAAATCCTGTAGTGAGGTAAGGTCACCCACAGTGCACACAGCAAAGAACAATGAGAGGGCTCCAAACATCTGTTAACACAACATGACAAGATACAGTGCTGGAGCACAGTACACACACACCCCAGGCTCAATCACCACCCCAATGTAAGTTGTGTTATATTAAAACTCACTACTGTGTAACAGTGTATCTATTGCATGTCTTGTGGTCCAGTGTCTTCAATCATTTTTAATTCCTATAACAGATCCGATCACTGTAACCTCCTCCCTTCCCGATAGTACTTCCACATATTTGAAATGTACTGCATTCCAGACTACCTTCCCTCTCCCTGTAACTTGGTTCAGTGTCGACAACATGCCTTTTCTCGGTTGCCTTCTCCTCCAAGAATGTAAACACAAGGACTGCAGATGCTGGAAACCAGAGTCTAGATTACAGTGGTGCTGGAAAAGCATGGCAGGTCAGGCAGCATCCGAGGAACAGGAAAATCGACGTTTCGGGCAAAAGCCCTTCATCAGGAATAGAGGTGGGGAGCCTGCAGAGTGGGAAGATAAATGAGAGGTGGGTGGGGATGGGGAGAAAGTAGCATAGAGTACAATAGGTGAATCGGGTGGGGAAGGTGGTGATAGGTCAGAGTGGAGGATGGGGAAGGTAGCAAAGAGTACAATGGGTGAATGGGGGTGGGGATGGGGGTGATAGATCAGAGAGGAGGGTGGAGTGGATAGGTGGGAAGGGAGATAGGCCATTAGGACAGGTCATGAGGGCGGCGCTGAGCTGGAAGGCTGGAGGTGGGGTGAGGTATGGGAAGGGGAAATGAGGAAACTGGTGAAGTCCACATTGATGCCCTGGGTTGAAGTGTTCCGAGGCGGAAGGTGAGATGTTATTCCTCCAGGTGTCGCATGGTGATGAAGCAGCGGTGGAGGAAGCCCAGGATCTGCATGTCCTCGGCAGAGTGGGACGGGGCGTTGAAATGTTGGGCGACAGGGCGGGGGGGTTGATTCGTGCGGGTGTCCCAGAGATGTTCCCTAAAGCGCTCTGTTAGGATATGTCCAGTTTCCCCAATGTAGAGGAGACAGCATAGGGAGCAACTGATACAATAAATGATATTGGTGGATGTGCAGGTAAAACTTTGGATGTGGAAGGCTCCTTTGGGGCCTTGGATGGTGGTGAGGGGAGAGATGTGGGTGCAGGTTTTGCAATTTCTGCAGTGGCAGGGGAAGGTGCCAGGAAGGGAGGGTGGTATTTTGGAGGGCATGGACCTGACCAGATAATCACTGAGGGAACAGTTTTGCGGAAGCGGAAAGGGGTGGGGAGGGAAATATATCCCTGGTAGTGGGGTCTGTTTGGAGGTGGCAGAAATGTCCCCGGATGAATTGGTTTATGTGAAGGTTGGTAGGGTGGAAGGTGAGCACCGGGGGGTGCTGTCCTTGTTATGGTTGGAGGGATGGGATCTGAGGGTGGAGGTGCGGAATGTGGGCGAGATGTGTTGGAGGGCCTCTTTTACCACGTGGGAAGGAAAATTGCAATCTCGAAAGAAGGAGGTGATCTGGTGTGTTCTGTGGTGGAACTGGCCCTCCTGGGAGCAGGTATGGCGGAGGCGGAGGCTTTGGGAATACGGGTTGGCAATTTTGCAGCCAGGAGGGTGGGAAGAGGTGTAATCTAGGTAGATGTGGGAGTCGGCAGGTTCGCAAAAAATGTTGGTGTCAAATCGGTTGTCATTAACGGGGATGGAGAGGCACAGGAAGGGGAGGGAGGTGTCAGAGATGGTCCAGGTAAATTTAAGGTCACGGCGTGTATTAAATTCATTGATGTGTGGATGGAGGGGGATAAAGGTGAGGCCTTTGCTGAGGACTGATTATTCGTCCTCAGTGAGGGGGAGGTCAGGGAAATGGTGAAAACTCGGCAGTACTGGGAGCTAGGACCAAGCGTAGGTGTGGAGCTGGGGGAGGTGACGGAGCCTGTAACTGGAGTGGGTGTGGTGTTAGGGGGAATGGGGATGGAGTCATGAGCAGGGGTGGTGTTCCCATCAGGGTTCTGGGGGCAGAGATGGTGACGGTGGGACCTGGGGGGTTGTCAGCAGAATGCAGGTGAGTGGCGTTGGTGGGGGCGGAAGTGATGACAAACACGGCAGTGGGGGGGGGGCGTGGAAGTCGCTGTGTGTGTGACATCAGCGATGATGTGAGGGGCGGAAGTGATGTCACTTGTGGTGTATGAGGAATTGTGAGCGGCAGAAATGGCATTTACATTATTTTAAACAATAATTTCCTGTCACAAATCAGTTTGACAATGTCGTATTTTAATTAAACTCAATCCCTTACTGTTCCTTTCTGTTTGTCTTCATCCACATCTCCATGGTGTTCCAATATTTCAACCTTTCTCTTTGGACTTGGGAATTTCCATTCACCTCAGACCTGTCCCCCTTCTCATCTGTGTCCGTTTATAGCACACTGCATAATCCTGGTACCAGAGGAGCCTATCCCAATAAAATAGCTCAGTCCTCCCTGAGTACTGGTAGCAGAGCTCACTGGTCAGAACCACTTCTGATGATACCATTGTGTGATCCTGATACATTCCTGCACTCTGCTAATATCACTCAGTCTCTCTCCATGTGATATCCCTCACTGTGTGGGTCTAATTGCAGTCTCTATCGGTGTCTCTCACTCTTGCAGCTACTCCACTCTTGAGCTAACAGAATTCTCCAATCCAGAGAGATGCAGCAGAACAGGCCAGGAATGGAGATTCGGATTTTCCAGATCCCTGTGGGATTCAATGCCATTCTCCATGTGTAACCTTCATTGCATCAGTGTAATTTTCTATTCTGTCAATTTCTCTGTCTCCTGTTGGTATTCCCGATGTCCCTGATGCAGCAGAATTACCAATTCCTGTCTTGTCCATTACCACATTGAAGACAGTTGGTCAGCCAGAGAGATGGAGAGTGAGATCTGGAGCCTTCAGTAAATCCTGCAGCCGGTAAGATCACTCACAGTAAGCAGCACAGGGAGGAGTTAGTGGACTGTAATTCAGAACCTGAGGGCATGATGTCGGAACAATGCTGGGCAAGGAACATGAGAAAATTCTCAGGCTTCATTATCACCATCTTGTCTGTAAATTCATCTGTTCCACAGAACCCTCCCTATGTCTGTCAGTTTCTCCATTGTCTGTTTCATCGATACCACTTCCCTTATCTCTATCAGCCCCTACAATCCTGCTTCTCCCTGTAAGCTGTAAGCTCCTCATATTAGTAAAACTCTCCAAGTCTCTGCCTTTGCCTTTAATCCCGGGTTCTGTCACATCTCTGCTTATCTGTGAAAAACAACTCGTCAGTTCCTCAAGCCATCCTAGTCAGTGTAGTCCTTTCCAGACCTGAAAAACCTCCCTGCCTTTGTGACTTTTTTGAACTCCTACTACCTCCATGATCTCTGTGACCTTCCTGTCACGACAACGAAAAAGCTCTGTACCTGAGTAACCTCCTCCAACTGTTAGACTCCTCCTTGTCTCTGGGCACAAAGCAGTGTGACCCTGCTTCTCTCATGAATTAGTTACTGCATTTCTAATGATGACTATGAACTCTTCCTGTCTCTAAAACGCACTCAGTCTCTGTAAACTCTGCTGGTCCAGATTGATGTAATTTCCTTCGGTAACTACAAACCTTTATACCTTTAATCTCCTCCAGACGCGACCACACAGTTTATTTCTATAACCTCTCTGAGTGATGGAGTCATAGAGGTGTACTGTATGGAAACAGACCCTTCTGTACAACCCGCCCATGCCAACCAGATATCTCAAACCAATCTAGTCCCACCTGCCAGCACGGCCATATCCCTCCAAACCCTTCCTATTCATATACCCATTCAAATATTTCCTAAATGTTGAAATTGTATCAGCCTCCACCACATCCTCTGGCAGCTGGTTCCATACTCGTACCATCCTCTGAGTGCAAACATTGCCACTTAAGTCTCTTTTACATCTTTCCCCTCTCACCCTAAACCTATGCCCTCTGGTTCTGGACTCCCCGACCCCAGGGAAAAGACTTTGTCTATTTATCCTATCCATGCCCCTCATAATTTTGTAAACCTCTATAAGGTCAGCCTCCAATGCTGAAGGGAAAGCAGCCCCAGCCTGTTCAGCATCTCCCTGTAGTTCAAATTCTCCAACCCTGGCAACATCCATGTAAATCTTTTCTGAACCCTTTCAATTTTCACAACATTTTTCCTGAAAGGAAGGAGACCAGAGAAATTGCACAAAATATTACAACAGTGGCCTAACCAATATTGCGGCTATACAGGACATGACCTCCCAACTCCTGGACTCAATACCCTGACCAATAAAGAAAAGAATAACAAACGCAGCCATCACTATCCTATCTACCTGCGACTCCATTTTCAAAGAGCTATGAACCTACACTCCAAGGTCTCTTTGTTCAACAACACCCCTGATGAACTTACCATTACGTGTATAAGTCCTGCTAAGAATTGCTTTTCCAAAATGCAGCACCTCGCATTTATCTGAATTAAACTCCATCTGCCAGTTAGCCCACTGTCCCATCTGGTCCAGATTCTGTTGTAACCCTCTTCGCTGTCCACTACACCTCCAATTTTGTTGTCATCTGCAAACTTACTAACTGTAACTCTTATGCTCTCATCCAAATCATTTATGTAAATGACAAAAAGTAGAGGGCACAGCACTGATCCTTGTGACACTCCACTGGTCACAGGCCTCCAGTCTGAAAAACAACCCTCCACCACCACCATCTGTCTTTTACCTTTGAGCCAGTTCTGTATCCAAATGGCTAGTTTTCCCTGTATTCCATGAGATCCAACCTTGCTTAGCAGTCTCCCATGGGGAACCTTATCGAACGCCTTACTGAAGTCCATATAGATCACATCTATCACTCTGCCCTCATCAATCTTCTTTGCTACTTCTTCAAAAAATTCAATCAAGTTTGTGAGACATGATTTCCCATGCACAAAGCCATGTTGACTATCCCTAATCAGTCCTTGCCTTTCCAAATGCATGTGCATCCTGTCCCTCAGGATTCCCTCCAACAACGTGCCCACCACTGAGGTCAGGCTCACCGGTCTATAGTTCCCTGGCTTCTCTTTACCACCCTTCTTAAAAAGTGGAACCACTTTTGCCAACCTCCAATCTTCCAGCACGTCACCTGTGATTATTGATGATACAAATATCTCAGCAAGAGGCCCAGCAATCACTTCTCTAGCTTCCCACAGAGTTCTTGGGTACACCTGATCAGGTCCTGGGGTGTTATCCACCTTTAACCGTTTCAAGACATCCAGCACTTCCTCCTCTGTTTCTCTGGACATTTTGCAAGATGTCACCATCGATTTCCCTACTGTCTATATCTTCCATATCCTTTTCCACAGTAAATACTAATGCAAAATATTCATTTAATATATCCCCCATTTTCTGTGGCTCCACACAAAGGCCGCCTTGCTGACCTTTCAGGGGCCGTATTGTCTCCCTAGCTACCCTTTTGTCCTTAATATCTTTGTAAAAATCCTTTGCATTCTTCTTAATTCTATTTTCCAAAGCCATCTCATGTCCGCGTTTTGCCCTCCTGATTTCCCTCTTAAGTATACTCCAACTTCCTTTATACTCTTCTAAGGATTCACTCGATCTATATTGTCTATACCTGACATATGCTTCCTTCTTTTTCTGAACTAAACTCTCAATTTCTTTAGTCATCCAGAATTCCCTATACCTACCAGCCTTCCACTACACCCTGACAGGAATATACTTTCTCTGGACTCTTTATATCTCATTTTTGAAGGCTTCCCATTTTCCAGCCGTCCCTTTACCTGCGAACATCTGCCTCCAATCAGCTTTCAAAAGATCTTGCCGAATAATGTCAAACTGGGCCTTTCTCCAATTTAGAACATCAACTTTTATATCTGGTCTATCCTTTCCATTACTATTTTAAAACAAATAGAATTATGGTCGCTGGCCTCAAAGAGCTGGCCACTGACACCTCACTCACCTGCCCAGCCTTATTTTCTAACAGTAGGTCAGATTTTGCACTTTCTCTCGTCGGTACATCCACATACGGAATCAGAAAATTTTCTTGTACACAATTAAGAAATTCCTCTCCATCTAAACCTTTAACACTATGGCAGTCCCAGTCAATGTTTGGAAAGTTAAAATCCCCTACCATACCTACCCTATTATTCTTACAGATGGCTGAGATCTCCTTATAAGTTTGTTTGGCAATTTCCCTTTGACTATTGGGTGGTCTGTAATACAATCCTAATAAGGTGATCATCCCTTTCTTATTTCTCAGTTCCACCCAAGTAACTTCCCTGGATGTATTTTTGGGAATATCTTCCCTCAGCACAGCTGTAATGCTATCCCTAATCAAAAATGCCACTCCCTCTCCTCTCTCACCTCCCTTTCTATCCATCCTATTGCATTTGTATCGTGGAACATTAAGCTGCCAAGCCTGCCCATCCCTGAGCCATGTTTCTGTAAATGCTATGAGATCCCAGTCCCATGTTCCTAACCATGCCCTGAGTTAATCAGCCTTCCCTGTTAGGCCCCTTGCATTGAAATAAATGCAGTTTAATTTATTAATCCTACCTTGTCCCTACCTGTCCTGACTGTTTGACTCTCTTCTGTTCTCAGCTGTACCCGTCTCAGATCGAGCTCCCAAAATCCTCCCTGTGATTGTTATCACGTTCCATCCCTGCATTCTCCAAATCCCTGTAAAGTCCACACATTCCTAAAACCCGTCCTGTATCTGTCACCTGTCCCAGATTCCACAAACCTCCCTATCTCTGGAAGACACCACCACCCCCCACTCCCCTGTCCCAGTTACTGCAGCTTGCTGTATCACTAAATGCCAGTAGTCACTATAATATCAGAGTAAGGTGTGAAAGCAGGAATACTGTACTGGGTTAAATGAACAGTCGTGATCATATTGAATGGTGGGACCGACTCTGTATTCAAATGGCCGATGCCTGCTGTTCCTTCCTGTGCTTCTCTATAAACTTACGATCCGTATAACCTCCTTCAGTCTCCACAGCCCTCCCTATGTGTGTAAGCCCCTTCAGTCCCCACAGCCCTCCCTCTCTCCCTAAACTCCTTCAGTCCCCATGACTCTTCCTATCCATGTAGCCTGAATCTTCCCCCACAAACCTCCCTAACTCCATAACCTCCAAAAGGCCCCACGACCCTCCCTATCTCCATAATCACATCCTGACCCAACGACCCTCCCTTTCCGAGTAACCTCCTTCAATCCCCATGATCTTCCTGATCTGTGCAACCTCCTTCAGGCCCAACAGCCCTGCAGATCTCTTTGGCCCCTTCCAGGCCCCACAGCACTCCCTATCTCCATAATGTTCATCAGTCACCACTGCACTCTCTGTGTCCATAATCTCATACAGTCCCCACATCACTCCCTATCTCCATTATGTCCTTCAGTCCCCACGACCCTCCTTATTTCCAAAACATCTATTACCTGTTGAACCTGTAAGCTACCTTTTTCAGATTGATAAACACGAACTCCCATAACCCTTTCTGCTGCCAGTCTGAAACCAAACAGTGTTAACCTGATTGTAGGTCGGGAGCTGAAATATGTTTGAAAGGATATGTCAATGAACAATAACTGGACCCTTAGAAATGTTTTTAAGAAAAAGAGAATGTGTGTTTGAATCTGTTGGATTTTATTTTTATTGGTGAGAATATAAATAGCAGAATAGATACGGGTGTAGGAGTGGTTGTACAGAGGATACGGTTTATTTGAATTTTCAGAAACCTTTACACAAGTTTCAATAAGGGCTAAGGAGTAACTTGGTAGAGAATAGGGCACCTTAACTGTCAGGAGGTGGGTGAGATATTAGACAAAATAGTGTTGTCAGTATTTAATGTGGAGAAAGACATGGAAGCTCGGGAACTTGGGGAAATAAATAGCGATATCTTGGAAAGAATCCTCACCAGAGAAGAGGAAGTGCTGGAATCTGAAAACAAATAAAGGTAGATCAATCCTCAGTCGCTTATTAGGTCGATCCTAGAATATTGTGGGAATCTGGGGAAGAGATTGCAGTGTCCCTTACAGAGATATTTATATTGTCAACAGACACAATGAGTTACCGGAAGACTGGAGGCTAATGCTGTTCCATCACTTAAGGTCTGCAGGGAGCAGCCAGGAAATCACAGCCCAGTGAGCCCAGTGCTGGGTAAGTTGTTGGAGGAGATTCTGAGAGAAAGGAGCTACATATATTTGGAAAGTCAAGGGCTGATTTGAGATAGTCAGCATGGCTTTGTGAGTGGGAAACCATGTTTCACAAACCGGATTGACTCTTCGAGGAGTTGACCAAGAGATGGATGAAGGCAGAGCAGTCAGCGTTGTCTACATAAACTTCAGCAAAGCATTTGACAAGGTTCCAAGGGATGTAGAACATCTAGTCAAGAGGAAGAAGGAAGCTAACTTAAGTTTGAGGAACCAAGGATCCGACGCAGGGCTCTAGAGAGTTACATGGGGCAGCACGGTCGCTCAGTGGTTAGCACTGCTGCCTCACAGCACTAGGGACGTGATTTCAATTGCAGCCCCAGGCGACTGACTATGTGGAGTTTGCACATTCTCTCCATGTCTGTGTGAGTTTCCGATGGGTGCTCCGGTTTCCCCCCACAGCCCAAAGATGTGCAGGTTAGGTGAATCAGCCATGCGTTGTTCAAGAAAGGGAATAGAGATAATCCTGGGAATCACAGACCTGTCAGTCTTCTGTCTGTGATGTGCAGATTATTGGAGAGGGCTCTGAGGTACAGGATTTATGATTCCTTGGAAAACCATTGTTTGATTACAGGAAGTCATCATGGCTTTGTAAGGGACAGGTCATGCCTCACAAATCTTACTGAATCCTTTGGGAATGTGACAAGACACATTTATGGCTCATTGAGAAAGTACAGAGCATGGGACACAGGGAAACCTGCCTGTCTGGATACAGAATGCCTGGCCCATAGATGACAGAGTGTGATGACAGATGGAAATCATTCAGCCTGGAGCTCAGTGACCAGTGGTTTTCTGCAGAGAGAGGTCAAAAAATCTCTGCTCTTTGTAAATTTACGAACGGGTGGAAGAGTGCGTAAGTAAGTTTCCCAATGACACGAAGGTTGGTGGAGTGGTGAATATTGTGGATGTCTGCTGGAGGTTGCAATGGGACATTGACAGGATGTAGAGCTGGGCTGAGAAAGTGGCAGGTGAAGTCAAATCTGGAAAAGTATGAAGTGATGCATTTTGGAAGGTGAGACTTGAATGCAGAATATAGGGGTAAAGGCAGAATTCTGAATAGTGTGGAGGAACAGATGGATCTTGGATTTCATGACCAGAGATCCATCAAATTTGCCACCAAGCTGATAGTTTTGTTAAAAAAGAATATATTATATTGCCTTTCATTAGCTGGGGGATTGAGTTTTAAAGCCATGAGGTTATGCTGCAGCTCTATACAGTTCTGTTTTGATCCCAATTAGAATATTGTGTTCAATTTTGATCCCTTCATTACAGGAAGGATGTGGAAGGTTTAGAGAGGGTAAAGCGGAGATTTACCAGGATACAGCCTGGACTGGAGAGCATGTCTGATAAAGAAAGTTTGAGGGAGCTAAGGCATTTCTCATTGGAGTGAAGAAGAGTGTGGTGCGATTTGGTAGAGGTGAACAAGATGGTGTGAGGCAAAGATAGAGTGAACAGTGAGAGACCTCTTTATCCCATGGCATACATGGTACAAGGGGGCATAATTTTAAGGTGATTGGAGGATGGTTATGGGGAGATTTCAGATGTAGGTTCTTTCCACAGAGAGTGGTGGGTGGGTGGAACGGGTCACTTTAACAGACTCTTGGCTAGGCACATTGATGATAGCAAAATGAAGGGTAGAAAAGTTAGTTTGATCTTACAGTCGGATAAAAGATGGGCGTAGCATCATGGCCGAAGGGTCTTGTGCTGTACTGTTCTGTGTTCTACGTTCTCTATGGTAAACTGGTAATAAGCCCACATCAATGTAAAAGGATATGGCATTCAGGAGGAGCTAGTCAACTGGATACAAATTGGGCTTGATGGTAGGAGACAGAGGGTGATGAGAGACATGTTGCCTTTCTGACTGGAGACATGTGACCAGCGGTGGAGTGGGTCCCCTGTTGTTTGTCATTTGGATAAATGGTTTGGTTGGTAATATTGGTTTTGTGTTAAATAAGTTTTTTGAGTGACACTGAAATTGTTGGTAAAGTGGACAGTGAATGAAGGTTATCTGTGATACAACAGGATGAACTGTACTGCTGGGATAGTGGCTGAAGAATAGCAGATGGAGTTTAATTAGATAAATGCGAGGTGTTCCATTTTGGTGAAACAAACCAGGGTGGGACTTGTACAGTTAATGTTCGGGCCCTGAGTAGTGTTGTGAGTCAGAGACCCAGGGATGCAGATGGACAGTTCTTTGCAAGTGGTGTCACAGATAGACAGGTTGGTGAAGCAGGCGTTTGGGATGGTTACCTTCATTGAGAGTAGAAGTTGGGATGTCATGTTGTGGCTATACAGGACATTAGTCAGGCCACCATAAAAGCATTGTTGACCAGTAGGAAGTACTCATCTGATTCTCTTACGTCCTTTAGAGAAGAACACCTGACATTCTAACCTGGTCTGGCCTGCACGTGACACCAGACCCACAGCAATATGGCTGACTCTGTGCTATACTCTGGGTAATTAGCAGTGGAGCAAAGAATGTTGGTCCAATCAGTGACATCCTCATCCCATGAATGAATAAATTAAAATACATATGTCCCTCCCTACCTCTGCAAACCCCTCCAGCTGCAGCAATCCGTACTGGCTTTGTAACACCGTTCAGGCCCTGACCCCTCTCTGTAACACTCTCACGACCTCCAGCACCTTCAGCTCTCCCGGTTCCTTTTGGGACATAAAACCTTGACAATTATTCCCTCTTCCACCTGACCACCTCCTGCGAGCAGACCCTTTGCAATCCCTCTAAAACTTACTCCTGAAGCATTCTCTCACTTCAGGATTTTAAGTACTTTTTGGTGATCCTCTAAGCCCGATAATCTAATATGATCCTTTTTACTTGACTGAGGGACTGATGGGGATTTCTTGCTGAGGATTTGTCTGTTTCAATGGAATGTCCTTTTGTTGAGTGTTTTACACTGCTCCTTCAAATGTTTTCCACTGTTCATTGACAGGCACATATTTCAGTCTGTTTAGCCTGTTTACCTTGGTCAGTTCTCCTCTCAAACTCACGTGATTGGTTATTTTTGTTTCTAGTTGTAGCTTGTCCTTTCTGTGATTCACTTTAAAACTTTATATTTCTTTAAACTGCACTTTATCACAATTTCGCAGAGGATCTCTGGAGGTGTCATTACTCATTCACGAAGTTTCATCACACAATGGTCGCTCTGGTACAGCGCTCCTGCCTCACAGCACCAGGGTCCCAGGTTCGATTCCAGCCCTGGGCGACTGTGTGGAGTTTGCACATTGTCCCCGTGTCTGCGTGAATTGCCTCCGGATGCTCCTGTTTCCTCCCACAGTCCAAAGACGTGCAGGTCAGGTGAATTGGCCATGCTACATTGCCCATAACGTTAGGTGTATTAGATCGAGTGAGATGGGTCTGAGTGGCTTACTCTTTGGAGGGATGGTGTGGACTGGTTGGGTCGAAAGGCCTGTTTCCACACTGTAGGGAATCTAATCTAAGGGATTGTTACTTTTGTACATCAGCAATGGTTTCATATTTGTTAATGGATTCTTAATTGGTATTTTTAAAATTATTGATTTTAAGTTCCACCATATCTTATGGTGGGATTCAAACCTGCCTCCCCTGAACATTAGCTGAGGTTTTGTACAAATGCCCTAACAATAATGTTACTAGGCCATCAGTTCACCTGCTCACTGGTTGCTCATCCCTGAGCACTGATACATGAAGCTAAACCCATTCTTCCAACATGATTGTGTGATCCTGAAGTCTTCCAGGACACCAGTGATATCACTCAGTCTCTCTCCATGTGGTATCCCTCACTGTGTGAGTCTAATTGTTGCCTCTGTCAGTGTCTCTCACTCTTGCAGCTGCTCCAGATCCTGAGCTAACAGAATTCTCCACTCCAGAGAGACGCAACAGCACAGGCCAGTGATGGAGACTGGGAATTTCCAGATATCTGTGGGGCTCATTTCCATTCTCCTTGTTTAACCATCCCTGCATCAGTCTAATTTCCCATTCTGCCTATCTCTCTGTCTCCTGTAGGTACTCAGGAAGTTGCTGACTTAATAGACTTCCCAACTGCTGTGTGTCTCATCCATCACCTCATTGAAGATGGTTGGTCAGCCAGAGAGACAAAGGGAAGGGAGATCTGGAGCCTTCAATAAATCCTGGAATGAGGTATGATCACTCACAGTGCACAGAGCAGGGCGCAATGAGAGTGCTCCAAGCATCGGCTAACAAGACATGACATCGATACAGTGCTGAATGGGAGCACAGTTTAGACACACCCCATGCTCAATCACCACGTCTACTTTAACTTATGTTGCACTAAGACAACATCGGGAGTTCAGAGTTATCAATCCAGACCTGCGCTGTCTTAGTGAGCATCAGGACAATAGAGGTTAAAGCAGGCTTCCGATGAGAGGGTGGGAATGCTGCCTGGGATCTTTCCGTTCTGTGTTCTCCATCCAACACTGTACTACGACTCACTATTCTGCAACACTGTATCTGTAGCGTCACTTGTGCACCAGTGTCTTCAGTCATTTTTACGTCCTCTAATAGTAGTTGTCCCTATAACCTGCTCCATTCCCGATAGTCCCTCCACATATTTGAGACGTACTGCACTCCAGATTACCATCCCCATCACTGTAACCTGCTTCAGTGTCGACAACATGCCTTATTTTTGTACACTAATCCTCTTTAACTGGATACAGAGTGATACAGCACGGAAACAGAACCTGTGTTCCAACTCCTCAATGCTGCCCATGTTACCTAAACAGAATGAGTCTCATTAGCCTGCATTTGGCCCTTATCTCTTCAAATCTTCTCCTCTCAATGTACCTCCCAAATGTCTTTTCCATGTTGTAATTGTTCTTCTTTCTCCAATGGGCCTGAGGCAGTCTGTTCCGTCTATGCACCATCCTCTGTGGATAATGTTCCCCCTCAGCTCCCTCTTTAAATTCTTGCTCTCTCACCTCCCGTTTATATCCTCTAGTTTTGGACTCACCTACCCTTGGTTATTCACCATTCTTAGGGTCACCCCGTGGCCTCCTCTGCCCAAGGGAAATATTTAGAACAATGTTACAAATGTCTCCAATATATGTAACAAAGTGCTGGCCAATGTCGGCAAATGTGCCAAATGTCACTTTCCTCACCCTGTCCACCTGTGATGCCACTTCCAAGGAACAATGTAACTTGCACCCCCCTGGTCTCTCTCTCTCTCTGTTCGACAACACTGCCCAGAGCCCTTCCATTAACTGTTAGTCCTCCCTGGTTTGTCTTAACAAAATCCAACAGCTGAATTAAACTCCATCTTTCATTCCTTGATCCACTGGCCCAGTTGGTCAGTATCCCCTTTGATAACCGTATTTACTGCCCACGACACCATTCATTTGATCATGAACAAACTTTAGCACAATCACTCCGATATTTTCACCCAAATCCTTTATGGAGATAATGCACATCAGTGGACCCAGCCCTGATCCTTTCTTCAATAATGGAATCAAACCATATTCTTGTCATAGAGCCATACAGCATGGAAACTGACCCTTCAGTTGATACCCACCATCATCTAAAACTAAACTCTTCCCAGCTGCCTGTTGCTGGCCCATATCACTCCAACCCTTCCCTATTCACCTCTTTATCCAAATATCTTTTAAACGTTGTAATTGTACCCACATCAACCCCTTTCTCAGGAAGTTCATTCCATAACTCAAACCACCTTCTGTGTCGAAAATTGCCCCATATCTTTTTTTTGAACATCTCTCACCTCTAACCTTAAAAATGTGGCCCCTCCTCTTGAGACTCCCCCATCCTGAGGAAAAGGCAACTACCATTAAATTGATCTATATACCTCTTTTTTTTCATAAACCTTTATAGCATCATGTCCCAACCTCCAGGCTCCAGTGAAAAAAGACTCAGCCTATCCAGCCATTTTTCCGAACTCAAGCCTTCCATACCCAGCAATATCCTGGTAAATCTCTTCTGAATGCTCTGCAGCTTAATAATATCCTCCCTGTTAACTGGGCTAAAAGAACTGGACAGAGTATTGTAGAACAGGCCTCACAAATGTCTGTGCAATCTCAACATGACGTCCCAAATCCTCCACTCAATGGACTGAGCCATAGTCAGGCATGCCAAGCACTGTCTTATCCATCCTGTGATGCAAACTTCAAGAATTATGTATCTGAACCCGGAGGTCCCTCTGCTCTAAAACACTAACTGAAGCCTTAACATTAATTGTATAAACTCTACCCTTGTTTGTTTTACAAAATGCATTATCTCGCATTTACTCAGATTGAATTCCATCTCTAGTTTTTCAGCCCATTCACTCCCTTCATCAAGATCCCTTTGTACTCTCAGAAAACCTCCTTCACTGTCCATGATGCCACCCTCCAGCCTGCCAGCCCATGCCGCTCATGTTCATATAAACCTCTGTAAAGTCACCCCTCAGTCTCCGATTCTCCAGTGACAGTAACACCAGATTATTCAGCAACAACCCGGGCAATATCTTGTTAATCTTTTCTGAGCCCTTTCAAGTTTCACAACATCCTTCCTGTAGCAGAGAGACTGAATTGCAGAGTACTCCAATTGTGGTCTCATGTATTACTCTTGTTCCCTGAGTTCCCCAGACTTTCTCCACAGTAAGTTCTGGAGTGAAAAAAATGTTTAGGATCTTAGCAAATATCCTGCAGTTCCACACATCGATGGCATCATTGATCTTTAATGGACACTATTTTGTCCTGAGTTACTTATGCACACTGAATAGACTGATACAATCACTTTTGAATTCCCCTTTCCTTCTCTGCTGAGGCTATTTCATTTAGCCTTTCTCCATTCCTGTTTTCGACTCAAAATGTATTCCTACAGCCCCTGTACATCGTCAGGGATTCCCTTGATACAGCTGGCTTTTCCTGATATGTGCCCCCTTTTCCTTGACCAGACCCTCAATATACAGCCAGTGTTTCTGAATGCTGTCAACATTAACCTGCTCACAAACAGGATAATGCTGGCGCTGATCGATCAGTTTATCTCACTTTTAAAATATTCTCACTTGCCAAACTTCCCTTTCCCTGTAAATAATTCCCTTCCCCAATCACATTTTGAAAGTTCCTGGCTAATACGATCAAGATTGGTCAGGCTCCATTTTATAACTTGCACTTGTGGACCAGGCCTGTCCTTTTCCAAATCTATTTTCAAACTACAAGAACTGTGGTCACTTTGGCAAAACGCTTTCCCACTCACATCTCAGTCCCTTTCCCGACCTTGATTCCCAAGTGGAGGTCAGGTTTTGCCCCTTTCTCTTTTCAGGCCATTTACATACTGATTGGCAGTTTTCTGGAACACAATTACCAAATTCCTCCCTTGCAAACGCTGAACACTGGCAGTCCCAGTCTAGGTTTGGAAAGCTCAAACACCCTTCCATAACAGCCCTATTATTATGGTTGATATTTAAGATGTCCCGACATATTTGTTCCTCAGTATGCCACAGATTATTCGGGGTCAGCAGTCCGATCGTATCAAAGTGATGACCCATTCTTATTTCTCTGTTCCACTAACATAGCGTCACTGAGCGATCCCACAGGTATGTCCTCTCTAAGTACTGCTGTGATGATTCATGCAATCAAAACCCACCACCACAATCCTCTCTTGCCTCCCCTTCCTGTAGCATCTCTACCTTGAAACAATGAACTGCCAGTCCTGCCCCTCCCTCAGCTGCGTTTCTGTAATAACTATAATATCGCAGTCCAATGTTCCAATCCATGCCCTGAGTTCATCTTCCTTAGCTGTCAGGCGCTTTGCAATGGAATAAGTGCAGTTTAATCATCAGTTCCCCCTCCCCCATTCCCTGCTATGTTCTTGCCTGCCTTGTCTGCTGAAATTGCCGGCTTTAACTTGTGTACCAGCCTCAATCTTCTTACTGGCCTTACGTTTATTTAAGGTCCAAAACCCTGCCAGACTAGGTTATATCCTCTCAAGCAGCTCTGGCAATTCACCCCACCAGGATATGGGTCCCTCTCTCGCTCCCAGTTGAGGTGCCTCTCCCAACCTGTCTCCCTGTGCTGACACCTTCAGGGATCTATTGACTTGTCCACCAAGGTCCCTGTATTCCTCAGCACTCCGCAAGGACCTACCGTTTATTATCTCTGTTCTTCGCTTATCGTACCTCTCACAGAGTATTACCTCACTTCAATCAGAACTAAACTCTGCTTAGATTATCATCCGATCGACATCGGACTGCAGAAGGAGACCATCCTCCTCACTGTGAACAACACCCTCACCTTTCATGTCATCTGCAAACCGACTAATGATACCTTCTGCTTTCACATCCGAGTTATTAATGTTCAATGGTTCCTACACAGTTCCCTGTGGTACACCCGGTGGTGAAAGTATTCGAACCACCAATTTTGCATCCAATTTGCCAACTTGCCTTGGAAACCAGTCCTTTTGGACCAGCCTTCCATGTTGGATCTTGTTCAAGGACTTATTCAAGTCCATGTAAATCACATCATCTGCACAGCCCTCATCAATATACTTAAGCACCATTTCAAAAAAACTGAACTGAATTCATCAGACAGTATCTTCCTCTGCCAAATCCGTGATGACTAAACCGAGTTGATCCTTACCTTTGCAAGTGTTGATTCATTCTCACAATTGTTTCCAATAATTTCCCTTCCCCTGCTGTCAGACTATCTGCTCTGTAATTATCTGGCCTATCCCTGCTGCCATTCTTGAACAAAGGAACCACATTAGCGATCCTCCAATCATTCTGCACTTCAACTGTGGCCAGCAAAATATTACATATATCCTCCAGGGCCCCAGCAATCTCTGGGTAATTAGCATGGGGTCAAAGAATGCTAGTCCAGGCAGTGACACCCACATCCCATGAATGAATATACAAAAATACATATATCCCTCCCTACCTCTGCAAACCCCTCCAGCTGCAGCAATCCGTCCTGACTTTGTAACACCGTTCAGGCCCTGACCTCTCTCTGTAACACTCTCACCACCTCCAGCACCTTCACCTCTCCATGTTCGTATCGTGTCAATAAACCTTGTCAATGATTCCCCTTCCCATTGCCCTCCTCCTGCTAGCAGACCCATGCAATCCCTTTAAAACTTACTCTAAAACTCTCTCTTACTTCAGGATTTTAAGTCCTTTGTGGTGATCTTCTCAGCCTCATAATCTAGTATGATCCCTTTTATCCTGAGTGAGGGACCGGTGGGGATTTCTTGCTGAGTTTTTGTCTGTTTCAGTGGAATGTCCTTTTTTTTAGAGTATTTTGCACTGTTCCTTCAAATGTTTTCCACTGTTCATTTACAGGCACATATTTCAGTCTGTTTAGCCTGTTTACCTTGGTCAGTTCTCCTCTGAAACTCATGTCATTCGCTATTTTTGTTTCTAGTTGTAGCTTGTCCTTTCTGTGTTTCACTTTTAAACTTTATATTTCTTTAAACTGCACTTTATCACAATTTCCCAGAGGATCTCTCCCGATGACATTACTCATTCACGAAGTTTTATCACACAACAGTCTCTCTGAGACAGTTATGTCCCTCGCCAGTTGCACAATGTGTTATTCTAAGAAGCACTGAAAAGTTTCTCTGAACTCCTCTTCCAATATCACTGTTGTCAGTGTGATTGTCCCAGACTTTGTGAATATTGACATTTCACTAAATGTTCACCGTGCCTGTATTAAACATTCCAATGAATTCCTATTTATTGCAGTGACAAGCCATGAAATGCTGTTCGGTGGGTGGTCGAAAACTGTTCTGCTGCTTGTGTCCTTGGCAAGTAGGAACCAGAATTAACATTCAGACTGACTCTACTTCATGATCTGATGCCAAATGCTTTCTCTGTCATGCCTTTCTTACCCATTATTGTTAGCGTCGTCCATTTTGCCTGAATTTGCACAAGGTTGTGAACCATTGAATATTTCTGTTCCACCTTTTGTTCGCCCTGTAACCACATCTCTCTGGTGTCTAAATCTCTTTTATCTCTGTGTCACAAATCCATCTACCTTGTTGCAGAGACTTTGTCTATTAATAAAAAAACATAATTTACTCGTTCCCACAATTTCCTGTCACAAATGGATTTGCTGATCTACAGTTTTAGTTAAACTTTGCCCCATCCTGTTCCTTTCTGTTGTCTTCAGTCACATTCCCACTCTGCTCTGATGCTTCACGTTTTCTCTTTGGATTTGGAAAGCTCCTTTCACCTGAAGCTTGTCCCTGCATCCTCTCTGTCAGTTTAAAGTCCTGTCCATAAATCTACCAACGTGATTGGCGAGGACATTGTTCCAGTGCAACTGAGCTGGGACCAATCTGAATGGATTTTTTTTAAAAATCAGGTATGGGATGTGGGTGTCTCTGTCTGACTAGCCTTTATTGCCCATCCCTTGCTGCCCTTGAGCTAAGCAGCTGGCTCGCCCATTTCACAGGGTAATTGAGAGGCAACCACTTTGCTGTGGGTATGTTGTGCAGACCACATGAGAGTGAACTGTTGTCTTTCTCTGAAGGTCAAGTGTGTGGATTTTTATCAATACTTATTTATGGATTGTTAATTCCAATTTTTAAAACATATATTCATTTAAAATTCCACATGGTTAGAAGTTAGAAAGAAGAATGTGGGGGTGGTCACTTTGTTGGGACTGTATTGTAGACTGTTGTAGACCCAACAGATACCAGAGGAGCAGCTGTGTCGTGAGATTGCAGATAACTATAGGAATAATAGAGGAGTGCAGGCTGGAGATTTTAATATTTCCTGTACTGACTGGGCCACCTCGAGTATAAAAAGACCTGGATGGAGGGCTATTTTTCAAATGTGTCCAAGGAAGGTTCCTAAACCAATATGCAGAGGGCCCTACTCTACTCAGGCAGGTGCAGCACTGGACCTCCCTCAGAAAACCAGTTCGGGCAAGTGACTGAAGTGTCATTCAGAGAGCATTTTGGGTCCATTGCTCACAACTGTCTTCGTTTTAACATAATTATGGAAAAAGATCAGCAGGTCCACAGATTGAAGAGGAAAACTGGAACAGGGCCAGGTTTGGGGCCATTCTGCAGGATCTGGCCAGCGTCAATGCTATGAATTTAAATTTGCACAATGCCCAGTTATAATCCAACTCCCTTTGGAAGCGCTGGTGATCACTGTAACAGATGGAAGGCTTAAACTAAATTTGTTTGATTTTATATTCCATGACACTGCCATCCTGTTGCTATAAATTCTGTACCTTAGGATTGTGCTCGACAACATCTGATGAAGAAGCAGTGCTCTGAAAGCTAGTGCTTTCAAATAAACCGGTTGGACTGGAACCGAATGTTGGGTGATTTTTAACTTAGTGCACCCCCAGTCCGACGCCGGAACCTCCACATTATGATTCTAATCGATTGGGTGAGTCTGTTTGAAGGAAAAGGAACAACTGGCAAATGGGAGGCTTTTCAAAATGTGATCTCAAGAATCCAGGACCAGTATGTGCCATTGGGGTAAAGGGAAAAGCTGGCAGGGGTAGGGATCCTTGGCTGATGAGGGATAATAAGGCTCTGGTCTTGAAATGAAGACTGCATACATTGGGTTTAAGATTTCCGTATCTACATATTCTTAATTACACGATCAATCTGTGGAGACCCGACAATCCTCTCAGTCCCTGTTATACTCCCAATCTGTAGAAGTCATTCCAATGTCTGTGACTCTTTCAATACAGTTCCTCCAAGACCCTCTATCGATGTGATATCTTTTCATTGCCAGCACCCACCCTGTCAATTTAAGCTCCTCCAGTGTCTCCATCCATCTCCTCATTTCCACAATCTTCTCCAGCTCTTCCATGTGTAAACATCACCCTCCCCTACAACCCTTCCCACTCTGACCAAACTGGAGGAGGTTACTAATGCTCCCTAATCTGTGAAACTGTCTCCAACCAAAATTGCTGTCTTTGTCACTTGGAGAATCAGTCTGATTCCACACCCCCTTTATCTAAATAACCTGCAGAACCTAAGCCTTCCTGTGTCTATAAACATCTTCAGTCACGACTACCCTCCATACGTCTAGTTGTTTTTCCAATCTGTACAACCCACTTTATCTCTGTACTCAGCTCCATTCACCTGAAACATTCCTGTCTGTGTAAAACACCCCATCCTACCAACATCCTTATCCCTGTAAACTGCTCCATTCCTCCCAACCTCCCCATCTCCATGAACTCCTGTTGGCCCGACAGCTCTCCACATTTCTGTAACCTCCTGTGGCTCTATGCTCCCTCCCTCCCTGTGAAAGCCCCTCCAGTCCCCACAATTCTCCCAGTCTGGGTCATCTGCTCCAGATCAGACCATTGCTGTCTCTGTTACCTCATACAAATTGAGCAACGCCTCCTATTTGTGTCACTTCATTCAGATCGCATCCTCTCCCGCTTCCCGAAACCTCTTGCTGCCATCATAACTCTTGCTATTTAGAACATGGAATAGCACATTCCAGTACAAGTCCTTCCGCCCTCAATATTGTGCTGACCTTTTATCCTACTCTGAAGATGAAACGAACCTACATTCCTTACATTTTACTATCATTGATGTACCTATCCAAGAGTTGCTTAGATGTCTGTAATGTGTCTGAATCTACTACCATGGCTGGCAGTCCATTCCACGCACCCACCACACTCGGTGTAAATAACGTACCAGTCCCGTCCATGCCAACAGGATATCCCAACCCAATCTAATCCTACCTGCCAGCACCTGGCCCATATCCCTCTGATATCTCAGCTAAACCTTCCGCCAATTCCCTTAAACGTATGTCCCCTTGTGATAGCCATTTCGCCATGGGAAGTAGTCTCTGGTTATCCACTCTATCTATGCCTCTCATTCCCTTGTACACCTCTATCAAGTCACCATTCTTCCTCCTTCGCTGTGATCAGAAAAGCCCTAGCTTCCACAACCTACCTTCTATGGGCATGCCCTCCAGTCCAGGCAGCATCCTGCTAAATCTCCTCTGCACTGTCTTTAAAGCTTCCACGTCCTCCCTATAATGAAGCGAACAGAACTGTTCACAATATTCGAAGTGTGGTCTAACTGGGGTTCTGTAGAGCTGCAGCAAAACCTCACATCTCTTAAATTCAATCCCCCTGCTAATGAAAGCCAACACACCATCCGCCTTCTTAACAGCCTGTCAACTTGGGTGGGAACCTGAGGGACACAGGATCCCTTTGTTCCTGCACGTTGCTAAGAATCCTGCCTTTAACCACGTAAAGGTTTTCTGCAGAATCCTCCAATCTAAAACTATCCCTATCTTTGTAAGTTCCTCCAGTCCCTACAACACTCATAAACTGTGAAAACTCCTTAAGTCCATATATTCCTAATGTCTGCCAAATCCTCCCGTCCTGAAGTCCCTCCATATCTCTGTAACCCCCACCATCCTCCAGTGCCCTTCTGGGGAACATTGGAGAGGAAGGAGGAGTTGGAGAGTCTGGGCCATGTTGTGAGGTATGAAGGGCTGCAGAACCTGGAGCATGGTACAAATGTCGGAAGGGACGTGGGACTTGCAGAAGGTTAGATGTCCCGGGATTCATTGAACCTGCAGGATGGGACAGGGGATGGCTTGTGGAACATGGAGATATTATGATTTGAACCACAGGTAATTTTGGATTGTAACATTCAGCCGATCTTACAGTCAGAGATGTACAGCATGGAAACAGACCCTTCATTCCAACCCGGCCATGCCGACAGAATATTCCAACCCAATCTAGTCCCACTTGCCAGTACCTGGCCTATCTCCCTCCAAACCCTTTCTATTCATTTATCCATCGAAGTGCTTCTTAAATGTTGCAATTGTACCATCTGGAAGATTTGCTGAAAGATCCAATCCAAAATTACCTTTGGTTCAAATCATAAAATCCTCCTGGTTCCACAACTCATTCATGGTCCCATCCTGCAGATCAGATATCCCAACCCAATGTAGTCCCACCTGCGAGCACCCGGCCCATCTCCCTCTAAACCCTTCCTATTCATACACCCATCCAGGTGCCTTTTAACTGTTGCAATTGTACTAGCCTCCAGCACTTTCTCTGGCAGCTCATTCCATATATGTACTATCCTCTGCGTGAAAAAGTTGCCCCTTTTTACTTTTATATCTTTCTACTCTCACCCTAAACCTTGCCCTATAATTCTGGATTCGCACACCCAAGGAGAAAGCCTTTGTCTATTTACCCTATCCATGCCCCTCTTGATTTTATAAACCTCTATAAGGCCACCCTCAGCCTCTGACTCTCCAGGAAAAACAACCATCACCTGTTCAAACTCTCCCTATAGCTTATCCCTGGCAAAGTTGTTGTAAATCTTTTCTGGACCCTTTCAAGTTTCACAAAATCCTTCCGATCGGAAGTAGAACAGAGTTGCATGCAGCATTCCAAAAGTGGCCTCACCACTGTCTTGTACAGCCGCAACATGACCTCCCAACTCCTGTACTCAATACTCTGACCAATAAAGGAATGCATACCAAGCGCCTTCTTCGCTATCCTAACTACCTTTGACTCTACTGTCAAGGATCTCTGTATTTCATTTGAAAAATTGCATAGACAGGTAGAGTGGCCCGAGGTCTTCTGGGTAATGCTAGTTCAGTCTGAGCTGGGAGGCAGAGCCAGTGAAGTAGTTGCAGCGCTGTCTGATGAATGGTCGAGTGATAATGCACATGTCAAACAGGCTATTTTAAGTGCTTATGGATTGCTTATGAAACAGAAGCCACTACAATTCCCTTTACTGTACCATCGCTATCTGTCAACGCTCCTTCAGGTCTATATCCTCCGAATTGTTGAAACCTGCTCTCACCATTACAACCCCCATTATTTCCTAACATTGTTGAGTCTCTAAAAGCTTCCCTATCAGGTTAATCTCCTCCACTGCATACAACACTCCTAGCCTGTGTAATCTCTTCAATTCCTTCAGTTCCTATATACCTATGTATAGATGTGACTGCTTTGTGGCCATTGTATCCTCATTTATATCTGCAAAAGGCTCTGCTTACTGTAGCACATCCTATGCTCATAAGTGAATCTGGTCTGTCACAAGACTCTCTATCACTCTCTCCTCCAGTCTCTACAAGCTTCCCTATCCCTGTCGTATCTTGCAGCATGCACACCACTCACTCTCTCTGACATACCTTCCAGTGCATAAATTCATCTCTCCTTCTAACTGTATCCAGTCTACAACTTCATCCCTGTCTGTGCAACATCCTCCAGTCCATATACTCCTCTCTATTACTGCAACATTCTCCAGCTTATATCATCTTCCATGTGCTTGCTACATTCTCCAGTCCATACTACCCACCCTTTCCCTGTAATATTCTCCAGTCCATACCATCCTCTCTATCATTGTGATATTCTCCAGATGCCACAATTATTGTTAAATGTACGACATCCTGGAATCCTGTGAATGTTTCTACGCCCTGATCAACATACTCCATGTAACGATCCACAACCCTACACACATCCCTATATCTGGAATCTAATCAAAGATGCTTTATCTCTCTAAATTCCTCCAAACAATAAAATATTTTCTCCTGCGGACATTCTGTAGCAACTGTAACTATGTTTAACCCTGCAACATTGTTGTGCCCCCAAACATCTCTCCCACTCTGTTGCCTCTAACCATCCCTCAAAGGCCCTCTCTCAGTAAAATGCGCCATGCATTTGCAACAAGGCAGATGGAATGACAGCATTAACTGAAGGGAACAGATATGATCGAACTGTTATTGTGGAGGTGTGGCTGCAGAATGATCATGACAGCAATGTGATTATTGAGGGATTGTAGGGATTTAGGCAGGATCAGCAAAAAACCAAGCAAGGTCCTGTTTTGTGAAGAAAGGACGCAGTCAGTGCATTAGTGAGACAGCCAATTTAATCGGGGAATCAAAATATAGAGTCATTTTGAATGGACAGCTTCCAAATAGCAAGGGGGATCTGGAAGATCAAATCACAATCCATGCTCGTTGGTACGTTGGATACAATATTTTCTTGGTGATTATAGACAGAGGCATGTGCAGTGGTCAATTTCTGATTGGACGTCTGTGGTTAATGCTGTTTCACAAGGATCAGTGCTGTGATGTCTGTGTGTAATTTATATCTGTGATTCAGATGAAAAGGTCAGCAGTTTGAGTGGTAATTTTGCAGACGACATTTGGAAAGGCATGTAATGATTAGGGATAGTTCGGGGAATTGTGGATAGTGAGGAAGAGTGTTCAAGGTTGCAGCACTATGTAGATCAGCTGGAATGCTGGGCAGAGATGTGGCAAATTGAATTTCATCAGGACAGGTGTGAAGTGATGCATTTATGAAGCCAAATGGAAGAGAGAAGTACACTAATTGACTAGTTGGAAACATTGATAAACAGAGAGACATTGGAAGCAAATCCATAGCTCACTCAAAATAACAACACATGAGGATGTGGTGGTATAGGGGGAGTATGGTATGCTTACCTTTATTGGTCACAGTATTGAGTACAGACGTTTGCATGTCATGTTGTGACTGAATGAAGCTTCATTCGGCCATGTTTGGAAGGTTGCGTGTCGTTCTCATCGACACACCACAGGAAGGATGTGGAGGTTTTGGGGAGGGTGTAACAGGGTTGGCAGAATATTGCCTGGATGTGAATGTGTTTACTGTCAGGAGGTTGGACGCAGTTGGATTGTTTTGCGTGAGTATCGGAGACTGAGGGGTGACCTGGTACAGATATATAGCATTAGGAAAGGCGTGAATAGTGTGGATAGTTGGAATCCTTCCAATGTAGAATTATCAAATACTCGGGCGCATCAGTTTAAGGTGAGAGTGAGAAGTTTAAAGTGAGATGAATGAGGCCAGTTGTCTTTACCGAGAGGGTAGAAGCTGCTCAGGAGGTGGGAGAGGTAGCAACGAGAGCAAAGTTTTCAGGTGGCATTTAGACAGAAAAATGAACAGACAGAGAATAGAGGGATATCGCCCATGTGCAGGCAGATGGGATTAGTTTAGACTAGCATCATGGTCAGCACAGCCATGGTGGGCCGAAGGGCCGATTACTCTGCTGTACTGTTCTAGTTTCAAACTTCACGGCATCCACCCTGTCAAAGCCCCTTAGAATCCAGGATGTTTAATTCAATTTCTTTCCCATTCTTCAAAATCCCATTAGGTTTAAGGGCAATCTACTCCACCTCTTCTCATTGGAAAATCCTGCCAACTCCAGGATCAGCCGAGTGAACGTTCCCTGGCCTGCCTCCAACACAAGAATGTCTTTCCTTAGGGCACGCATACTATTCATTATAATCTAGGTGTGGTCTGACTTGTACCTTGCATCATTTTAGCAAGACCTCCCTATCTTTAGACTCCATTCCCTTTGCATTCTCGATTACCTGCTGATCCTGTAAGCTACCTGTTTCAGATTGATACACAAGGATTCCCAAAATCCTTTGTGCAGTCAGTCTGAACCAAACGGTGTTAGCCTGACAGTAAGTCGGGAACGTGCTGGAATGTGTTTTAAAGGATATGACAATAAATGATAACTCGATACTTAGAAACAATGGGAGATGTATGATTTTATAAAAGGGGAATATTTTTCAATCTGTTGGATTCTATATTTTGGTGTGACCATAAATGCAGAATAGATAAGGGTGGGGGAGGCTCGTTGCGGTAGAGGGATATTTGAAATTTCAGAAGCATTTTGACAAGTTTCAACAAGGGCTAAAACTTAGCTCGTGTGAGAATAGGGCCACTGAAAGGTCAATGAGGCTGTCTGTGTGGAATCACTGCTGATGGGTGAGATACTGAACAAATATTTAGTGTTAGGATTTACTGTGGTGAAAGACATGGAAGCTCGGGAACTTGGGAAAATACATAGGGATGTCTTGAGAAGAGTGCATATTGGAGAACAGGAGGTGCCGGATGTCTTCAAATGCGATAAGTTAGATAAAACCTTGGGACATGGTCAGATGTATCTCAGCGCCTTGTGAGAAGCGAGGGAGAAAATTACAGGGCCCTTCCAGAGATATTTGTATCATCGACAGCTACTACGGACCAGTGAGACTGATGGCAGGGTGGGTAAGGTGTTGGAGGAGATTCTGAGAGAAACGATCATCGTGCATTTGGAAAGGTAAGGACAGATTAATGATCATCAGCATGGCTTTGTGCACGGAAAATCACGCCTCAACCTGAGTGTGGAGATAGACAAGTGAGAGGTCAAAGCAGAGCAGTACACAATGTCCACATGAACTTTAGCAAGGCCTTTGACAAGGTTCTGCATGGCAGACTGGATCGTAAGTTTAGATCAGACATAACCAGGGAGCGCTCACCAACTGGATACAAAACAGGATTGATGGTAGGAGACAGAGCATGTTCATAGAGGGTTGCTGCTCAAACTACAGGCCTGTGTCCAACGGTGTGCCATGGGGTTCGGTGCTGGGTCACTGTTGTGCATCATTTATATAAACAGTTTGGTAGAAAATAGAGGAGCCATGGTTAGCAAGTTTGTGAGTGAGACTGAAATTGGTGATAAAGTGGACAGTGAAGAGGGTTATCGAAGAGTACAATGGGATCAACAGTACTGCTGGACCAGTGAGGTTAGGGATAACAGGTGGAGAAATGCAAGATGTTGTATTGTGGTAAAGCAGACCAGGCTGGACTTGTACAATTAATGTTCGGGCTCTGGGTAGTGTTGTCAGTCAGTGACCCAGGGATGCAGGTACACATTTTTTTTGAAAGTAGCGTCACGGGTAGACAGGCTGGTGAAGCAGGCATTTGAGATGGTTACCCTTCATTGGGCAGAGCATTGAGAGTAGGAGTTGGGATGTCATGGTGTATCTGTGCAGGACATTAGTGAGGCCACTGTATAAGCATTGTTGATTATCTGGTAAAAATCAACTTGTTCACGTATGTCCATTAGAGAGGGATATCTGACATTCTTACCTGGTCTGGCTCACATGTGACTCCAGTCCCACAGCAATATGGCTGACTCTGAGCTGCCTCTGGGCAATTAGCAGGAGGGCAATGTATGTTGGTCCAACCAGTGACATACTCAGGCCGTGAATGAATCAATGAAAAATACATATGTCCATCCCTACCTCTGCAAACAGCTCAAACTGCAGCAATCCGTACTGGCTTTGTAACATTGTTCAGGCCTTTGCCCCTCTCTGTAACACTCTCACCATCTCCAGCACCTTCAATTCTCCCTGTTCCGCTACTCTGATTAAACACTGACAATGTTTCCTCTTCCTACTGCACTCCTCCACATTTCTAAATGTTGGTTACTTCAGAATTGACCGTTTTTTTTTCATCTCTTAATCAAATCGGCCAAGACCGTCTGAAGTGGGGAAGGAGCATTGGGAAGGTGTTGAGCACCTCGAGACTTTCTGTGGGGAAAACGGGAATCCAGGAGAAAACAGCACAAGGAGAGCGCTGTCATATCAACGCCCCACCCACCCCCTTTCCATGTCCACCTTCTGCCTCAAGTGTAACAGAGTCTGTGGAAGGCCACATCGGTCTGTACAGCCAACTCCAGACTTCCCCACCCCCACTGAGAGTGGGAGAGAGTCAGCCTCATCTGTGAGCGACCGCCAAAGAGATGATGAGATAGGAAGGTTGAATCCCCTCACAATTATTCCAGTGCCTTTGTTACAAATTCAAACAATTCCCTGTTAATACAGTGTCTAATAATGTGCTATCACTCCGTATCTCTCCATGTGGTGTCCCTCACTGTGTCGGTCTATTTACTGCCTCTGTCAGCATTTCTCCCTCTTACAGATGGTCTGAGATCCTGAGTCAACAGAATTGTCCATTCCAGAGAGATGCAGCAGCACAGGCAAGGGATGGAGACTGGGATTATCGAGATCTCTGCTGGACTCAGTGCCACTCTGCATGTGTTATACTCATTGCATCAGTCTAATTTCCCATTCTGTCTATTTCTGTCTCATGCAGGTCATCAGAATGTTCCTAACTCCTGTCTCATCCATCACCTCATTGAAACTGGTTGGTCAGCCAGAGAGGGATGGAGAGGGAGACCTGGAGCCTTCAGAAATTCCTGCAGCCGGTAAGATCGCTCACAGTAAACAGCACAGGGTGGAGGTAGTAGACTTCTACATTCAGACCTGGAAGACAGGACATAGATACAGAGCTGGGTAAGGAACAGCAACATTCTAGGCTTCATTCCCACCATTTTGTGAGGGTCCTGCTTTCACCTCTTCTGTACTGGTCCTCAATGCGACAGCACAGGGGATCGCAGGCATCAATCCTGGCCCATGCTGTTTTAGTGATCTCTGTACTATTCTCCAGTCCCGATAATCCTTCCTCTGTTTGGAATCTCCTCTAGTCCACACCATTCTCTGTGTCTCTGTCTCTGTCTCTGTCAGGTTCTCCAGTCCCTAACACCCTAATCCCTAACCTTCTGCAGTAGATACTAAATTCCTTCATCCCTGTAAACCCTGATAGTCCTGTCTATCCCTGTGAGCTCCTCCCACCAATACCACCCTCCATGTCAATGTATTTGTCTTTAACCTCTCCATCCGTCCCTATCTATGTAATCTTCTCCAGCTCCTACAACCCTTCCTTAGCTGTGAAAAATTTGTAAACTCCTTATCCTTCTCCAATTCTTTGATCTTTATCTTGTTAAATTTCACCCTCTTTCCCGACACCATACCCCTCCCGACAACAGGAACCTCTTTCAGTTTGTGCAACACCCCCCCCCCATCTGTGTAACTGTCTCCAACCCAGTAACCTAGCATTCTCCATTGCCTTCCTATCTCTGTAGCCTCCAGAGTCTAGAAGCCTTCTTATATCTGTAAATGTCTTCAGTCACGACAACCTTCCATATCTCTGTTAGTGTACACAATAATCTCCGAGATGAAACAGCCCCCTGTCTGTACCTCTCAGTCTGCCTGCCTCTTCCTATCTCCATCCCTATCCCTATCTCCAGAATCTAATCCAGCTCCCTCTATCTCTGTAAATTCCTCCAATCCCCAAACCCCTTTGTCCCATGAACATTCTTGACCAGATATAACTCTGTTTAACTCTAACATCCTTGAGCCCCTGTAAGCCTCCCTGTCTCTGTAACCTCTGCCCATCTGTTCAACGCCCCATTACTGAGGAATGACTCCCTGTATTCGCCAGAAGGAAGATGGAATGACAGTGATCAGATATGATGGAACTGTCATTCCGGAGATGTAGCTGCAGAATGACCATCGCTGGGAAGTGAATACTGAAGGGTTGTTGGGATAGAGCCATAGAGCAGAGAGATGTACAGCATAGAAACCGACCCTTCAGTCCAACCCATCTATGCTGAGCAGATATTCCAACCCAATCTAGTCCCAATAGGCAGACTAGACAAAAAGCCAACAAGTTGTGAAGGAAGCATGAGGTTAATGCATTAATGAGACAGTCATGTCGATCTGAATATGAAAAGTAGAGCTGAGAATAAGCAAACAGCAGCAACCGTTAGCAGGAATTCTTTTGTAGGCACCGAACAGTGATGGGAATGTCAATATGGTTACAGTCGGGACACTGAATGTACTTATGGCAAGGGCAGTACAGTAACGGTGTGTGACAGTGGTCTCCATGCCGACTGATACAGCAACGAGCCTATTGGATTGAATTTTTTGGTGTGAATATAAATGGCAGAATTGTAAGGGTGTAGGAGGGGTGTGGTGGTACGGGGGATATGGTGTATTTAAATTCTCAGAGGCCTTTATGCAAGTTTCAATAAGGGCTAAAGAGTAACTTGGGAGAGAATAGGGCCCCTTAAAGATCAATCAGGTCACCAATGTGTGGAACCAGAGGAGATGGGTGAGATATTAGACAAAATAATCTTGTTAGTATTTACTGTGGTGAAAGACATGGAAGCTCGGGAATTTGGGGAAATAAATAGTGATGTCTTGGAAAGAATCCTCAACAGAGAAGAGAAAGTGCTAGAATCTTAAAACAAATAAAGCTAGATCAATCCTAAGTAGCTCATTAGGTCATTCTGAGAATATTGTGGGAATCTGGGGAAGAGATTGCAGTATACCTGACAGAGATATGTATATTATCAACAGACACAATGAGATGTTGGAAGAATGGAGGTTGGCTAATGCCGTTCCATCACTGAAGGACATTTCTATCAGGGAAAAGCCAGGAAATTACAGCCCCATGAACCCAGTGATGGGGAAGTTGTTGGAGGAGATTCTGAGAGAAAGGAGCTCCTTACATTTACAAAGGCAAGGGCTGATTCGAGATGGTCAGCATGGCTTTGTGAGTGGGAGACCACGTTTCACAAACCGGATTGACTCTTCGAGGAAGTGGCCAAAGATAGATGAATGCAGAGCCGTCAACGTTGTCCACATGGACTTTAGCATCTAATCAAGAGGAAGAAGGAAGCTGACTTAAGGTCGAGGAAGCAAGGATCAGACAGGGCTCCAGAGAGTTACATTGGATGGCACAGTGTCTCAGTGGTTAGCACTGCTACCTCATAGCACCACGGACTCCATTTCGATTCCAGCCTCAGGCGACTGTCTCTGGGGTGTTTGCACATTATCCCTGTGGGTTTCCTCCAGGTGCTCTGGTTTCCCCCACACAGCCCAAAGATGTGCCAGTTTGGTGGCTTAGCCATGCTAAATTACCCATAGTGTTCAGGGATGGGTAGGTTTGGTGCATTAGTCAGGGCAAATGGAGAGTAATAGGGTGGGGGAATGGGGCTGGGTTGGATACTGTTTGGAGGGTTGATATGGAGGTGTTGGGTCCAATGGCCCGTTTCCACACTGTAGGGATTCTCTGAAGGTACCAGGAAGGAACCGAGAGATGGACTTAGGGCAACTAGAAGGGGGCATGAAAAAGCATTGTTGGGAAGGATTAAGGAAAACCGTGAGGGATTCTCCACTTAAGCGAGAAACAAGAGCAAGGCCAGAGTGAGGATAGGGCCAATCTGGGATAGTGGAAGGAACTTGTGCCTGGAGTCACAGGAGGTAGGGGAAGCCCTTAATGAATACTATGCCTCAGTATTCACTGCTGAGAAGGGTCTTGTCGTTTGAGGACAGCGTGAAACAGGCTGATGTACGTGAACAGGTGGATGTTAAGAAGGCGGATGTGCTGAGAATTTTGTAAAAGATAAGGATACATAAGTCACTGAACCAGACTAGATGCGTCCAAAGTTATGACAGGAACCAATGGAGTGGATTACTGCGCACCTGGTGATGACCTTTGCCCCCTCACTGTCCACTGGAGTCGGACCAGATGATTGGAGGCAGGAAAACATTTTTCCCTTGTTCAGGAAAGGGAATAGGGATAATCCTGGGAATTGCATACCTGTCAGTCTTATGTCTGTCGTGTGCAGATTATTGGAGAGGACTCTGGGAGACAGGATTTATTATTCCTTGGAAAACCATAGTTTGATTAGAGACAGTCAGCATAGTTTTGTCAGGGGCATGTCATGCCTTACAAGTCTTATCGAATCTTTTGAGAATGTGACAAAACATCTTTATGGCTCATTCAGAAAGTACGGAGGCATGGGATACAGGGAAACCTGTCTGTCTGGATACAGGATTACTGGTAAACAGAAGACTGAGGGTGATGATAGATGGAAAGCATTCATCCTGGAGCTCAGTGACCAGTGGTTTTCTGCAGGGAGAGGTTACAGGACCTCTGCTCTTTGTGAGTTTATGAATGACTTGGATGTGTGATTGAAAGAGGGGTTAGTAAGTTTCCCAATAACGCGAAGGTTGGTGGAGTGGTTG
The DNA here is from genome assembly GCF_047496795.1 of Chiloscyllium punctatum. Taxonomy (NCBI): domain Eukaryota; kingdom Metazoa; phylum Chordata; class Chondrichthyes; order Orectolobiformes; family Hemiscylliidae; genus Chiloscyllium; species Chiloscyllium punctatum. The sequence goes on from NC_092752.1 coordinate 70,474,498, forward strand.
ATAATGTGGAGGGCTATTGTAGGTTGCAACGGAACATTGACAGGATGCAGAGTTGGGCTGAGAAGTGGCAGATGAAGTTCAATCTTGGAAAAGTGTGAAATCATTCATTTTGAAGATTGAATTTGAATGCAGAATGCAGAGTTAAAGGTAGGATCTTTGGCAGTGTGGAGGAACGGAGGGATCTTGGGTTCCAAGTCCATAAATCCCTCAAAGTAGCCACCCAAGCTGATTGGCTTGTTGAGAAGCAATATATTGTGTGGGATTTCATTTGTTTGGGGATTGAGTTTTAAAGCCGTGAGGTTATGCTGCAGCTCTATAGAGAACTAGTTCGACCCCACTTGGAATATTGTGTTCAGTTTTGGTCCCTTCATTGCACGAAGGATGCGGAAGCTTTAGAGAGGGTAAAGAGGAGATTTACCAGGATGCTGCCTGTACTGGAGAGCATGTCTTATGAAGAAAGGTTGAGGGAGCTAAGGCTTTTCTCATTGGAGTGAAGACGGGTGAGGGGTGACTTGACAGAGGTGAACAAGGTGATGAAAGTCATAGATAGAATGAATAGAGAGAGATATTTTTTACCCTCATATAAATAGTTATTACAAGGGGTATAATTTTCGGGTGATTAGTGGATGGTGAAGGGGAGATTTCAGAGGTAGGTTCGTTACATACAGAGTGGTGGCTGAGTGGGATCCACTGCCAGCGGTGGCGGTAAAATTCGATGTATTAGGGGCATTTAATGTACTTCTGGATAGGCACATGGATGATAATAAAATGAAGGGAATGGAAGTTAGAGTCCTAGAGATGTACAACATGGAAATAGACACTTCAGTCCAACCTGTCCATGCTGACCAGACATCCAAACCCAACCTAGTCCCACCTGCCAGCACCTGGTCCATATCCCTCCAAATCCCGACTATTCAAATACCCAAACAAATACCTCTTAAATGTTGTAATTGTACCAGTCTCCACCACTTCCTCTGGCAGCTCATTCCATACACATACTACCCTCTGCATGAAAAAGTTGTCCCTTAGGTCTCTTTTATATCTATCCCCTTTCATCCAAAACCTATGCCCTCTAGTTCTGGACACCCTAACCCCAGGGAAAAGACTTTGTCTATTTACCCTGTCCATGCCTCTCATAATTTTGTAAACCTCTGTAATGTCACCTCTCAGCCTCCGACGCTCCAAAGAAAACAGTACCAGCCTGTTCAGCCTCTCCCTATAGCTCAAATCCTCCAGCCCTGGCAACATCCTTGTACATCTTTTCTGAACCCTTTCAAGTTTCCCAACATCTTTCCGATAGTAAGGAAACCAAAATTGCTCGCAATATTCCAACAGTGGCCTAACCAATGTCCTGTACAGCCGCAACATGACCTCGGAACTCCTGTACTCAATACTCTGACCAATAAAGGAAAGCATACCAAACGCCTTCTTCACTATCCTATCTATCTGCGACTCCACTTTCAAGGAGCTATGAACCTGCACCTGAAGGTCTCTTGGTTCGGCAACACACCCTAGGACCTTACCATTAAGTGTTTAAGTCCTGGTAAGATTTGCTTTCCCAAAATGTAGCACTTTGCATTTATCTGAATTAAACTTATCTGCCACTTTTATTTTTGATCTTATGGTCGGATAAAAGATTGGCATGTCATCATGGCCAAAGGATCTTGTTCTGTACTGTTCTGTGTTCTACGTGTCGTATGGTAAGCTGGGTAATAAGCTCAGATCAGTGTAAAAGGTTATGGCGTTCAGCAAGACTTTGTCAACTGGACAGAAAATTGGGCTTGATGGAGACAGAGGGTGGTGGGAGACATGTTGTTTTTCTGACTGGAGACATGTGACCAGCGATGGAGTGGGTCTCCTGCTGTTTGTCATTTGGATGGGAATATTGTTAAGTAAGTTAAGTAAGTTTTTTGAGTGACACTGAAATTGGTGTTAAACTGGACAGTGATGAAGGTTATCTATGATACAACAGGATGAACAGTACTGCTGAGATCGTGAGCTGAAGAATAGCAGATGGAGTTGAATTAAATAAATGTGAAGTGTTCCATTTTGGTGAAACAAACCAGGGTGTGACTTATACAGTTAATGTTCGGGCCCTGGGAATGTTATCAGTCAGTGACCCAGGTACACAGTTCTTTGAAAGTGGTATCACAGGTAGACAGGCTGGTGAAGTAGACGTTTCGGATGGTTACCTCCATTGGGCAGAGCATTGAGAGTAGGAGTTGGGACGTCATGTTGTACCTGTACAAGACATTGGTCAGGTCACCATAAAAGCATTGTTGATCAGTGGGAAGAACTCATCTGGTTCACTGACCTCCTTTTGTGTAGACCGTCTGACATTCTAACCTGGCCTGGCTAACGTATGACTCCAGACCCACTGCAATACGGCTGACTCTGAGCTGTCCTCTGGGTAATTAACAGTGACACCCATATCCCATGAATGAATAAATAAAAATACATATGTCCCTCTCTACCTCTGCAAACCCCTCCAGCTGCAGCAATCCATACTGGTTTTATAACATCGTTCAGGCCCTGTCCACTCTCAGTAACACTCTTACCACCTCCGGCACCTTCACCTCTCCCTGTTCCTTTTGTGACATTGAACCCTGACACTGATTCCCCTTCCCACTGCCCAACTTCTGCTAGCAGATCTTTGCAATCCCTTTAACACTTATACGTAAAACACTTCAGGATTTTAAGTACTTTTTGGTGATCTTCTAAGCCTCATAATCTAATATGATACATTTTGTCCTGAGTCAGGGGCCGGTGGGAATTTCTTGCTGAGGTTTTGTCTGTTTCAGTGGAATGTTCTTTTGTTGAGTGATTTACACTGTCCTTTCAAATGTTTTCCACTGTTCATTTATAGGCACAGATTTCAGTCTGTTTCGCCTCTTTACCTTGGTCAGTTCTCATCTCAAACCATGTCATTGGCTGTTTTTGTTTCTAGTTGTAGCATGTCCTTTCTGTGATTCACTTTAAAACTTTATATTTCTTTAAACTGCACTTTATCACAATTTGCTGAAGGATCTCTCCAGGTGACATTACTCATTCACTAAGTTTCATCACACAACGGTCGCTCTGAGATAATTAGTCCCTCGCCAGTTGCACAATTTGTTATTCAAAGAAACACTGAAAAAAAATTCTCTGAACTCCTCTTCCAATATTCCTGTTGTCAGTGTGACTGTCCCAGATTATGGGAATATTGAACTTTCCCAAAATTATCACAAAGTGTTTGTTAAAAAATTCCAATGAGTTCCTGAGTAATGCAGTGATGAGCAATGGAATGCTCTTCGGTGGCTAAAACTGTTCTGCTCCTTGTGTCCTTGGCAAGTAGTAGCCAGAATTTACATTCAGACTGACTCTACTTCATGATCTGAGACCAAATGATTTATCTGTACTGCCTTTCTTATCCATGATTGTTAGCGTTACCCATTTTGCCTGAGTTTCCTCAAGGTTGTGATCCATTGAATATTTATGTCCATCTTTTGTTCGCCCTGTAACCACGTCTCTCTGGTGTCTAAATTTCTTTTATCTCTGTGTCACAAATCAATCTACCTTATTGAAGAGAGTTAAAAATCACACAACACCAGGTTATAGTCCAACAGGTTTAATTGGAAGCACACTAGCTTTCAGAACAACGCTCCTTCATCAGGTGATAGTGGGGAGCTTGATTGTAACACAGAATTTAGAGCAAAAATTTAGTGTGATATAACTGACATTATACATTGAAGAATTGATTGTCTGTTAAGCCTTTCATCGTTTAGAATACAGTGATAGTTTCACTTCTTTCATGTGTAAATCACAAAACATTTTTTTAAAGTTGCATTCTCGGGTTAGCTGTTAACAATAGTGATAGTTAGACAATATGTTGAAGGTGTTAGACCCCTGTGTTCTCTGTCCAGGCCCTGATATTTAGATTGATTCTAATCTAAAAAGTGAGATAAGAGTTTGACATAAATTCATGCAGTTTTTGAGCTCAGAGTTCTACATGAATGTATGCAGTTTTTGAGCAAAGTACAATGTAATCCTGCAAGTAAAAATTCACCCCACAAAATATATGTGTGTCTGTGGGTCTTTGTCTGTCTGTGTGTGTCTGTCTGGGGTGGGGGTTGTGAGTGTAGGAAAGTGTGTGTGTAGTGGGTGCAGAGTGTCTTAGGTCTGTGAGGGAGTGCATGTGTGAGTGTGGGAGTGTGTGTGTCTATAAGGGTGTGTGTGGGTGTCTATGTGCCTGTCTGTGTGTACCTGTGTCCGTGTATATGTGAGCGTGTGTGTGTGTGTAGGAATATTTGTGTGTTTGTAGTGCAATGGTGATCACCTGTAATGTGACATGAACCCAAGGTCCCGGTTGAGGCCCTCCCTATGGGTACCGAACTTAGCTATCAGCCTCTGCTCGGCCACTTTTCTCTGCTGCCTGTCGCGAATTCCACCTTGAAGGATGGTCACCCGAAGGTCCGAGGCTGAATGTCCTGGACCACTGAAGTGTTCCCCACCTGGGAGGGGACCCTCCTGTCTGTTGATTGTTGTGCGGTGCCCATTCATCCTATGTCGTAGCCTTTGCTCGGTTTCCCCAATGAACCATGCCTCCGGGCATTCTTGCCTGCAATGTATAAGATAGATAACGTTGGCTGAGTCACATGAGTACTTTCAATCTTTTCTGAACACTTTCAACTTTCACAGCATCCTTCCTATAGCGGGGATACTAGAATTGCAGAGAACTCCAAATGTGGTCTAACATATTACTCTTGTTCCCTGAGTTCCCCAGTCTTTGTCCACAATAAGTTCTGGAGTAAAAAATGTGTTCACGGCCTTAGACATGTCCTGCTGTTCCACACATCAGTGGTCTCATTGATCTTTGAGGGACAGCATTTTGCCATGTACAAGGTGGGAGGTTTTCCCATGTGTAATAGTGGTATCTATGTCCACAATCTGACACGTCTTGCCGCGTCCACCGTGACAGGAATATCCTCTCTAGGTACTGATGTAATGATTCATGCAATGAAAACCCCCCCACCACGCGTCCTCTCTTGCCTCCCCTTCGATGCCTTCTGTACCATCTCCACCTTGAAACAATGAACTGCCAGTCCTGCCCCTCCATCAGCTGTGTTTCTGTAATAACTATAATATCCCAGTCCCATGTTCCAATCCATGTCGTGAGTTCATCTTCCTTAGCTGTCAGGTCCCTTTCATTGAAATAAATGCACTTTAATCATCAGTTCCCCCTCCCCCATTCCCTGCTATGTTCTTGCCTGCCTTTTCTGCTGAAATTGCTGTCTTTAACTTGTGCACCAACCTCAATCTTCTTTCTGGCCTTATGAATGTTTAAGGTCCAACCCCCTGCCAGATTAGATTATATCCTCTCAGGCAGCTCTAACAATTCGCCCCACCAGGATGTGGGTCCCCCTCCTGCTCCCAGTTCAGGTGCCTTCCCCACCCTGTAAACCTGTGCTGACACCTTCAGACATCCAGGGACTTGCCCACCAAGGTCCCGGTGTTACTCAGTTCTCCAGGAGGACCTACTCTTCATGATGTGTATCCTTCGCTTATGAGACTTCCCAAGTGCATTACCTCACAGTGATCAGAAGCAAACTCCATCTGCCCTTACTCAGAGTGTGTACAACTCTGTGTATGACTAACTTCATCCAGTCTCCCCAACCGTCTCTACCTCTAATTGTCGAGAGAATGCACAACCCTCCCTATTGCGTTAACCTCCTCCAGTCCCTCTCATGGACACCATCTATGTAAGCTTTTCCTGTTCCTGACTATATTTTCCTCCTGTTCCAATAAACCCTTGTGAACTTTGTGACCTAGTCCAATCTCTGGAATGCTCTGTATAATCAGCCTCACTGTGCTGGAACCTGGCTTCAATTCCAGCCTTGGCCGACTGTCTGTGTGGACGTTGCATGTTCTCCCCCAGACTGTGTGGGTTTCTTCCGGGTGCTCTGGTTTCCTGCTATAGTCCAAAAGACAGACGATACGTGATTGGCCATCATAAATTGACTGTAGTATTCAGGCAAGTGTGGTTTAGGTGAGTTCACCATGAGGAATGCAGGGTTTATTGGATAGGGAGAGGGATGGGTCTGGTTCGGATGCTCTTTAGAGGGGTTGGTGTGGACTTGTTAGGCCAAGTGCCTGTTCCCACACTGTGGAGATTCTATTCAGGTTACTGCCCAGTCCTGTCAACCATCCCTGTCTCTTGAACCTTGCCTCATCCCCAATACTCTCCTTATATGTGTAATCTCCAACAGTTTCTAAAACATTCCTTGGCGATGTCAGCTTCTCCAGTCTTTACAAAGATCGATATGACTGCCACCTCTTCCTGCTTTTAGAACAATCCCTATAAATATTGCTATTTGTTACATCACTCCCAATCACTGTTCCAGCCTAAAACCCCCAAAAACATTTATATCTCTGTAAACTCATCTGGACTGTCTATACTTCCTTTTGACAATCCCGTTGAGACTTTATCGACATCAAAAAAAGTCATTAAGTGTAGGTAACTCTTATTATTATAACCTCCCTCTAGCTTTACGGCATCGAGGATCTGTAGAACCTCTTTTCAACCCGACAGCCATCTCTGTGTCTGTAATCTCCTCCACTGCCCACAATACATTCTCTCTGAGCTCCTCTGTAGTCCATTAAACACTCCCTAACACTGTCTGTATCAGTGTAACCTTCTCCAAAAACACAACCTTCCCTATCTGTGTAAATCCCTACACCAGTCCCTATCCCTCTAAGCTCCGTCTAACAATATAATCCTCCATGTCTGTGTATTCACCTTCAGTCCCTACTCACCTCCCTATCTGTGTTACCTTCTCCATGCATTTTTGCTACAGTCTCTTGAACTGTCCCTGTCAGTGTAATATCTTCCAGTCCCGAAAACTCCCCTCTCTTTAACTTTCTCCGGACACACAGCCCTCACTATCAGAGAACCCTCCCTCTGTGAACTGCTCCAACTCTTCAACTCTCCATAATCTCCTGCAGCTCTTCCAGCCCTCCCTATCGACCAAATCTCTTCCAGTCCCTAAAATGCCATCAGTCTGTAGCGACCCTAATACCATCCCTATCTGTGTTATCCTCTCAGGTCCCTGCAACACTCCCGATCTGTAGATCCCACTCCAATGCCTGTGCCTCTCCCTGTTCCTGCAAGACTCATTAACAATGTAACATCTTCCTGTCACTATTACCCACCCTGTCAATGTAAGCTCCTCCTGTATCTCCAAACATTTACTCATCTCCATAACCTTCTCCAGCTCTTACCCCCCATCTGTGTAAACATCACCCTCCCTACCGCAGGAACTTCCTCCTGTTTGTGCTATGCTCCCTTATCTGTGAAACTGTCTCCAACCAATCTTGCTCCCCATTCTCTCAAAAAAGAATCCAGATTCCACAACCTCCATGTCTAAATAACCCCCAGAACGTAAGCCTTCCTAAGTCTATAAACATCTTCATTCACGATGACCCTCCATATCTCTTTTTGTTCCGCCAGATGATACAAACCTCTTTATCTCTGTAATCTGCTCAGCTCCCTAAAAACAGTCCCTGTCTGTGATCCAGCCCTGGCCTACGAACATCCTTATCCCTGTAAACTTCTCTATCCCTCCTAACATTCCCATCTCCATGAACCCCTGTCAGCCCTACAGCTCTCCACATTTCTGTAACGTCCTTTGGGTCTATGGTACTCCTTCCCTGTGAAACCACCTCCAGTCCCCACGTCCCTCCCAGTCTGGGTCCTCTGCTCCAGATCAAACGATTGCTGTCTCTGTAAACGCCTCCACTCCTGACAACTCTTCCCATTTGTGTAACCTCGTTCAGACCCCATACTCTCCAGCTTCCGGAATTCTTTTCCTGCGATTGCAACCAAAACCATGTTTATGTAACAACTTCCAGTGCTTACACCCTCCCCGACTCAGTAACCTCTTGCAGTCCTAACAAAGCACCTAAACTGTGAAACCCCTCATTTCCCTACAATCCTCCCTCCCTCCCTCCTCAAATGCCTTCATCACCATGAAACCTCACAGTTACTGAAGCCTCCTTTTGGCATTGCAACCCTCCTAATGTCTGCAAAATCCTCCTGTCCTGATATCCCTCCCTGACTCTGTAATCCCCACCACCCTCCAGTGCCCTTCTGGGGAACATGGCAGAGGAGGGAAGATTTGTAAAGTCTGAGCCATGTTACGGAGGTAGAATTCTGGGAATTAGAGATTTGGTCGAATGTTTGTGGTGTGCAGATTATTGGCGAGGACTCTAAAGAAAGGATTTATGACTACTTGGAAAACCATAGTTAAATTAGAGACAGCATGGGTTTGTGAGGGGCAGGTCATGCCTCACAAACCTTATTGAATTCTTTGAGGATATGACAGAATACGTTGATGGCTCATTCAGAAAAGAAGGATGATTCGGATACAGGGAAATCTGTCTGTCTGGATACAGGATTGGATGGACCAGAGAAGACAGAGTATGGCGGCAGATGGACAGTATTGAGCCTGGAGCTCAATGACCAGTGGGGTTCTGTAACAATCGGCTCTGGGACTCTGCTCTTTGTGAGTTTTGTAAATGAGTTGGATGTGGATGTTGGAGAGTGGGTTAGTAAGTTTGCCAATCACACCAAGTTTAGTGGAGTGGTGGGGAATGTGGAGAGCTGTTGTAGGTTGCAATGGGACATTGACAGGACGCAGAGCTGGGCTGGAAGTGGCAGATGGAGTTCAATCTGGAAAAGTGTGAAGTGATTCATTCTGGAAGGTCGAACCTGAATATAGAATACAGTGTTAAAAGGCAAAATACTTGGCATTGTGGTGGAACAGAGAGATCATGGCGTCCATGTCCATAGATCCCTCAAAGTTGCCACGCACATTGATAGGGTTGTTAAAAAGTCATGTGTTGTGTTGGCTTTCTTTAGCAAGGGGATCAATTTCAAGAGCCATGAGGTTTTACTGCATTTTTGTAGCGACCTGGTGAGACCACACTTGGAATATTGTGTTCAATTCTGGTCCCCTCTTTCCAGGAAGGATGTACAAGTTTTAGAGAGCGTACATAGGAGATTTACCAGGATGTTGCCTGGAATGGAGGGCATTTCTTATGGAGGAAGTTTGGGGGAGCTGAGGCTTTTCTCATGGGAGTGAAGAAGGGGGTGGGTGACTTGGTAGAGGTTAACAAGGTGATGAGAGGCACAGAGAGAGTGACTAGTGAGGGACCTTTTCTCCTATGGCATAAATGACTATTACAAGGCGGCATAATTTTAAGGTGATTGGAAGATGGATAAGAGGATAGAGAATGGTAGGTGGTCGCATGGACTGCCAATGGTGGTAGTAAAATTAGACACATTCGGGATATCTAATAGACTCTTGGACAGACACATGGATCGAGTAAAATGAAGGGTATGTAGGTTAGTTTGATCTTACAGTCGGATAAAAGGTTGGCATAGCATCATGGCCGAAGGGTCATGGGCTGAACTGTTCTGTGTTGTGTGTTCTGTCTGGTAAACTGGGTAATAAGCTCAGATCAGTGTAAAAGGATATGGCATTCAGGAGGAGCTAGTGAACTGGATACAAAATTTGCTTGATGGTTGTAGACAGAGGGTAGTGGGAGACATGTTGTTTTTCTGACTGTTAGCATGTAACCAGCGGTGGAGTGGGTCCACTGTTGTTTGTCATTTGGATAAATGGTTTGGAATATTAGGAATATTGGTTCCCTGGTAAGTAAGGCTTTTGGGTGTCACTGAACCTGGTGGTAAAGTGAAGAAGGTTATCTATGATACAACAGGATGACCAGTACTGCTGGGATAGTGGGCTGAAGAATAGCAGATGGAGTTTAATTAGATAAAGGTGAGGTGTTCCATTTTGGTGAAACAAACCAGGGTGGGACCACTACAGTTAATGTTCGGGCCCTGGGTAGTGTTATCAATCAGAGACCCAGGGATGCAGGGATACAGTTCTTTGAATGTGGTGTCACAGGTAGACAGACTGGTGAAGCAGGCGTTTGGGATGGTTCCCTTCATTGGGGAGAGCATTAAGAGTAAGAGATGGGATGTCATGTTGTATCTATAAAAGGCATTGGTGGGGCCACCATAAAAACATTGTTGATCAGGAGGAAGAACTCCTCTCGTCACTTACTTCCTTTAAGGAAGGGCATTAAATATTCTAGCCTGGTCTGGCCAACATTTGACTCCAGACCCACAGCAATATGGCTGACTCTGAGCTACCCTCTGGGTAATTAACAGTTGGATCATAGAATGTTAGTCCAGGCAGTGACACCCACATCCCATGAATGAATATATAAAAATACCTATGTCCCTCCGTACCTCTGCAAACCCCTCCCGCTGCAGCAATCCGTACTGACTTTGTAACACCGTTTAGACCCTGACCACTCTCTGTAACACTCTCACCCCCTCCAGCACCTTCACCTCTCCCTGTTCCTATTGTGTCAATAAACCCTGACCATGGTTCCCCTTCCCACTGCCCTTCTCCTGCTAGCAGACCCTTTGCAATCTATTTAACATTTACTCCTAAAACACTCTTTCACTTTAGGATTTTAAGTACTTTTTGGGGATCTTCTCAGCCTCATAATCTAGTATGATTCCTTTTGTCCTGAGTGAGGGCCCAGTGGGGATTTCTTGCTGAGGTTTATACTGTTTCAATGGAATGTCCTTCTGTTGAGTGTTTTACACTGTTCCTTCAAATGTTTTCTGCTGTCCATTTACAGACATATGTCTCAGTCTGTTTAGCCTGTTTACCTTGGTCAGTTCTCCTCTCACACACATATAATTGGCTATTTTTGTTTCTAGTTGTAGCTTGTCCTTTCTGTGATTCACTTTAAAACTTTATATTTCTTTAAACTGCACTTTATCACAATTTCCCGAAGGATCTCTGCAGGTGACATTACTCATTCACTAAGTTTCATTACACGGTCGCTCTGCGATAGTTATGTCCCTTAACAGTTGCGCAATGTGTTTTTCAAAGAAACACTGAAAAAAAAATTAACCGAACTCCTCTTCCATTATCAATGTTGACCGTGTGATTGTCCCAGATTATACGAATATTGAAGTTTTCCAAAATTATCACAATGCCTTTGTTAAAAAATTACAACGAGTCCCTGTGTAATGCAATGATGAGCAATGGAATACTGTTCAGTAGCTAAAACTGTTCTGCTGCTTGTGTCCTTGGCAAGTAGTAATTTACATTCAGACTGACTCTACTTCATGATCTGCAGCCAAATGCTTTCTCTGTAATGCCTTTGGTATCCATTATTTTTAGTGTTACCCATTTTTCCTCAGTTTTCGCAAGATTGTGAACCATTGAATATTTTTGTTCACCCTGTATCCATGTCTCCGTGGTGTCTAAATCTCTTTTATCACTGTGTCACAAATCCATCGACCTTATTACAGTGACGTTGTCCATTAAAAAAAAACATAACTTACTCTTTCCCACAATTTTCTGTCACAAACCTTTTTGGGAATGTACAGTTTTAGTTAAACTCTGTCCCATCCTGTTCCTTTCTGCTTGTCTTCAGCCACATTCCCATGCTGTTCCGTTGCTTTGCCTTTTCTCTTTGGATTTGGAAAGCTCCTTTCACCTGGGCCCTGTCCCAGCATCCTCTCTGTCAGTTTAAAGCCCTGTCCATAAATCTACCAACATGATTGGCCAGGACCCTGGTCCCAGCACGGTTCAAGTGGGACCATCCTAATGGATTATTTATTAAATCAGGTAGGGGATGTGGGTGTCTCTGGCTGACCAGCCTTTCTTGCCCAGTCCGAGCTGCCCTTGAACTGAGTAACTTGCTTGGCCTTTGAAGATGGTAATTGGGAGGCAAATACTTTGCTGTGGCTATGTCGTGCAGAAAACGTGAGGATGGGCAGATGTCCTTCTCTGAATGACATAGCAGCCTGGGATACATTTCCCTTGGCACTGGGGATTTCTCCACCTTTATGCCTGTGAAAACATTTAATACCTCCTCCTTATTGACCTTAACATATTCTGGAACCTCACCATCCCAACTGAAATCCCCGGCTACGATACCTTTCTCCTGTGTGAATACAGATGGGAAGTATTCATTGAAGACCTCACCTGCTTCCTCTGGCTCCATGCACAGATTGTCCCTTTGGTTTCTCACAGGCCTCCCTCTATCGTTGGGAATCCTCTGACTCTCACGATGCTGATAAAATACCTGTGGCTTTTCCGCAATTGTATCTGACAAATATATTTCATGACCATTGTTTGTCCCTCATTTTCCACAATCCCCTTGCACTCTCTATACTTGTGAAGGGCTTTACCTGATTTTATTGCACTGTATTTTCTTTATCAAACTCACGACATCACTTGATCAGTATTCCCTGGACTTGCTGCCTTTACTATTCACTCTTCAAGGAGCACACGGGCCCTGCGGTCTCACTGCATCACTTTAAAATACTCCACTTTCCTAACATGGACCCAACTGCAGGGAGTTCCTCCCAGTCTCTGTTTGCCAGATCCTCTGTAATGATTGTGATACTGATAGGAGGCTCAGTTGTGAGGGGGACAGACAGGAGACTGTGTGGCTCCAGAAGACACCAAAGGATTGTGTGCTGCCTCCCAGGTACCAGGATCAAGGATGTCTCTGAGTCGTTATTGAACATTATGAAGGGGGGAGGGTGTACATCCAGAGGTCATTGTGCTCATAGGTCCAAATGACAGAGGTAGACAAAGGGATGGGGTCCTGTGAAATGAGTACAGGGAGTCAGGTGAGAAGTTTAAAAAGCAGGATATTGACCTTAATGATCTTCAGATTACTCCCAGTGCCAAGTGCCAGTGAGGATAGAAATAGAAAGGTAGGCCGGATGGATGTGTGCCTGAGGAGCTGGTATAGTGGGCAGGGTTTTCAGTTCTTGGGTCATTGGGATCTCTTCTGGGGTAGAGGGGACCGGTACAAAGGGGATGGTTTGCACTTGAAGCAAAGGGGCACAAGTATCCCAGGGAGGAGATTTGCTAGTGTTACCCAGAAGGATTTAAACTAGTTTGGCAGGGAGTTGAGACTCTGAGTGAGAGAGAGACCATCGAAAAGTCAGGGGAAATACATCAGCCATCAAGAGCAAGTTACCTATTCAGGATATCCAGGGGCACAGTCGAGGGAGGGAAAGATATCTGGTTTAAAGGGCATTTATTTCAACACACGAGGCCTGACTGGTAAGGCAGACGAGCTCAGAGCATGGATTAGCTCTGGGGACTGGGATATTATAGCCATAATAGAAACATGGCTGGGAGAAGGGCAGGACCAGCAGCTCAGTGTTCCAGGATACAGAAACTACAGGCGGGACAGAAGGACAAGTAAGTGAGGAGGGGGCGTTGTCCTTTTGATTAGGAAGGACATAACAACTGTGCATCGAGACGATTCTGTTAAGCAGTCATCAAATGAGGGCATAAATTTAAAAGTTAGAAACAAAGAGGGGATGGTCAGTCTGCTGGGATCGTGTTCTAGACCCTCAAATAGCCAGCAGGTACGAGAGGAGCAAATATATAGTGAGGTTGCAGGTACCTATGAAAATAATATAGTATTGGATGGAGATTTTAACTGTCCCTTGATTGACTGGGTCACCCAGAGTGTAAAAGGCCCGCACTGGGTGGCATTTGTAAAATGTGTCCAAGAAAGTTTCCTAAACCAAGACATAGCGGGCTATATGCTGCACAGGCGGGTGCAACACTGGACCTCTCCTCAGAAAACGAGGGCAGGCAAGTGACTGAAGTATCAGTCGGAGAACACATTGCGTCCAGTCACCACAACTGTCTTTGTTTGAACAGAGTTGTGGAGAAAGATCAGGCAGGTTGACAGATTTTGGTCTTAAACTGGAACTGGGCCAATATTGGGACCATTCAGCAGGATCGAGCAGGGGTTGATTGGGTGAAGGTAAAACTCACATGACATTAAGGGATAGTCCAGGTGGTTTACAGAGGAACCTCGATTATCTGAACGGTTAATTGATTCAATACCTTTCCTCTGGGGCTCAGAGTTCTCAGTTCAGTCTGCTCCCTGTTCAGGTGACTAGGCAGCAGCAAGCCATGAGCGAGCCCCCACACCCTGTCAGACCCCAGAAACACACCCCACTCACCTCCAAACCCATCCAACACCACACCCACCTGCCTCTCAACGTCGCCCCCCCCCAAACTGACCCAACAGCGAATCCTGCCCCCAGAAGCGTCCGACACCACCATCCACCCGACGCCTGCCCCCACTTCCCAGACACGTCCGACATCACCCTCAGCCCGTCCCCAAACCCGTTCAACACCGCCTCCCCGCCCACCACACCCACCGTCCAATCCATGTCCATGCCCATGCCCCCGTAAGTGTTACCTAGGTAAGCGGATAGTGAAGACGGTGTTTGGTAAGCTTTCCTTTATTGGTCAGAGCATTGATTATAGGAGTTTGGAGGTCATGTTGCAGCTGTACAGCACACTGTTTAGGACACTTTTGGAATATTTCATGCAGTTCTGATCTTTTTCCTATTGGAAGGATGTTGTGAAACTTGAAAGTGTTTAGAAAAGTTTTACAAGGATGTTGTCAGGGTTGGAGGATTTGAGCTATCGAGAGAGGCTGAAATGACTGAGACTGTTTTCCCTGGAGCGTCAGAGGCTAAGGGGTGACATTCCTGAGGTTTATAAAATCATGAGTGGCATGGATAGGATAAACAGACAAGGTCTTTTCCCTGGGGTAGTGGAGACCAGAAATGGAGGGCGTAGGTTTAAGGTGAGAGATGAAAGATTTAAAAGGGACCTAAGGGGCAACCTTTTCACGCAGAGTGTGGTTATGTAGGGAATGTACTGCCAGAGGAAGTGGTGGACTCTGGTACGATTGCAGCATTCAAAAGGCATCTGGATTGGTATATGAATAAAACCGGTTTATTGGGATATGGGCCAAGTGTTGGCAGATGGGACGAGATTAGGAAAGGATATCTGGTCGGTGTGGACGAGTTGGACCGAAGGGTCCGTTTATGTGCTGTACGTGTCTAGGTCTCTCTGGCTCTAAATGTTTTCCACTGTTCATTTACAGACTGACATTTCAGTCTGTTTCCCCTGTTTACCTTGGTCAGTTCTCTCTCAAAATCATATAATCGTCTTTGTTACTGATGCTCGGGTGTGCTTTATGGTCACTTTAAAATGTCATAATCTCTTTGAATTCCGGTATAATTTCTTGGAGGATCTCGGTGTGATATTACTCATTCACTCAGCTTCATCACCCAACAGTCGATCTGAGATAGTTACATCCCTAGCTATTTGCACAATGTGTTATTCAAAGAAACACTGACAAAATCATTCAAGGAGGATCTCTGATAATATCAGTCTTGCCAATGTGTCTGTCCCAGATTATACAAAGATTGAGGTCTCCAAAAATTATCACACCACCTTTGTTACAATTTCTAATGAATTTTTGTTTAATGCAGGGATGAGCAATGAAATACTGCAAGGCAGCATAAAAACTGTTCTCCTGCTTGTGTTTTTGACACATAGCACCCGGAATTTGCATTCAGGGTGATTCAGCTGCATAATCTGAGACCAAATGCTTTCTCTGTAATGCCTTTGTTATCCATTAGTGTCAGGGTTCCCATCTTGCTTTTCCATTCTGCCTGAGATCCTGTAAGGTTGTTTACTGTTGAATATTTATGTTCCACCTTTTGTTCACCCTGTAATCACGTCTGTCTGGTGACTAAGTCTCATTTATCTCTGTGTCCCAAGTTTATTACCTTATTGTAGATACTTTGTCCATTCCAAATCAAAACAACATTATAATTTCCTCTTCCCCACGATGTCCTGTCACAAACCGATTCATTAATGTACAGTTTTAGTTAAACTATGTCTCTTCCTGTTCTTTTCTGCTTGTCTTCAGCCACATTCCCATGCTGTTCCGAGGCTTCACATTTTCTCTTTGGATTTGGAAAGCTCCTTTCATCTGAACCCTGTCCCTGCATCCTCCATGTCAGTTTAAAGCCCTGTCCATAAACCTACCGACATGATTGGCCAGGACACTGCTCCCAGCAGGGTTGATTTTAAATCACTCATGGGATATTGCTGTCTCTGGCTGGCCAGCATCGCATGCCCACCCTGACCAGCCTTAGAGCTGAGTGGCTTGCCAGATCATTACAGTGGGCATTTGAGCGTCAATCCCGTTGACCTGGGTCTGGATTCATATGTAGGCCAGACTGGTAGCCTATAACAGATTTGCTTACTGAAAGGGTATTATTAAGTGGTTAGATGGGTATCCCTGACTCTGGCATTAAATTAGGAAAGGATATCTGGCCGGCGTTATATTCTGGATGAACAGTCTAGTGAGAGTAACACGAGGTCATTGCCTGGTCCACTGAGAGCTCCCTCATCCCTGAGTACTGATCCCAGAGCACCTTCTTCCTGACCGTGGTTTGATCCTGATACCTCCCTGCTCTCTGGTGATATCACTCAGTCTCTCTCCATGTGGTATCTGCCACTGTGAGGGTCTAATTGATGCCGGTGACTGCACCTTTTGCAACTACTCCAGATCCTGAGCCAACAGAATTCTCCACTCCAGAGAGATGAGGCAACACAGACCAGGGATGGAGACTGGGGTTTTCCAGATCTCTGAGGAACTTAGTGCCATTCTCCATGTGTAACCCTCAATGCATCGGTCTAATTTCTCATTCTGTCTGTTTCTCTGTCTCCTGTAGATACTCAGGATGATCTTGACTCAGCGGAATTCCCATTTCCTGTCTCGTCCATCACCACACTAAAGACAGTTGGTCAGCCAGAGTGATGTAGAGTGAGATCTGGAGCCTTCAGTAAATCCTGCAGCGAGGTAAGATCACTCACAGTGTATTTAAGGGATCAACTTTGGTCCAGAAGACATGACACAGATACAGTGTTGAAGGGTAAACACAGAGCATGATGGTCTCAGGTTCAAACCCCACCTCTTGTTAATTTACATCTATGCTGTATTGAGCGTTCGTACGTCAATACAGCAAGTTGACAGTTATCAATTCAGGCCTGTGCTGTCTTAGTGAGGATCAGTACAACAGAGAGGAAAGCAGGCCTCCCTTAAGGAGATGGTATTGAAACCTGGGATCTTTCTGTTCTGTATTCCCTCCTCACGCTATCTCTTGTCATGTGATAGAGTCATACAGCAAGGAAACATGCCTTTCGGTCTAAATTGTTTGTGCCAATGTCTTGAATGCTTGTAATTCCCAGAAAGTTTCCTATTTCTGTAACCTCCACCCCTCCCATATTCCTGCTGTATATTTGAATTCTACTCCTATGCTGATGACTCTCCCTGTGTGTAAATTGCTCCAATCGCGATAATATGCCCAATCTCAATAATCTCATCCTGCACTCAGTACAATAATTCCTATTTCTGTAGTTTTGCTCAATACTTACAGTAACGCCGTCTCTGTAAAATCCTCCAGCCTGGAGCAAAATACCCACCTATGGACCTTCCTCAAGCCCCAAGAAAACATGATATCACTGTAACCTTCTGCAGGTCCGATCACACTCCTGCCTCCTGGCCTATAGTACCACATGACCACAGTAACCTTCTCCCAACCCTACTGATCTCCTTACCAATATGAACACCTCCAGACCCTTTTCAAGCCACAGCAGCACTCCTCATCTCTGTTTGCTCGTCCACTCCCTACGGTCCTCCCAGCACCTCAAACACTCTCCCTTTGTGTAATTCTGCAATTTGGGCAGCACGGTGGCTCAGTGGTGAGCGATGGTGTCTCACAGTACCAGGGACCCAGGTTCAATTCCAGCGTTAGGTGACTGTCTGTCTGTATGGAGTTTGCACCTTCTCCCTGTGTCTGCATGGGTTTCCTCCAGATGTTCCAGTTTCCTCCCACAGTCCAAAGATGTGCAGGTCAGGTGAATTGGCCATGCTAAATTGTCCATAGTGTTAGGTGCATTGTCGGAGAGAAGTGGGTCTGGGTGGATTACTCTTTGGAGAGTTGGTGTGGACATGTTGTGCCGAAGTACCTGTTCCCATGCTGTAGGGAATCTAATCTCAACTCTCCCTCTGCGTTCCATATTACTGTACCTAAATATATCCCTCTGTCCATAATCAGCCCCAACCCCTTCAAACCTCCGAGTCTCTGTGAACTCCCACAGCTCCAAAACCCCTCCTTAACTGTGTAACCTTTTCCATTCCTGAAGCACTCTGGAAATGTGGACATCCTACAAACCTCCCTATCTGCATAATCCTCCCAGGTCCCTGTAAAACCTCCGAGCTGTGGAACCAGCTCCAATGCTTGTGACTCTCCCGATCAGTTTCTACAAGACTTACTATCTATGTAACATCCTCCCATCACTATCACCCGCCCTGCCAATGTAAGCTCCTCCGGTCTCCCCACCAATCTAATCATCTCCATAACCTTCTCCAGTTCTTACACCCCTATCTGTGAAAACGTTACACTCCCCTACAACCATCCCTAAAGCAGAAACCTCCTCCAGTGTCTGCAATACTCCCTATCTGTGTTAGTGTCTCCAGGCTCTATTGCTGTTCCTTTCTCTGTAAACTCTGACAGATTGTACAGCTTGCCGGTCCGTATACTTTCCAGAACTTCAGCATCTGACATCAACAAAAGTCTTCATTAACTACAGCCTTCCATATCTCTGTTCTTCCCTCAATTCTATACAACTCTCTTAATCTCTGTAAGTAGCACAATTCCATAAAATAGCCCCTGTATGCGTAAACTGACCCAATCCGACAGTAAAAAGCCTCACTGCCCTCTTGATCATCTCTAGTTCCTTCAGATCTCCCTGTATCTTCCCTGACTCCATTGAATACAGCCCATCTCATGTTATAACTCCTCGAACTCATATGTTACTCCCCATCTCTGTGATATTCTTCAGTTACTGCATTTCTCATTCTTTATCTCCAGAGTTTCCAATCCCCCTGATCGATGTAAGGTTATTGATCCCTTGCAGCATGTTTAACACCTGTAGAAGCCTCCAACTCCTCAACGCATCCTGTCGCTGTAACCTCCTGAAATTCTACAGCTCACTGTCTTTGTAATATCTTCCAGTATCTGCAACCCTCTCGATTTTTGTAACGCCCTCCAGAACAGCATTCCACATCTCTGTGTAACTGATGGGAATGCTGCAGACCTGCCTTCACAGCCCTCACTAGCTCTCTGAACCCCTGCAGCTCTACAACCCTCAGTATCTCTGGCTCCTCAAATCCCTACACTTCTCCCTGGCTGTTTGAACTAATCCAGCCCCTTCAATCCTCCCCTCCACTCTTGTCCATGTCAGTGTAATTCCCAGCACCAACAATCCTCCCAGTCTCTATAAACTCCTGCAGCTCCAACTACCAGCCCAATCCATTTAATCTCCAGTCCCTCCAGTCCTTCCTTTTTCTATAAACTCCTGTAGTTCCAAATACCACCCCATCTGTCTACTCTCCAGTGCCTATAACCCTCCCTTTCTCCAAAGATGTCTGTAGCTCCAACTGCTACTGTGTAATCTCTAGTCCCTATATTCCTCCCGATCTCTGTAAATCCTTCGGAACTGATAATCCTGTAACTCCACTTGACATCTTTCAGCCCGACAACCACCTGATCTCTAACCACCAACAGTGATCTCAAACCACCGAACTCTGTAACATCCTCCAGTCTCTACAGCCCAGCTTTTCTCTCTTAGCTTGTCTGGTAACTGTATTCCCCTTCATCTCCGGTTACAGATCCTTGCACAGTGAAACAATGTCTCAGTATCGAATCTGTAAGAACACAAGAATCTTTGGTGTATCTATAAATTTGCCTCATTTTCTAAATTTTAACGACTGCAAGTTCAACCTTCTCCACCTCTTCTCATCAATATCCCTCCATATCCCACCAAGAGCTGACAGCAATAATCACGAAAGTGCTGGGATGTATGTTAAACGATATGCCAGAAATACTAACTGCACACTTAGAAACTTATGGAATAAGCACAGTCCATAAGACCATCATATATAGGGGTAGAATTAGACAATTCAATCCATCAGGTCCATTCCACTATTCGATTGTGTATGAATTGTTTCTCAACCCCATTCTCACACTCCCTGTAACCTTATTCATCCAAAACCTGCTTATCTCTGAGTAAGATACACTGAATCACTTAACATCCACAGCCCCATGAGGCAGTGAGTTCCACAGATCCATCACCCTCTGGCTGAATAAATTTCTCCACATCTCTATTCTAAAGGGTCATCCCTTCACTCTGAAGCTGTGCCCTTGGCGCCTAGTCTCTCCTGCTCGTGGAAACATCTTGCCCATGTCCACTCCATCCAGGCCCCTCAGTATTCTGATAGTTTGAATGAGATTCTGCCGCCGCCTCTGAAACTTCAACAAGTGCAGTCCCAGAGACTCCACCTGCTCCTCATATGACACGAATTTCATCCCTGAAATCTTTCTTGGAAACCCATTTCTCGTATCCCTTCACATCCTTTGTTCAGACTCTTAATGTATAACGTGTAGCGTGTAGTCCCAACACTGACCCCTGCGGTGCTCCCCCCATCACCAGTTTCCATCGTGAAAAAGACCCCTTTCTTCATACTCTCTGTCTTGTGCCAATCAGACAAATCCTCTCTCCATGTTCTGCATGTTGTTCTGAAACGGAAATGTCATTTCACACCCACTGCTGGATTTATTTTTCTGTCTGGCTGTAAACAGCAGAGTTTCCCCGTTACCTTCCCATCTGTAATTCCCTGGAGAAGGTGGTGGGGAGCTGCCTTCCTGACCCATTGCAGTCCTTTGGTGTAGGGACAGACACAGTGCTGGAAGGATGGAGCATGGCTTGGAAGTCACCTTGGAAATGCTGGTGTTCCCGTGCACTTGGAGTTCCTCTCTTTCTAGGGTATAGTGGTTCCGGGTTTATGAAGTGCTGTTGAAAGGGCCTTCCTGAGTGACCTCAGTGCTACTTGTAGATCTTTTATTCCTTCATTCATTCACTCATGAAGATGAGCTTTGTTGGCTGAGCCAGCATTTATTGTTGATATGGAGTTGTCCCTGAGAAGGTGGTGGTGAGCTGCCTTCCTCAGCCACTGCACCAGCCGTTGGAACTGTTGTTATCTGTGTAGCCTCCAGCAGGCGCTCCAACACTCCTCACGTCTGTAACTGCAAACAGATAATGCACCTCTCCCTTTTATATCTCACATCCTCCCCGCCATATAAATCTGACAGTTCCTCACCATATCTCACCTCCTCCATTCCCATCTGTGCTAGAGATCACTAAAATTATTTTATTCTTGTTTAAACTTTTGATCATCCAAAATCTCTCCCATTTTAAATTTGTAACCCCTTCAGTTTCTGTTACTCTCCATATAACTGCAATCAATGATAGCACAGGTTCCCTTCCTAAATCTCTAATTACAATGATTGCGTGTGCTAAAGTGGCACTTTTCTTCCTCCATATCCATCTCAGGACTTCCAGCCCCTACAATCCCACTATTTGGAATGCTCCCAATCTCTGCACCTCCTCAAGTCCTGGGGGTCCTTGAAAATTACCAGTGCCCCAAAGTTTTCTTTTCCCCCCAGTTACTGCAAGTCTTCTCACTTTGTCACATCCAAGTCTCCATCCAAATCTCCAGGACCAGACAACACTTGCTGGCTCTCAATTTGCATTTGTTGAAGTCTACACATCTCTGTAAGCAGCTCAGAAAAAGTCTTTTAGACTCTACAAAGCTCCGTCATGTACAAGCCACCATCTTTCTTTTTCACTTGCCTTCTTCAATGTCTGAAACTCTCACTGTATCTTCCAGTAACGTTCTTGAGTTGATGCAGGTTTGCCTAGCTCACCAGAATACCTGTTCCATCCCATATAGCACGCTCAATCCCTGTAACACTCTCTGCTTTGTCTAGTCCTGCCTTTTCTAATGTTTTTCAAGGCACAACGGCGATCCTATAAGAGAGCAATACCGAATGGAATGATATAAATTTCAGCTGAGGCTTGAGGACTACCATTACCTGGGAGTGACAAAGGGAGGGAACCTGAGAGAGAGAGGCACAGAGCGGGAGAATATTAATCAGTAGCGAGGATCGTGGCCAACTGGGACTTGGAGTTGGAGAAACAGCAGGGCAGGAGGCTCGAAATCAACACCGAGTCACAGAGGGAGTGACCATGTGAGGGAGCAACTTGGAGCAGGAGCATGAGGCTAACTCATACCTAGGAGTTGCAGAGGCAGCAAAGTGGGAGGATATAAATCAGCACTGAGGATCGAGGCCTAATCGTGCCTGGGAATCACATAGACGGTGACCCTGTGAGGGAGCAAAGTGGAGTGGGAGCAGGAGGATTACACGTACCTGGGAGTCATAGAGACGGTGACCCCGTGAGGGAGCGGAGTGGAGTGGGAGCTGGAGGGTTACACGTACCTGGGAGTCATAGAGACGGTGACCCTGTGAGGGAGCAGAGTTGAGTGGGAGCTGGAGGATTACAGGTCCCTGGGAGTCACAGAGATAACTTCTGCTGCTGGGACCTGCCTGCACTGAGTTTGAAAGAAGTGCAAGACCCATCACAGAAAAGGCTGTAATTTCATTGGCTGATAAATACACCACTATTAGCGACTGTCAGTTAATTGCTATAAGTTAGCAAATTTGTTTTCAACTTCTGAAATAAGGGTTGAACACAGAAATTGTGAGCCAATATAATAAATTAACCTCAGTAAGACCAGTTGAATAAGGGACTTAACTGTATTGTTATTTCCCGAATTCTAACTTCATTCTAAGTAATTAATTAAGTTACTCCAGACATATTGCATTTTAAGACATGGCAAGACTTGTTTGTCAGATGGAAAATGTGTTCTGTTATATTGGGAAGTCATAGCCCCTGCTCGTGTCCTAGATGGGCACTTGGTCATGGAGTTCAGACAGTGACTAGATACTCTATGGGACATCTGTGATGCTGAGAGTTAGGTGGATAGCACACACACACAGCAGATTACCCTTCCGACATGACAGCCTGGAAGAAGGAAGGGTCTGGGGATGAGGCAACCAGAGAGAAACAATGAGGGAATACAAGAAAATCCTGGTATCTCCCTCCCAAGTCAGTTTCCCAGTTTGGAAGCTGATTACATTGTAGGCTGCTCAAGGTCGGGCAGTCAGAGCCATGTCTGTGGCACCACAAGCAGCCTGACTGTACAGGTGGGGAGGGAGAAGGAAGGAGGAGCAATAGTCACAGGGGAGACAGGAAAATGAAGAAGGTGTCAGTGTGTCTGTAAGTCCAGGATAGTGGGGTTAAGAATGTCACTGTGTCTGCAGGACATTCGTCTGGGGGACAGTGAGCAGTCAACGGTCATGTTCATGTTGGTAGGAATGACCTGGGTAGGAAGGGCGAAGTGGGCTGTGAGTCAGAAATTAGGGAGCAAGGTGGATGGTTAGCATGCTGGTCCGCAAATGCAGCAATCTCCAAAATACTCCAAGTGCCGTGTCAAGTGAGAACAGGACTCGTGGTTTTAGGTAGATGAGAGTGTGACTGGAACGATGATTCAGCAGGAAGGGCTTCAGATTCCTGGTACATTGAGACTGGTTCTGGGGAAGGCAGCAGCTGTACAAGCTGGATGGGCTAACATGACAGAGCTGGGACTGAATTTCTTACGGGGTGTTTGGGAGGGATTGAAAACAACTTGGCGTGTGCTTAGGATCCAAAATGGAATGGAAGAGGAGACTACCAGAATTCTCAAAATAATGTGAGATACAATTGGTACTAATTTACAACAACAAGTTTATCAGTGGAAGATGGAGTAAGAAAGAAAACCTTAATCTGAGGTACTCTGCATGGACGTGAATACTCAGTGTGGGAGTTCCAGATGCAGATTGGTGTGTGGAAATCTGATGGACTGATCATCGAGAGCTGGCTCAAGGAATGGCAGGACTGGGTGTTAAATAGTGCTGGGTATCAGGGATTCCGAAATGATAGAAGTGAAGGGAAAAGTTGAAAGTAGAAGTATTTGTTTTGATTAGTGTTAGTTAAGGGGTCCAAGAGAAAGAGGATCCGTCCAAGGACAGAATGAATTTGACTGGAGCTACAGAACAAAAAGTATGCAATTACACTGTGAGGTACAGTCTGTCTGCCAGGAACCAAATAAATGATGGAGACAATATATACGCAGGGTCAGTTGAGAGCGATGACAATACTACAGATTAGTTATACTGAGAAACGTAATGTTTCCAGATATAGACTGGGTTACTGGTGGTGAAGGATCACGAGGGGCAAGTGTTCCTGGATTACATGGAGGAGAGCTGACTGCAGGAGTATGTGTCCAGCACAAGAGAGCATGTACTATTGGATCTGGTCCTTGGGAAAGAGGTGGGGCAAGTGGATCCAGTGTCAGTAGGGGATGGTTTTGGGGCACAGCGATCATTTTATTGTAAAGTTCAGGATGATGTAGAGAATGACATGCAATAATTGTAATTGAGAAACATTAGTTGATTGAAAGCAGCCTTCAATGGGGCAAGAATGAAGCTGGGAAATTTTGAACGAGGCCAGTGAAATGGTAGCGTTAAATAGTGTGAACCAGGTCAGATTGAGCTGGGATTATGGAGATGTGGCTGCAGTGTGACCAAGACAGACCTGGATAATCAAAAATTTTCCCCATTTCTACAGGAAGGATAAACAGGACAACACAGTGAAGTAGCATTGTGTATAAAGGATGGGGTCAGTATTATTGTGATGCTCATCAATTCACACACTGCTTCTCCCTGCCATCACCCCTCATCCCTGCGTATTAATCCTATCAGATGTTGGTAACCTTTGCAAATTTCAGAAAATAGCACAGTATAGAGGAGATCACACTGTCCACTGTCTGCATTGGACAAGATGTAATGTTTTTTAAAGCCCTAGTTCTTTCTCCCCGGACAGTGTAGGATTTCAGGTGCAGATCCCGGCACCTTTTTAAAATGGTTTGAGAGTTTCTGCCTCTACGCCACTTCCATGTGTGACTCCCAGATCCCGACCATAAACTGCGTTAAATAACAACTTGCCTCATCAATTCTCTAATATTTCAACCAATTACATTAAATATTTGCCACTGATAACTGAACTCTCCAACAGGTGCAAGGTATTCTCTCCCTTTCTACCCAGGCACCTGACAATATGTGCACCCCAATCTAATCTCCTATCAGCACCCTCCATTCCAATCTTTACTCATAACTGCACTTCCACTGTCACAGGGTGAAGAATCTCCTCTGTACCCTCTCCAGGCTAATTCCATCCTTCCATGTAATGGGGTGACCAGAACTGTACACAGTCCCCAAGCTGTGACTGAACTCATTCTTCATACAGTTCCTGCATAAGCTTCCTGCTGTGAAATTCTGCCCTTTGGCTTACAGACGAAATGATGCCATTTGCTCCATTAACGAGATTTTTGGTGTTTCCAGCTACCTTCATTTATCTGCCCACACTGACCACGTTCTCATTTATTGCACATTCCCCTCTATTGCTGATGTCCCGAAATGCCTTGCCTTACACTTTTCTGGGTTGTTTGCTTCATTCATCTGGACCCCATAGTTTCTGTTTTTAAACAGTCTGCCATGGGATCTCTCGTCAAATCCAAGTAATTCACATGCAGTTACAGGTTAGTGCCTCAGACCGACACAGTCAGATTAATTACACACAATCTTCCTTGAACAAATCCAGACCGACTGTCCTGGAGTCCCTGGGACTTCCTCAGTGACTGTTTATTCACTCTCAGAGTTCCAGCCTCGACCTATTCACTCAGTCCCTTGCTCCACAGTAAACAAAGTTGCAGTATTAGCCATTTTCCTGTCCTCCGGCATCATTGCTGCATCCAGTGAGGATTGGATAATGTAGGTAAATATAAGGCAGGGGATTTTCCCTGCTCCTTTTAACAGTCTGGAACATTGTGTTACCCCTTTTTTGAGGATTTTAATCTACTGTATAATTCTCCACTCCAAGTTTGTTGCACCCAATATTTCATCCCTGTTTTGATTCAGACAGACAGAGGCCTAAACCATCTTATGATATGGTCAAGTATCGTTTTAATCTGGTTTCATGGAGGGTTACTCTCCACCAGGTGAAGCGCATTTTCTCATGATACCATCCCCAATCTGCCTCATTACCTACCCTCCCTGCCCGCGTGGTCTTCCTCTCATCTGATACTAACACAATGATTTTTCCCCTTCGTCATAACAGCTGCCCTCTGACTGGATATCCCAGAATGCACCGGCCTCCCTGTTTCCAGGAGCCATCTTTAAAAAGTCATTTTACTCTTGAATTGTGAATCTGAAACTGGCCTGGACATGGCAGAGGGGTTAAAACTGGGGCTCCCCATTGTGGACAAGCCCCTGGTCCTGGGGTATGACATGGTGCATGAGAGGGACATTATCTTCCTCCAGGGCTGGCAGGGGAAGCTATGACACCAGATCCTTCCAGCTTGGTCCGAGACTGACCCCTGGGTCAGTGTGATTCCAGCCTTCTGGGTGAATGCCCAGCAGTGTAGGAAGGAGGTCAGTGACCTTTTCCCCTCTACCAGGGTAAGTGGCATCATCTCCACTTCTCCCACCCTCAGTGAATGCAGCACCTTCTCTCAGTCTCTCTCTAATCTCTTCTCTGCCCCTCTGCCCAACTCGGCCTGGTGTCTGTGCTGCCAACTCCCTCACTCAGAACACCTCGACAACTTTCCCCCAACTGTCCCAGCACTAACAGCTGTACCAACCACTTCCATTTCACTAATCCTCCTTCGTAATTCTCACATTCCAGAAGGAACTATCCCACACTAGGGCACAAAGAGCTAAGAGGGATATGGGGCAGCCTAACATTCATCTCCTCACCCCCTCACAGGGGAAGGATCCTGACCCTAACAACGATGAGAGGCTGACAGACCGTGTCCAAGCTCCCGAACTGGGATCTGAGACTCCCCCTGACTCCCTGTGCTGGGCACAGTGACTGACAGTGGACAATGATATCAAGCTTCCTGGTTTGTGTCTGTGCTAAACACCAAGACAATACAGCAGACAGGTGAGCCTGGTAGCTCTGGCTGAGGGGAAACGCTGCTAAAGGCAGGGTAAGGCAAGGCAATAGTTTTGTGAACATTCAGGTCAGCTCAAAGTGAGTGTGTACAAACACGGAGTGAGCAGCCCAAAGGGACAGTCCATGAGCTGGAAGGGTGTCCCTGAGCACAGTGTCCTTGCAGCAGCATTGCAATGTGAGTTGTCAGTGCGCCCTGAGCTGCAGCATTGAATTACAGAAGTGTGTCAGTGGGTCAGAGATGTGCTGGAATGGCATGGTGAGGCTGGCATGTGTCAGATGCCAGCATTGGTGGGTGTGGAGTACATGCAGCTTCTGTCAGTGCAGTTTCCCCCGAGACGTTGGTATCCAAGAGAGAATGACGCAGGAGCGAGGGTCAAGATGGCGTCACCAGGTACCAGCTCAGACATTCATGTCAAATTCTCAATATTGAGTTTCCCCACGGTGGGGAAGGATATGAAGCTACAAGTTGATGAGGGGAGGGATCCACAATAATATGGCTGTTGGTAATCAGTAATTATTCAGTGAGCATCTCGCCACACCCGGGCTCAAATCTTGACATAAAGAACGGTCCAGCTCAGGAACAGGCCCTTCAGCCCAGCAGGCCCGCACTAACACATGATGCCCTTCTAAAGTTAAAACAAAGGTTTTGGCTCCAATATCTCTATGTCATTCTATTCCCTACTTACTCATACTTGTGCCAAGATCCCTCTTAAACCTTGCTATATTGGCTTCTTCCCCTCTATCAGTGCATTCCAAGCACTTTCACATTCTGTCTGGAACAGCAAAAAAAAACCTATCATATCTCCTGAACTTTCTCCTTTTTACCTAAAACCTACGGTCCTGAGTAATTGATATTCCTACTCTGGGGGGGGGGGGGGGGGGGGGGGGGGGGAACTGTCCTTCTATCTATGCCTCTGATAATTGTGTAAATATCTATAAGGTAGCCCCATAGCCAATGATGCCCAGGTGCACACAAACCACGTTTGTTCAATTTCTCCTTCTGGCTAATACCCTCCAAAACAGACAACATGCTGGTAAAACGTTTCCATACCCTCTCCAACACTTCAACATCGTTCTGCTGGTGTGGCAACCAGTACTGTACACCATATTCTAAATGTGCCCGAACTACGTTTCTCTCCAGCTGCAATATGACCTGTTAATTTTCATACTGCATGCTCCGATGCCTGTCTGCAAGTTTGCCATCAGTTTTCTTGATCACCCTATCCACCCGTGTTACCACTTTCAGGGAAATGTCGAACTGTACACCAAGATCCCTTCGGATGTTGATGCAGCCGGTAGTTTTCCCATCCACTTTATACTTCTCTCCTGCATTAGACTTTCTAAAACACTTCACATCGCAACTGCCCAGATAAAGTTACATCTGTATTTTCTCTGTCCAAGACTGCTGCTGACAGTGGGAGGTGTGTCGGTCGGTGATGGTAACTGGACAATGGGAGGTCTGTCGGACCTTGATGGTTACTGTACAGTGGGAGGTATGTCGGGGTGTGATGGTTACTGTACAGTGGGAGGTATGTCGGGGTGTGATGGTTACTGTACAGTGGGACGTTTGTCGGGGTGTGATGGTTAATGTACAGTGGGAGGTATGTCGGGGTGTGATGGTTACTGTACAGTGGGAGGTATGTCGGGCCGTGATGGTTACTGTACAGTGGGAGGTATGTCGGGGTGTGATGGTTACTGTACAGTGGGAGGTATGTCGGGGTGTGATGGTTACTGTACAGTGGGAGGTATGTCAGGCTGTGAAGTTGCATACTGTATGTCTGTACGGAGTATGATTCTGCTGCTGCTGATGGCCCTCTGCCCCTAATGCATCCTCATTAATTATTCAATCTGTTTAAATTCTGTCCCATTCAGTACTCCACGGGCTACATATCATGGCGAGGAGGGTCTGCCAAATGTGAAGGTCCCCCTTGCTCCCCATTGTGCAGTGACCATTCTGACTGATATTTGAGATGGAGAGGTGTATCTGCAGCAGGCAGATCGGTGATGATGTGATTAATTATATGTTTCCCTTTTATTGATTCCACCATAACCTGCTGCAGAGCAGTCTAGCAAACACAGGATCCATCACTATCATTCGATTTGATCCCTTTCACGATGGGAACAGGCCTTTCAGCTCAACCAGTCCACACTGAACTTCCAAAGGAGCAGGAGTCTCTGACTAATGCACTGAACATCATGGGCAGTTTAACATGACCAATTCAACTGAGGTGCATATCTTTGGACTGTGGGAGGAAGCCCACGCAGACAGAGGGAGAATTTGCAAACTCCACACAGGCATTTGCCCAAGGCTGGAATCGAACCTGAGACCCTGATGGTGTGAGGCAGCAGTGCTAGCCACTGAGCCACCACGCCACCCTACATTGACTATATACCAATGAGCAGTCCCCCTTTGCATGGCTGTCTCCTGTCAGTGGGACAGAACCTACCAGAGAGGGTGGTGACGTTGCCTGGGACATAGTCCTGTTCACAGAATCCTCCTTTACAGACAATATCTGACTGTTGTTTGATTAGTCCATGGGAAATATATACCTGGTCTCTTTCACATTTTCAATAATGAAGAGTTAATATCACTTTATTTCTTACATATTTTAAAATAAACCAACCATCATTGTTTTTCAGTTGAAAACAATTGAAGTGAAGAATAATTGAAATACCAGAGCGCACACCTAACTATTACACAATTCAGTAACTATAGTAAACAGCCGATTCATGTACAGATCAGTGAACGCACCATCTTGCAAGCAGCAAAGCTGTTGAAATGTCTTTGATGAAAAGCCTGAATTCAGATACAGTTTTATTGGGTCTCACCAGGACCTCCAAAACACTGGCCATCTCCAAAATCTGACAAAGAGCGTCCAAACTGGAGCTGCGCAGTTGCACACACACTCCCTCAGAATAGACTGGTTGGAGGTACACCTGAACAACAGGGAGATGTGTGTGGTTCAGACTGGTCAATGGACTAGCACATGGCACTGGTCCAGACGCAGTTCAATATTTTTAACAATGACCTATAAACAGCCATATCTTGCAAGTATATCTCTTCTTGCGTGCCACCTAAACTCTGTAATTCTGCACCTTGGACCCGATCCTGAATGAATGTGTTATAAAGGTGATGGACTCCTGCAGCACATGGCATCTTACATTGAATCCCTCATAAACCATATCCAGTGTATGTGAGCCCCACAATGTTAGTGTCTAAACAGAATTGTGCAGCTCCATTGATGGCCAGCGTGATCCCAGCCCAACAACCTTGTGTGTGAATTGAGCTGGAAATCTCTGTGTAAATGTTTGCACCATTGTTCTAAACATTAACAGCAAAGTCTCTTTACTAAAGGTCCGATATCCTTTCATAATACCAACTTATTGTTTGTCCAACAAGTACAAAATTCACCCATTTATTCAATACACTGTTATAACAACAATATGATGAAAACTCACAGTAAGCAGCATTGAAATGATGAGTCTCATTGCCACACCCAAGAACAAATTATAATTAAGTACAAGAACTTTGAAAATATACGATTATTTTCCCTTGTAATAATATTGTTAACTAATAGTCGATTCTCCTGCTCCTCAGGTGCTGCCTGAACGTCTGAGTTTTTTTTTCAGAATCACACTTTTTGACTCTGATCTCCAGCATCTGCAGTCCTCACTTTCTCCCTGCTAATATTCACTCATAATAATTTTGGTGGCAACAATATCACTGTGTGTTTAAACAGTTCCAGTCAGATATGAGTACGTTTTCAGTTGCTTCTGTCTATCTCAAAGCTCAGTAATGTGGGATGAGAATGCCAGTGTCTGTGTGATGTTCGGTATGTCGGCCATGCCTCTGAGAGACTGACAGATTGTATCAAACAGCATATCCCTTCAGCTGTTCACAACATGCAATGTACTGCCTGGACCAACCAGCCTGAGCTCACAAAACCCAAAACACAGTGTCCAGTATTGAACAGGTTGAGTCAAATTTTTTCTGTTAATTCATTCATGAAATGTGATTTGTACGGCATTTATTGATAGATAGGGAACTTAAAACAGTGACACTGAAGGATCGGCAATATACTTCCCAATCAGGATGGTAGATGGCTTGGGACAGAACACGAACATGGTGGGGGTCCCGTGTATCTGCTTCCCTTGTCCTTCTCGATGGTCGGGGGTTTCAGAGGTCCGTTGTAAGGAGCCTTGGTAAATTTCTGCAGAGCACCGTGTAGATAGCAGGTATTGCTGCTACTGATCGTCAGTGGATGAGGGGTGAAGCTGCACTTACACAGGCAAATGGAACTATTTAATCACATACACACATTCAACATGTGTCTTAGCAATAGGTGACAGGCTTTCGGAAATTTTGAGGTGAGTTATTCCTGCAGAATTTCTAGTCCCTGACCTATTCTTGTAGCCAATGAAGTCATGTGCGTCGAAAAGTGGCGCTGGAAAATCAAAATAGGTCAGGCAGCATCTGAGGTACAGGAGAAGTCAATGTTTTAGCATAAGCCCTTCACAGGAATAGGTAATGAAATCATATGGTCAGTCCAGTTCAGGTTAACGATAATCCCCGCGATATTGTTTGGTGTGTGTTCAGTGATGGTGGTGGAATTGAACGTTAGAGGATGTGGTTCAATTTTCCATTGATATCAGTAATCGTTGTCTGGCAAATGTGTAATGGAAATGGGATTGTCACTGTTAAGCACAAACCTGCATATCTCCAGGTTCTGTTACATTTGGACAAGGACTGCTTCAGTATCTGAGTAAATCATGAATGGTATTGAATACTGTCCAATCATTGGCAAACATCCTCACTTGTGATTTTACAGTCATTTATGAAGCAGCTGAAAATTATTAGGCCTGGGGCAGAGAGCACTCTTATAGCTCACTAATACGGTCCCTCTCTCTGAGTTAGGAAGCTTGCTTCTAGTTCCACCTGCTGCAAAGGTGTTTACTAACATATCTGAATGGAATACTATTACAATATCTATCACACAGAGCTGCGTGAGGATTTGGTTAGCTCAATCAGTTGGATGGTTGGTTTATAATGCAGATTAATGCCAACAGTGTGGGTTCAATTCCTTGGGTGACTAAAGGACTGTCCTACTCAATCTCTTCCTTACTTGAGGTATGATAACTGTACAGTTCAACTGCCGCCAGTTGCCTCTATCATCCTGAAGGAGTATAGTGTCCTACCTTTACATTTCTGATCTACAGGCTTACCCAGAAACCCCGCCCCGGGGAACTGCGGTGAAGCTGAGATGGCTGCTCTCCACCAACCCCAGCCACCTTCCTTTGTACCAGGTATAACTCATGCCAGTGCAGACGATTCCTATTTGCTCCAGGTTTGCCGTTAATCCTGGATATGACATTTGGTCAAATGCAGTTATGATCATGTAAAAAGTGCAGTAACTGTCACCTCATCTCTCGAATTCAGCTGTGTGTTCTCTTGTATATCATTAAACCAAGGCTTCAATGAGCCAAAGGGATGAGAGCCTAAACTGAGCTTAAGTGAGCAGGTTAGTACTGAGGAAGTGCTGCTTGATCCCACTGTAGATGGCATCTGCCATCCCTTTATTAATGACAGGGATTCGAGCAATGGGGTATTCATTGATTGTCCGATGTTTTGTGTGTGTGTGTGTACAGAACACACCCGGACTGTTTCCCACATTGTCAGGTCGGTCCCAGTGCTGTATCCCAGCAGGAACAGCCGGAATTGAATGTTATCATGGCCCACAGCCTTTGCATTCTCCAATCCCTCCAGCTGTTTGTAAATACCACACAAAGTGAGTCGGATTAGCTGAATACTGCCATCTGGAGAAGACTAAAATAGATCATCCCATCGATATTTCTGTCTGAACATTGCTATGAATGTTCCAGCCTTAGATTTCTATTGTTGTGCTAAGCCCTTCCATCATTTAGGAAGGTGGTATTGGTGGATTCTTCTCCTCCAGTGAGTTGTGTGATTGTCCACCACTACTCACCCGGATTGTAGAGATTAGGTCTGATTCACTGATTACATCCGTGTCTCATTTGCTATTTATACCATGTGATGAGTAAGTGGCCCAATTTAGTAACTTCATCTCATTCTGAGGTGTATTTGGTGCTACTGTAGTCAGACCTTCCTGTTTTCTCCATTTATCAAGGATGTATCCCGGGCTTGACGGCCAGGATAACGTGAAGTATATGCCAGGCAGTGATAGTGAAAATTATACTGGAGTACAATTCTGCTGCTGTTGGTAATGGCCCGAACCACCTCACACAGGCCAGTGCAAAATTCCAAAATCTATTGGAAATCTGCCCCGTTGAGCACAGTAATGGTGTCACATATACACAGGGGTCTTCACAATGCAAAAGTGGAAAATGTCTCCATAAATACTGTGTGCGGTAGTTCACCGTTCCCAATACGGTCATTGAACAATGTGTTTGCAGCCGGTAGGTTGGTCATGGTGAGGTCAAGGATGTTTCTCCCTATCAGTCGTTCCCCCTGACCCGGTGCAGACGCAGTGAAGTAGTTGTGTCCTTTTGAACTCGACCACCTCGATCAGTAATGCTGCTGCTGAGCTCCTCTTGGTGGTGGTTTTGAAATGGCCCACCCAATATACATCCGCCAGCTCTGTCAGTCTCTGTGCTTCCTCCAAGTGTTGTTCAATGTAGAGGGACACTGAGGCAGGGGAGTCAGCAGGAGGTTTCTGTGTCAGTGTTTGATCTGACACCGTGAGGCTGAGGGAGGGGGGTCAGCAGGAGGTTTCTGTGTCAGTGTTTGATCAGACACCGTGAGACTGAGGGAGGGGGGGGTCAGCAGGAGGTTTCTGTGTCAGTGTTTGATCTGACACCGTGAGGCTGAGGGAGGGGAGTCAGCAGGAGGTTTCTGTGTCAGTGTTTGATCTGACACCGTGAGGCTGAGGGAGGGGGGGGGGGTCAGCAGGAGGTTTCTGTGTCAGTGTTTGATCTGACACCGTGAGGCTGAGGGAGGGGGAGGGGGGGGTCAGCAGGAGGTTTCTGTGTCAGTGTTTGATCTGACCGTGAGGGAGGGGGGGGGGGGTCAGCAGGAGGTTTCTGTGTCAGTGTTTGATCTGACCGTGAGGGGGGGGGGGGGGGTCAGCAGGAGGTTTCTGTGTCAGTGTTTGATCTGACACCGTGAGGCTGAGGGAGGGGGAGGGGGGGGTCAGCAGGAGGTTTCTGTGTCAGTGTTTGATCTGACACCGTGAGGCTGAGGGAGGGGGGGGGGGATCAGCAGGAGGTTTCTGTGTCAGTGTTTGATCTGACACCGTGAGGCTGAGGGAGGGGGGGGTCAGCAGGAGGTTTCTGTGTCAGTGTTTGATCTGACACCGTGAGGCTGAGGGAGGGAGGGGGGTCAGCAGGAGGTTTCTGTGTCAGTGGTTGATCTGACCCCGTGAAGCTGAGGGGGGGGGGGGGGGGGGGGGGTCAGCAGGAGGTTTCTGTGTCAGTGTTTGATCTCTCACAGTGAGGCTGAGGGAGGGGGGTCAGCAGGAGGTTTCTGTGTCAGTGTTTGATCTCTCACAGTGAGGCTGAGGGAGGGGGGTCAGCAGGAGGTTTCTGTGTCAGTGTTTGATCTGACCCCGTGAGGCTGAGGGGGGGGGGGGGGGGGGTCAGCAGGAGGTTTCTGTGTCAGTGTTTGATCTCTCACAGTGAGGCTGAGGGAGGGGGGTCAGCAGGAGGTTTCTGTGTCAGTGTTTGATCTGACCCCGTGAGGCTGAGGGACGGGGGTCAGCAGGAGGTTTCTGTGTCAGTGTTTGATCTGACCCCGTGAGGCTGAGGGAGGGGGGGGGGGGTCAGCAGGAGGTTTCTGTGTCAGTGTTTGATCTGACACCGTGAGGGAGGGGGGGGTCAGCAGGAGGTTTCTGTGTCAGTGTTTGATCTGACACCGTGAGGCTGAGGGAGGGGGGTCAGCAGGAGGTTTCTGTGTCAGTGTTTGATCTGACACCGTGAGGCTGAGGGAGGGGGGGGGGGGGGGTCAGCAGGAGGTTTCTGTGTCAGTGTTTGATCTGACAACATGAGGCTGAGGGAGGGGGGTCAGCAGGAGGTTTCTGTGTCAGTGTTTGATCTGATACCGTGAGGCTGAGGGAGGGGGGGGTCAGCAGGAGGTTTCTGTGTCAGTGTTTGATCTGACACCGTGAGGCTGAGGGAGGGAGGGGAGTCAGCAGGAGGTTTCTGTGTCAGTGTTTGATCTGACATAACGAGCTTCAAACCTCCTCCATACCTACCCCCTTCGCTATCTCTCTTTCCTTCCCCAAACCCTACGTTCCTCTCTATCTCTATAACCTCCTCCAAACCTTCCACCCATCCCATCTATATAACGTCCTCCAGCCCCTCCCACCTTTGCTATCTCTATAACATCCTCCATGCACTGTACCCCTTTTATATCTCTCTAACTTCCTTCAATCCCGACACCCCTCCCTATCTCCTTAACCCTTTCCAAATACTGCACCCTTTAGTAGCTCTCTAAACTCCTCCAATCAATACTCCCTTTCCTATCTCTTCAACCTACTCTAGCCCCTGCACCACACTCTATCTCCTTAACCCATTCTAAATCCTGCTCTCCTCCCCATATTTCTGAACCCTCGAAACCCTATACTTCTCCCTACTTACTCAACCCCACCAAACCCTTTCCCTCTCTATCTAATCACATACAACCCCTACACCCTTCCCTATCTCACTAACCTGTTCCAAACCCTATGCAGCTCCGTATCTCTCAAACCCTGCACGCCTCCCTATCTCTCTAACCCCTCCAAACCTACACATTTCCCTATCCATCTAACCCCCTCCAATCCGTAACCCTACTCTATCTCTCCAACCTCATTCAAACCCTATACTACTCCACAACTCTCTCAAACCCTGCACGCCTCCCTATCCCTCTAATCCACTCCAAACCCTACACCCCTCCCTATATATGTAAGCCCTTCCCAATCATATACTACTCCCTATCTCTCTCAACCCGCTCATACTACCGCTAATGTTTTATCACGCCTCATATTTACGCTTCTACTTCCGTTTTAAGTTTAGCCTTACACATATGGTAGTTGCCTCCATTGACCTGCCCAATTTGTACCTGCTTTAAGCTTCTCTTTCCGATTTAATTCCCTTCTTACTGCAGCAACTGACTCCATAATGACTAATAATGCATCACCACCTCCTCCTTTACCCCTCTCCTGTGCTGCCTATAGTTCTTGCACCGCAGAATATTGAGTTGTCAGCCCTGACCTCCCTCAAGCACATCTCTATAATGGCAAAAATGTCACAATTCCACATGTGACCGCGTTCCCTTATCATATCTGTCTGTCCGATAACATACACAACATTAAGGGAAAGCACATCCAGCTGGGAATATATCACCGAGAATACTCTGTACTTCAGAGTTCTTCAGTCATTGACTGCTCGTTATCAAGCTGCCTAATTCATGAACCAAAACTGTAACTCTGGGACGGAATGAATATTTGTTGAATAGTAATTTCGTTTTCAGTAAATGTAGTCATCAAATGCAACTTTCCAGAACTGAACAGTCAGCTCTAAATACAGCGAGTTTCTGCTGATTAATTGTCTGCTCAGTGTGCAGAGGGGATAGCCCTTTGTAATGAAGGAAGTGAGACCTAGAGATGCTGGTGATCAGAGTCGAAAAGTGTGGTGCTGGAAAAGCACAACATATCAGGTGACATTTGAGGAGCAGGAGAATCAAAGCTTTGGACATCAGCCTTTCATCAAGAAGGCATTGGTGCCTTCCCATGTTTTCCATTCCATGATTAACAGGTTATAGGGAACCATATGTGTTCAGGAAAGCAGCACTGTATAGAGCCCTGAAATGGAAAGCAGTCAATCAGATAGTTGGACTGTGAGTAGACATGGTGAGGTGAAGTACAGACTGATTGAAATACAAACATAGGGATAGATAAATCTCCTAGGCGAGACGGGATCCACCCTGGCTTACTACAGGAAGAGAGCGAAGAGATTACTGCACCTTTGGAGATGATCTTTGCGTCCTCACTCTCCATTGGAGTCGTGCCAGATGATTGGAGGGAGGCAAATGTTACTCCCTTCTTCAGGAAATGGAATACAGTTAATCCAAAGAATTACGGACCAGTCAGTTTACATCAGCATTGGGCAAAGGTTTGGAGAGGATTCTGAGAGACAGAATTTATGATTACTTGTAAATCATAGTTTGGTTAGAAATAGTCAGCATGGCTTTGTGAGGGGCAGGTCATGCCTCACAAACCTTACTGAATTCTTTGAGGATGGGATCAAACACATTGAAGAAGCGAGAGTAGTGGATGTGGAGTACATGGTTTTTAACCAGGCGTTTGGTAAATTTCCCCATGGTAGGTTCATTCAGAAAGTAATGACGCATCAGATACAGGGAAACCAGCCTGTCTTGATGCAGAATGGACTGGACAATAGAAGACAGAGGGCGATGGTAAATGGCAAGTATTCAGTCTGGAGCTCGGTGAACATTGGTGCTCCATTGGGATCGGTTCTGGGGCCTCTGCTGTTTGTGATATTTATAAATGACTTCGATGAGGAAGAGGGAAGGTGGATTAGTAAGTTTTTCAAATTAACAAAGTATGGTGGAATTGTGGGTAGTGTGGAGGGCTATTGTTGTTTGCACAGGACATTGACAGGATGCTGAACTGGGCTGATAAGAGGCAGTTGGAGTTCAACCTGGAAAATTGTGAAGCGATTCAGTTTGGAAGGTCAAATTTGAATACATAATACACGGTTAAATGTGGTATTCATACGTTGTGGAGTAACAGTGGGATCTGATGATCCATGTCATAACTCCCACAAGTTGCCACCCAGGTTGATAAGGTTCTTGAGAAGCCGGATGATGTTTTCATTAGCATGGGGGTTGAGTTTAAGTAGTGAGGTTATGCTGCAGCTCTATGGAACCCTGGTAAGATCACACTTAGAATGTTGCGTTCCGTACTGGTCACCTCATTATATGAAAGATGTGGAAGCATTGGTGAGTTTACTGAGGAAATTTATCAGGATGCTGTTTGGACTGGAGAGCAGGTCTTGCAAAGAAAATTCAGGGAACTAGTTTTTTTTTTCTCATTGGAACGTAAAAGAATGGAACATGACTTGATAGAGGTGGACAAGATGATTAGATGAATAGATAGAGTGGATAGCCAGAAACTTTCACCCAGGACGGAAATGGCTATGATGAGGGGGCATGATTTTAAGGTAATTGGAGGAATATTTATGGGGGATGTCCGAGGTAGGTTCTTTACACAGGGAGTGTGGGTGTGCGGATAGGCACATGAATGATCGTATAATGAAAGGTATGTAGGTTAGTCTGATCTTAGAACAGGATAAAATGTCGGCAGGACATCAAGAACTGAAGGGCCTGTACTATGATTCCTGTTTCACCAAGCCTGTAGGTTCTCATCAATTCTTGAGTGTGTGAGGGAGTGATGTGTGTGAGATTAGGAATCTTTGACGACGTGTTAGGTCAAAACATACATTTACGTTGTGCATTGTTACAGTCACCTGAGTGCCAGTACAATATGTGTAGGTCACCACACACCAAACAGAATCCGCCAAGTTCAGTTATTAACGTGCTTCTTAGCCTGCCATTTGCTGCTGTTTTCTTCTGATATATTCTGTTTGGTGAACCATGTATTAATCTCTGGCCATCCACAGAGATGTAAAATTTCATTTTGATACTGGTGATAATGAAGGTGACATTTATTGGGTATGGTTTCAGAGGTTTCTTTGTGAGACTCAATATAGTGCATCAGACTGTCAACTTTTTTAAGTCTTTTCCCAGCATCCGGTCCAGGGTGCAGATGTATGGAGTCTGGGAGGTAGGCCAGGTGTCAGCACCATCAGTAAGTTGTGCGGTGTGATTCTGACACTGCATGGCGACACATCTGCCCACTGGGCCAGGCTCGGACTGAAGATGGTTTTTTAAAACTTGGTTGCTGGTCAACCATTGATTTGGACATTATTTGTAGCTACACTGAGACCAGTGATAGCCTGTTAGCGAGCTCCCACCTTTCCCAGGGTGGATTCCAAATTATTTGTTGTGAAGAAATATTTGACTGACTGCCCTGATCCAGGTTAGAAACTCTTTGCACAGATTTAGGAGCAGGTCAGTGTGTCACTCAGCATCACATGCAACTGTGAATTCCAGTAACACTGTAAATGATTCAAAATCTTTTGGAAGCCATTTTTAGTGTAGCTCATTGCAAAGTGTTGAGTTTCCTGACCCGAACAATAATCAACTGTGAGCTATGTTTCGTGAATTGGGCAAAAATGAGATGTGAAGTATGATTATTCAACTGAACTATAATCTCTGAAAACAATTAGGTCGATTCTATATTTATGGGAGTCAAGTATAAACTCCTATCAATTTCTTGTAACGCAAAAATAAAGAATGCACATTTTATTTTACTTCGAATAAAGAACATGGTACGTAACTGTTATGATCAGAATTATACATTCAATGTCAGGATTCAAAACAATGCATTGCCACTCCAACATTTTGAAAATTGTCGGCTTCTGAATGATTACATGTTCAGAGAGAGGAAACGATTGGACAATCAAATAGAATTAGCGTTCTTATACATTTATATATAATCAATCAGTTAAATTTCTCAGTGAAATGTACGAGCTTCAGCTAATAGCCAGCAATTTAGAAATAGCAATAATTCAACATGCACTGTGAATGATTACATTATCAAATTTTAGCGAACAATAATTTGAAAACTTCCGATTTTTAGAAAGAATGCTACTTAATATGAAATGTGGACAGTGAAAAAAAAGGACATATTTTGCCGTGAGAGAAAAGTCAGATCTTTTCAAAGAGATTTGTGCCAAAGCAATGAGATACTTGTTTTCGTTATCAGAACATAACATTTAAAATATTCATGTTCTGAGAAATAAATAGACGACATAATGAGACTGACCTTGCAATATTTGCATTTTAAATGTTTATCCTGCCTCAAATAATCAGATATTTGCGAGCACTTAAAACGGGAAATAATCCGATTCTGACTTGTATTTGCATCAGACACATGATAGAGTGCAAGCCTTTAAAGTACAGGAGGAGGCCATTGGCCACTGTGTGTGCACCAGCTTCAGTAATGTTTCCCAAGCACCTTCCATTTGCCAGCCCTATCTCTGTAGCCCATTAAATTTATAATTTACAAATATATATCCAATTCTTTATTGAATCGTCATCTACAACTCTCCCAGGCAGTCTAATCCAAATCCTAAGAACTCTCCCAATAAAGAAGTATTTATGTATCTCGGTCCCAGCTCTTTTGCTGACCATTTTGAAATTAGAACTCCTTGATGCTGTAATGCCAACTAACGGCAACAGAGTTTTCCTGTTTTACTCTGCAACTTTCTTCAAACTTTATAAGTTCACATCTTTGTCTGTTCTGCTCCAGGAAGAATAAGCCTTGCAAGAACTGTAACAAACACTACGTCGGAAAAACAGGCAGAAAACGAGCCACCTGGATGCATGAACAACAACTAGCCAGAAAAAAGACATGACCCACTCTCACTAGGTCCTTACATACGGATGAGGAAGTATATCATTTTGACTGGGTCTGCACATCCATCTAGGACCAGCCAAAGAAAGACACGCACGAGAATTCCTAGAAGCATGGAATCCAACCGGAACTCTATCAACTAACACATCGATTTTGATTCCATCTAACACTCTCTGAGGAAAAGGACCAGGCATGAAATCACCAATACTGTAAATTACATCACTGACTCAAAGAAACCTAAACACTTAAATAGCAAGCGGGACATAAAACTAGCATTTCACCGGAGTCTCACTGATAATGTTCACTAGGATAGTGATGAATCATCGGAAAATGAATTCTCCAACTCAAACTGACATCCAGAAGAAATGCAATTTCTCTCGTCCTTTCTTTAACTAAATCCTTCATTCCAGTTATCATTCTGATTATTTATAAAGTTATTGCTATTCTTCTGCAAAGTAATATAGAGTCTGTCTGATTGTGTCTGTGAGTGCGTGTGTGTGTGTGAGAGAGAGACAGAACAATCCTCTGTAATCTCTGAATTACTCCCCCTGCCATATGGAAAAGAGGTAAGGATTAGGACGGCGGTATAGTTTAACATGTTGTTAAAAAGCTAGTTCTGGGTTGATGGTTTCAGATTTTTGAAATATTGGGAATTCTTCCAGGACAGCTGGGACTTGTACAAAAAAGACAGAATGCATCTTAACTGGAGGAGCAACAACATCCTTTTGGGGAGCTTTGCTCGTGCATGTCGAATGGATTTAAACTAATAAACCAGGAGTTTGATATCAAAGCAGCGCGTCAGAAACTGAGTAGAAGGTCGAGATGAATAGCACATCGGGCATGGCCAGTCTAATGACCATGCTGAGGGAAGGAATCATATCAGTTCACATTGTGAGATGGAAGTTGGAATAAATGATAGAGATGAGGCTCAGGTTTATCAGCGATTCACAAATGAGGATGGAGAGTGTGGGGGATGTGAGGGATTGAGGTGTGAGAGATCAGGAAGACAGTGCACAAAAAATATTAAAGGGTAAATTTTGAAGGGGTGGAGTGGGGTGGGGAATTCTATGATAAATAACTGGCAGCAAAACACATGAAAACTTGCTTTTTATCAAAGTGAATATCTGGGAAATAATTTATTATGCTTCAGAGAAATAGCACCCTCATAGCTAGAAGTCTGAATTATATTGAAGGAAAATCTATGTCCATGACATTGTTGTAGCTATAATAATGGCGGTAAACAGCTGGAAAAATGCTCGTGCTGTTCGTAGACAATGCTTGCACTGAGCATGTGAATTACCCTGGATGTTCCCAGAGATGGCTTGGATGATGTAGGTGGAGAAAGGGCTGAAACTCCATGAGATGATTCTGGTTTGTGATCTCGCCACTTACTGAGTCCAGTCAAAGGAACAAACCAGCAACTGCCATTGCTTATTGCTTCAGAATATATCAGAGCATTCATGGCTGCCAACGCATAGAATCATGACACGAATTAAAGGCCTATCACGTCTGTGCCAGAAAGTGCACATCCAAAGGCTTTGTAAATGTTTGTGAGGTTACCTCCCTCAACGACCCTCCTAGACAATGCATTCCAGATTCATACCACTCTCTCAGTACGAAACACATTCCACAAATCCTCTCTCAAATCCTTGCCTTTCATTTCAAAAATGTGTTCCTTTGTTTTTGACCCGTTGACTAATAGAAACAGCTTCTGTTTGTTCATCTTCTCCATCCCCCTATACTCCAGTCTACCTGTAGCAGTTTCCCTCCTCAACCTTCCCTGCTGCAAAGAAAAAACGAGCAAATTTAGCCCTCCCCATTCATAGTTTGAGTACTCACTTGTCTTATTACTTCTGACATGCATCATCCCACATTTATTAGTGTTACATTTCATCGGCCATTGATCTGGCTGTCTGAATAATCTATTTATATTCTCTTGATTGTGAGCCACTCAGCTCAGCTTTGTGTCATCCACAACATTGGTCAGCATTCCACTGCCCCCCCCCCCCCCCCCCCCCCATTTTCCACATGCTCACCATCGTCATTTATGAATATCACAAACAAACCGTGATTTCCTTCCTGTTTCCCAAATGTTATTCAGAGGAAGATTTGAGAAATCCAGTCTCTGTTTTTTCTAATTTTGGTCAATTTACAGAGTGATTTGGTTAACATATTTTATGAGGAAGCCAGAAATAACAGTTTTGACACAGAGTTGAATTCATCTTTTACACTTTGCATGTTTTATTCATAAAGCTTGTAAATAATTTAGGATGAACTAGGGTTTGGCATCTTGCGCTGGAACATTAACCTTTTGGAGACACTGCAATAGCCAGAGCTGGAGACATTTTTCATCTGCAGGATGGACACAGACTAATTCATTGTTTGTTTAAATCAGCTAGTGTGATGAGGATAAATACTCAACGAAATTCCATGTTATGGACAAACCGAAGGAGATCAAATCATGTCTACCTTGAATTGGAAGCAAATAAAAACTGTAAAGAAAAATCAAAAATGTTGAAACACCACACAAGACAAGAAAAAAAATCCTCTGCACTTGATACAGAAAGATAGAGTACATGTATCATCTTAACAAGAATCAAGTGATAGAAAAGAAAGAACATGAAATCTTTTCTTAATTTTGAATGGAAACCTGATCTCGATTTTCCTGAACAGTGATGTTTTCGCACCCAATCCCGCTTCCCCAAAAACAAGTTTTTCCTTGTCACTAAAACTTCATCCGACAGTCTTACTCCTTCGTCCTACTCTTTCCTCACACTCCTACTTCCCTTGCACTACCCCTTCTGCTGTTACATGCTCTTCCACTGATGATTTCCCTTTACACCCTCCTTCTGCCACTCCCACTGTAAGTTACACCAATTCCCCAATTACTCCAACTTCATCTGACCATCGCATTCCCTTTTTGCTTTCCAACTGGGATGATGGGAGCCGCTGGCTTCTGTTCTGCTATTGATCGTCAGTGAATGTTGAGATTGGGATGATCAATGTCCAATCGGAACAGACAATAGTGTGTGTCTGTCACTGTCTGATGCACCGTGAACAGGATGG
Organism: Chiloscyllium punctatum; assembly: GCF_047496795.1. Classification (NCBI taxonomy): domain Eukaryota; kingdom Metazoa; phylum Chordata; class Chondrichthyes; order Orectolobiformes; family Hemiscylliidae; genus Chiloscyllium; species Chiloscyllium punctatum. The sequence continues at coordinate 70,518,020 of NC_092752.1, forward strand.
TTTTGTTCCCCATGGTCCAGAGTGGAGTATCTTTCTGTCTCTGTGTCACAGTGCATAACCAAACAGTCTCATCACAAATAGGATGAACCTTTCCTCAAAATCAGAAGTCCATGCATCAGTTTTCCCTTAAACATTGTGAGTACAGTGAGCACATTGTTCAAACAAGCCGTGTTTTACACTTTTGCTTTTTATTATTTTAACGGTTTACCCCTTTTGAGGTGAGATCAGAGTAACTTCCCTTGCATCAAAGTAGTATTTGATTCATGTGGCATCACGGACCCTGAGTAAACAGGGGTCAATGGGAATCGGAGGAAATTCTGTCCTGGTAATTTCCTCACTGAACGATGACACCTTCCCCAGAGCTTTTGAGAATGACAAATAAACTCTGCCCTTGCTAATACCTGCCAAAACCACGGATGACATTGTCCTGTTGATACCATCAACATTTATTATGTTTTCACAGTTTTGTCTAAAATCTCCGAAAAGTAAGACTTTGCTGATTGAGTGTCACTCCAATGAAATCAGGGCATTACAAAAAGATTACGTTCATTTTCATTCAGTTACTTCCTGAGGACTGATCATGTGATTGCAGTGACCGTGATATCAACATTTTATTTGTGCAAAAGCATCACATCTCATGGCTCAAGGCTGCACCACTCCCCAATTCTATTTCTTTCTCCACTCATTCGCCATGCTCATCAGATATATGAGGCGCACAAGATGCAAGAACATAGAGATGTCTATTACCCCTTGGAACCTGCCTCCCCACCCGTGCCCTGCACTCTGACTGCATCCCCTCACCCAAATGCACCTCCTGTCGTACTTTCACCGTCCCTCCTACCCTTCCACACTCTGATGTTGAATGTTCTGTACTTAACAATGGTCTCAGCATTATCCCACTGTGCCCCGACTTTAATGAATTTCGGGTATGGCATGACGTTGAACTCTTCTCCCACCATCGTCTCCTTGGTGCCCATTTTTTTGGGCAAAGATTCTGTTCCCTGTTCCACAGACTCTTCGCCAAGCTCCAATACTCTTCCTCCACCTGGACCTCTCCCTCTGCTGTTTGCTTGAACTCAATCTGTTCAGTGAGAATGTTCGATGTGACATTGGTTGTCTTAATTTCTCTGCAGCCCCTCACCCAATCCAACAAATCACACTCTGAACAGGCTGTACGCCGTGTGTTTTGATCCAAACCTGACTTTGTTATTCAGCCTGTGCTGGTAAGGGTGATGCTGCTGTAGTCTGGTGGACTGACCTCTACATTGCAGAGACTGAGGGCCAGCTCTCAGTTAACTCCTCATATCACCTGCTGGACCTGACTTTGACCCGACCATGGCACATCAGGCCATTGTATCAACTATGATAATTGACCAAATTTCATCTGGTCATTCACACCGTACTTGCCCCCACCTAACGGTCCACAAGTTGATGGTCCTCTGATAGCAGAGCTCACTTTTATCTCCTCCTGAAAATCCACAAACAGAACTGCCCTGGCAGACCCATTGCTTCAGCCTACTCCTGCCACATAGAGGGGGTGCATGGATACACACGTGGGCTCCAGTCATACCTGTTTCTTCAAGGGGTACATAGACAATTCCCTGTTCCACTTCTATTCCAGACCCATCCACAACTCTTTCTCCAATGCATAGATTATATCATCGATTCTGCTTCTCTCTCTTGTCCTGAATTTGAAAATAAACATCGATTTCACTTCCAATTTGCATGGCTCCTTCACTTTCACCTAGTCTTTCTCTGACACATCACTTCCTTTCCTCGGCATCTCTGTTTCCATTTCTGGGGATCGACAGGCCACTAATGTCCAGTATTAAACAACTGACTCCCACAGCTACCTGGAGTATACACCCTTACAACCTGTTTCTTGCTAATACTCCATTCCATTCCACCAATTTTTCTGTCTCCACCGCATTGCTTCTGATGATGTCAATTTCCAAAATGTCCACCTTCTTCCTCAACTGAAAATTTCCCAGCACTGTTCTCGAGAGGGCCCTCAACCAGGTCTGACCCACCTCTTGCATTTCTATTTTCACCGTCTCTCTACCCTCCTGCAACAGCGCGACAATTCCTCTTGTCCTGGCGTACCATCCCACCAGCATTCACATGAAGTGGATCATCAGCCGCCATTTCCCTCACCTCCAGCAAGGTGCCATCACCAGATACATATTTTCCTCCTCAAAATTGTCCACCTTCTGGAGGGACCAGGACACCCTGGTTCACTCTTTATTCACTCCCATTACCCCACCCTCACCCCAACCACAGGCCCACTTCACTTGCCCCTGCCGAAAGTGTAACATGTTCGCACTTCTGTTCTCCTTTCTCACTATCCAAGGGCCCAACCACACCATACCGAAGAAGCAGCACCTTACCGACATTTTCCACAATTAGTCTACTCGATTCGCTTCTCACAATGTGGTCGTCTCTACATTGTGGAAACTAACGGTAGCCTGGGTGACCGCTTCACTGAACATCCAAAGTGTATCTATACAAATGACCGTGAGCTTCCAGTTCCCTGCTAGTTTAATACCGCATCCTGTTCCCTGGCCAATATCTCTATGTCAGGCTTGCTGCAGTGTTCCAGGAAAAATCTATGCAAACTGGAAGAACAACGCCTCATTTACCGTGTGAGGACCTTACAGCCCTTCAGACTCAAAATCAAGTTCAATAATTTTCGGCCCTGAACTCCCCAATGTCCTCCCCCCGACCAATAATACAGCAGGCGTAGTTCTCACATCGCCTTCCATTACACACCCTCTATGTTTAGCCACTAACAATCTCCATTAACAGCTGTCCAGCCCCTTCTGCATATCAACCAACATTTTCCTAGCTACCATCAGTTCTGAGGAAGGGTCACTGAACCCGAAACGTTAACTGTGATTTCTCTTCACAGATGCTGCCAGACCTACTGAGCATTAGAAACAACTGCTGTTTTTGTTTCAACATTTTCATGACAAGTTCTCACAATCCAATATGTCATCAATATTTAGAGCCTTGTCAAACACAGGAACTTTGTAATTTTTCATTTAATGTCCATAACAAATTACTCGAGACCCAAGTGAGACAGGGGCTTTGCTGTTATTGTTCAGATCAGACAATTCGTCACAGTACAGAAAGAAAAAGTAATCGAAAGAGCTAGAGCAAAACTCAACAAATCTGGCAGAATTTGAGCAGAGATGCACAGAATTAACCTTTGACTTTTCAGAAATTTCACATCATAATCAATATGTTAACTCTGTTTCTCTCTGCAGATACTTCTTCATGTTTTTATTTCGTTTCTCCACCATTTTCAGTTTGTATCTCATGTTTGCATATCATTATATCTCAAGGTTCTTGACAGACCTTGGTTATATTTAGACACTTGGTCCTATTACAGTTGGTGTGTCTGTGACATGTGTATTAAGGCCGAAATATGTTTCTTCGATAAGATTCAAAGAGAAAAAAAAACATGTTTCTGAATATCCTGTAAATCTCAGAAAACCACTTTGTTTTAAAACACTTTTCATTGCAACTGAACTTCATGACATAATAAGAATCGATTTTTGTTGATGGAACAGTATGTGTCCTTTATTGAACAAGCTTGTCTCCCTCCCTCCATAGGCTTTCAATACATATCACAGAATTATTGCAGCAAAGGTTGTGGAAACTCAACCCATCGTCTCTTCCAGCTTAGAATGAGCTGTATCCCTTACTGTTATTCTGTATACTGGCAACTGAAAGCATTGTATTCGTGTGACATGGTAACTGCTCTGCCCAGGACCATAAGAAACTACAGACTGTTGTGTGCACAGCACAGACCATCACGTAAGGCAACCTTCCATCCATTTATACTTCTTATTGTCACCGAAAAGCTGATAACATAAAAAAATCTCTCCCAAACCGGTCATGATCTCCGACAACAGGATGAAGATAGAGAGGCTTGAAAACATGGACCAGCATAATCAGGAACACTTTCTTCCCTACCGTAATTAGACTGACGAATTGACATCTCTAACTTCAAAGAATACTAGTCTTGCGAATAGCGATCTTGTTTTGCACATCTCCTGTGCAGCTGTAACCTTATATGCCTCACTCTGTTGAAGTACCTCATGAGCTGTGTTTTTTTGTCTACTATCATGTTCCTGCACTACTCACAAAACAAAGCTTTCCATTGAACATTTGACTAAAATAAATCAAATCAAATCAAATAAAGCACGTGGACTACAGTGGCTCACGGTCTTCTCAAGAGCAGCTAGAAAAGTGAAGTAATGCTGGCCCAGCCAGTGATACCCATATCCCATTAACGAATATAAGAAGATGACCACCGTGTAGGGCAGAGAGACAGGGAGATAAAATTGCTTTAAACATTGTCTTAGACAGATACAGGTTTCCCTTTATTGAACAAGCTTGTCTCCCCCACCCCCCCACCCCACACACTCCATAGGCTTTCAATACATATCACAGAATTATTACAGCAAAGGTTGAGGAAACTCAACCCATTATCTCTTTCACCTTAGAATGAGCTGTATCTCTAATGTTAATCTGTATCCTGGCAACTGAAAGCATTCTATTCGTGTGACATGGTAACTGCTCTGCGATTTTAAGTACAGTGTTCCTTTCATAAGCCGATATGGTATAAAGTGAAGAAGCATTCATTTGTATGGGAAAAATTTCGGCAATCTTCGTAAAAGTGAAAATCCTCTTTGGATTTCTTTTGATTAGCAAAAACAGGTCCTAATGTAGGTCATTTGGAAAGGGAAGCGGGGAAAAGCGAACTTTTGAAAAACAGGGGATACCTGTATTTACATGGTTATGTCATCAGCGAACTTGCAGCTGGCGTTGTTTGGAATTTGGCAACATAGCCGTGTGTGTACAGGGAGTACAGTAGTGGGCTGAGGACACAGCCGTGTGTGTGCAGGGAGTACAGTAGGGGGCTGAGGACGCATCCTTGGGGTATCCAGTGTTGAGTGTGATTGTGGTCGAGGTGCAGATACCTCTCTTCACAGATTGTGATCTGTGGGTCTGAAACCGGGGGATCAAGTTGCAGAGGGTGGAGCCGCGACTGAGGTCACGGAATTTTGAGATCAGTCAGTGAGCAGGAGTCTGGTGTAAGTGTCCTTGTTGTCGAGATGTTCCAGGGATGAGTGCAGGGATCGGGGTATGGCATCTGTTCCGGACCTGTTACATCAGTAGGCAAATTATAAGTGATTAGTTCAGGCTGGGAGACTGGAGCTGATGTGGGCCATAACCAGACTTTCAAATCACTCCATGTTTATTGAGGTCAGAGCCACTGGGCGGGAGTCATTAAGGCACGTTACATGTGCTTTCTCACTTACGAGGATGATGGTGGTCTTCTCGAAGCGGGTTGGGACTTCAGCTTGTAAGAGGGAGAAGCTGTAGTTGTATATGAATACCTCTACCAGTTGGTCCTCATAGGCTCTGAGTACACAGCCGGGAACATCGTCCAGGTCTGTCGCTTCCCTTGCCTTGACTCTCAGGAAGACTGATCATGTCTGCAGTGGTGACAGTGGGTACAGATACATCCGAGGCTGTCGGGGCAGGTTTCAGCCTGGCAGTCACACAGTCATTCATCATAGACATTCCTTCCCCCTCCTCCCTCCATCGTCATCAACACATAGTTTGTCCATACAGAATGCCATCAATAGACTGGGACTGTACACAATAATGAAGTAGATACACCACAAAACGCGGCAGGGTGTGCTTCTACTGAGAGTCAGTGGAGCAGGGAGTGAAGACTTTGCAGGTGTAATTCCACTCAAGCCATTGCTTCAACATGAAAGGAGTCAAGCACCTTGAGTGTTGTGCCTTGAAGATGGTGGACAGTCCTTAGGGATCCAGGAAATGTATTATATATGGACAAATTGGACAAAGGAGCTTGAGGGCTGTTTTGCTAAGTTTGAAGATGATGCAGTGATGGTTTGCTGGGAAGATGATATTGAGGAAGTGGGGAGGCTGCAGAAAGTCTTGGACAGTTTTGGACTGTGGGAAAACATGTGGCTGATGGAACACGATATGGAATCGTGTGAGATTATGCACTTTGATAGGCGGAATACAGGCAGACACTATGTTCTAATAGGATCCATTCAATCTGAAGCACAAAAGGATTTTGAAGCACTCGTCCTCCCTTATGGTTAATGTGCAGGTTCCGTTGGCAGTTAGGAAAGCAAATGCAATGTTCACGTTCATTTCAAGAGAACAAGAATACAAGAGAGGAGACATACTGTTGAGAATGTAATGGGCCTTGGTCAGACGGCATTTGGCATATTGTGAACTGCTGAGGGATGACGGCTTGTCATATGAGCGGCAGTGTGTGTAATTGATGGAACTTAGAAGAATGGCGGGGGGAGCATCTGATTGAAACTGATCGATTACTGCAAAGATTGATACAGTCAGTGTGTAGAACATATTTCCACTAGACAGAGAGACAATGCTAAAACAGCGCAGTGCAGAATTGTAAGTCTCTGATCTGCTCTTGTAATTATAAGTTGATTTGACTTCACGTTCTGGTCAGTGGTAACCCCTGTGATATAGACGGTGGGAGGATTCAGTGTAGCCAGTAGCCCATTAATCTGTTGATTGTAAGCTACTATCTGTGAGTCTTACCTGGCGGGAGTACATTGTCTCGTTTATGATTGTCATTTGTAATCTGGTCATTTTGAAGGATTGAACCTGTTACACCAGTGTTGTTGATTTTAACTAAAAAGATGCAATCTATCACAGCACTCAGCAACAATATGTCATTGAATACAGAACACCTTTCCAATAACAGAAAAAGTCTAAAATATTCACTGTTAGAAACACTGTTTTCCTGTTAGTGTTCAAATCAGATAATCTGTCCCATCGAGATGCTTGACTTGGAAATACTTATTTTAAAAAATATTTTTTGGATTTGGACAACACTGGACGGGCCCAGCATTTCTTGCCCGTCCCGAGTTGCCCTTGAGAAGGTGGTGGCGAGCTACCTTCTCGAACTGGTGCAATCTGCGTGCTGTGCGTTGACCCACCAGTTATTAAGGAGGGAATTCTAGTGTTTTGAACCAGCAACAGGGAAGGAACTGCGACATATTTCCAAATCAGGATGTTGACTGGTTTGCAGGGGAATTTGAAGTTGGTGGTGTTCCCAAAGGTCTACTGCCCTTGTCAGTCTACATGGAAGTGTTCGTGAAATTGGAAGGAGTTCTCTGAGGATTTTTGTGGAATTTCTGCATTGTGTCTAGTAGATAGCATGCACTGCTGTTCCTGAGCGACCGTGGTGAAGGGAGTGAATGGTTGTGGATGTGGTGCAAATCAAATGGGCTGCTTTATCCTGGATGGTGTCAAGCTTCTTTAGTGTTGTTGGGGCTGCACTCAGTCAGGCAAGTGAGGATTATTACATCTCATTCCTGACTTGTGCCTTCTAAATGTTGGACAGACTTTGGGAAGTCAGAAGGTGAGTTAATCACACAGTATTCCTAGTCTCTGATCTGCTCTTATCTGTGACGAGTCCAGTTGAGTTTATGGTCAATAATACGCCCCAGGATTTTGATAGTGGGGAAATTTAGTGGGGATAATGCTGCTGAAAAACAAGTGGTTATGTTGTTTCTTATTCGTGATGGTCATTGACTGGATTTGTGTGGCACGAACGTTACTTGCAACTTGTCAGCCCAAGCCTGGATATTCCCCACTCCCGACCTTATGATGGAAGGAAGGTCATTGTTGAAGCTGCTGAAGATGTTTGGACCTCGAACATTATCCTAAGGGACTACTGCAGAGATGTTCTGGAGCTGAGATGACTGACCTCCAACAACAATGACCATCTTCCTATCTGTCAGGTATGACTCCAATAATGCAGTGTTGGCCTACGATACCGTTTTTGTTTGGGGTCCTTGATGTCACGTTTGGCAGAATGCAGCCTATATATCAACGGCTGGAATTCAGTTCCTTTTTCTATGTTTGAACCAAGGCTGTGATGAGGTTAGGAGCTGAGTGACCCTGATGGAACACAGAATGGGCGTCCCTGAGCAGGAGCTGCTTGGTAACACTGTTGATGACACCTTCCATCACTTTACTGATGATGGAGAGTAGACTGATGAGGCGGTATTGGGTCGGGTTGACTTTGTCCTGCGTTTTATGTACAGAACATACTTGAGCAGTTTTCCCCATTGTCTGTTTGTAACCGTACTGGAACAGCTTGTCTAGGGAAGCGGGAAGTTCTGGAGTACAAGTCTTCAGGACTATTGTCGGCATGTTATCAGGGTTATAGCCTTTGAAGTATCCACGACATTTAACCGTTTCTTGATATCAGTCGATCGAATTTGCTGAAGACTGCAATCTGTAATGATGGGGACCACGGGAGGAGGCCGAAATGGATCATCCACTCAAAACTTCTGACTGAAGATTGCTGCGAAAGCTTCAGCCTTAACTTTTGCGTTGATGTTCTGGGAGCTTCCATCATTGAGGATGGGGATAGTTGTGGAGACTCCTACTCCAGTGAGTTGTTTGATCATCCACCACCATCCATGATCAGATTAGGAGGACTGCAGAGCTTAAATCTGATGCATTCATTGTGGGATAGCTCAGTTCTGTCTGTCCCTTGCTGTTTTTGTCATTTGGCATGCAAGTATTTCTGTTTGGATGCTTCAGCAGATTAACATTTTATCTTTGTATATTCCTGGTTCTGCTCGTGGCATGCCCTTCTGCACTCTCTATTGAACCAGGGTTGATTCTCTGCCTTGATGGTAATGGTTGAGTGGGGGGATATGATGGGTCGTGACATTACAGTTTGTGCAGGAGTACAGTGCTGCTGGTATTAATGATCCACAGTGTCTTATGGATGCTCAGTCTTGAGTTGCTCGATCTCTTCAAAATCTGTGCCATTTAGCATGGTGATAGTGCCGCACAATACAATAAAATTTATTCTGAACGTGACCGCGAGACTTTTACCGATACTGTCATGGACAGATACGTCTGCAGTTGGTAGATTGGTAAGGATAAGGTCATGTATGTTTTTTTTCCCTTCCTGTTCTTTCCCTCACCACCTGCTGCAGACCCAATCTGGTAGCTATGTCCTTTAGGACCTGACCAACGTGATCAATAGTACTGCTGCCAATCCATTCTTGGTGGTCGACTTTGAAATCTCCCAGCCAGAATACGCTTTGTGCCCTTGCCTCAGTCAGTGCTTTCTCCAAGTGTTGTTTAACATAGAGGAGCACTGATTCAGATGAGGAATGACGTTACGTGGTAATCAGTAAGAGAATTATTTGTCCATGTTTAATCTGAAGCCATGGGACTTCATTAGGTCTGGAGTCAAATCGGGAGACTCCCAGAGCAACTACCTACAGACTATGTCTCACTGAGCTGCCCCCTCTGCTGGATCGGTCCTGCCTTTGGGGCAGGACATATCCAGGGATGGTGATGGTGGTGCCTGGGTTATTTTTGTAAGGTATGATTCCGTGAGTATGACTATGTCAGGCTGTTGCTTGAATAGCCTGTAAGGCAGTTGTCCCAGTTTTGGCACTACCCAATAGATGATAGTAAGGAAGACTTTGGAGCTTCTACAGTGGCGTTTCTAATGTTGACGTTTCCAGTGCACAGTTTGATGCCAGGTGGTCCAGCCAGTTTCATTTCTTTGAAACTTTGTAACGATTGGTACAAGTGAATGACTCACTGGACCATTTCAGGAGGCGAGTAGGAGTCAATGACATTGCTTTGGGTCTGGATTTGCATGTCAGCCAGACCAGGTGAGGATAGAAGATTCCTTCATTGAAGGATATTAATGATCCAGATGGATTTTTCTAAAAATCGACAATGATTTTATTCTCATAGGTAGATTCTTAAATCCAGGGATATTTTTAAATTATTGAATGGAATTTCCATCATCTGTAGTGGTGGGATTCGAACCTGGGTCCAAAGAACAGGAGCTGATTGTCTGGATTGATAATCTATCGGTAACACCATGAGGCCTATTTGGAACCACATGTTGTACTCAACTGGTCTTTCTTGTGTTGCCCTGTTTTTCATTCATTGATTATGTTATTCTGGAATTTCATCCATCATTAAATCCTGATTGAAATGAACAGTCAGGAACGTCGTCTCGACTGCTTGAATTTCATTCAATCTGTTTGGTTTGAACAGACATTTCAAGGCAGCTCCACATCAGAGAAGAACAGGAAGTAAGAATGGCTGACTGTGCACTGTACCTGTCACCGGACCAGCATGTCTGGGTATGTCAGTTAGTCTGATCTTCGAGTAGGATAAAAGATTGCCAGGACGTCAAGGGTCAGAGGGTCTGCAATGTGCTGTACTGTTCTGTGGTTTACGTTTCACCCAACCTGTGGATTCTTATCAATTGTTGAATGCGTGAGGGAGTGATATGTGTAAGATTAGGAAGCTGGGGAGGGGCGTTAGCCCAAAACTTCCAGTTATGTTGTTCATTGTTCCATTCACCTGAATGCCAGTATGTGTGGTGTCCTACATCAGGCAGGCTCCGCCAAGTTCAGTTATTAACGTGATTCTTGACTTGTCATTTGCTGCTCTTTTCTTCAGATACAATCTGTTGGGTGACCCATGTATTAATCAGATGTTTGCTAAGTTGAGTGAGTTAGGCAAAAATAAGACATCAATTATGATTATTCAACTGAACTATAATCTCTGAAAAGAATTAGGTTGATTCTATATTTATGGAACAAAAATATAAACTCCTGTCAAGATGTTCTAACATAGAAATAAAGAATGTACATGCTATTTTATTTCGAACAAACAACATGGATGTAACTCTTCTGGCGATCAGAATTACACACACAATGTCAGGATTCAAAACAATGCATTGTCACTCCAACATTTTGAAAGCGGTTGGCTTCTGAATGATTACATGTTCAGGGCAAGCAAACGATTGAATAATCAAATAGAATTAGCGTTCTAATAGAATTATACATAATCAATCACTTTAATTTCTCACTGAAGTGTACAAGCTTCATCTATTTGCCAGCGAATTAGAAATGGCTATAATTCAACATTCACTGTGAATATTAAACTAAATAAATGATTTGTGTTATCAAATTTTAGTGAACAATAATTTGAAAACGTTTAATTTATAGAAGAAATGTTATTTAATTTGAAATGCAGACAGTGAACAAAAACAATAAACATATTATTGTGTGAGTTAAAAGTCAGATCTTTTCAAAGAGACTTGTGCCAAAACAATGACAGATTTGTTTTCGTAATTGGAATTCAACATTTAAAATATTAATGTTCTGAGCCATAATTAGACTATATAATGAAAATGCTCTTGCAATACTTGCATTTTAAATGCTTATGCTGCACTAAATAATCAGATATGCGCGAGCATTTACAATGGGAAATAATCGTATACTGACTTTTATTCACATCAGACACATGATAAAGTGTGTGCATCAGCTCCAGGAATGTCTCCAAAGCCCCTCCCATTTGCTAGCCTTATCTCTGCAGCCTGTTAAATTCATATTTCCAAATACTTATCCAGATCTCTTTTTGATCTTCATCCACAACTCTCCCAGGCAGTCCATTCCAAATCCTAACAACTCTCTCAATAAAGAAGTTATTACTTTTCTCAAACCTGGTTCTTTTGTTAACAGTCTTGGAATTAGAACTCCTTGATGCTGTAATGCCAACTAACGGAAACAGAGTATTCCTGTTTTACTCTACAACTTTATTTTATACTTTTGAGCACCGCAATAAGTTCACATATTTGTCTGTTCTCCTCCAGGAAGAATAAGCCTTACAAGAACTGTAACAAGCACTACATTGGAAAAACAGGCAGAAAACTAGCCAAATGGATACATAAACAACAGCTATCCAGAAAAAAAAAGACATGACCCACTATCACTAGTATCCTTACATACAGATGAGGAAGTACACCATTTTGACTGGGTCCATCTAGGACAAATCAAACAGAGACACGCACGAGAATTCCTAGAAGCAGAGCATTCCAACCGGAACTCTATCAACAAACACATCGATTTTGATTCCATCCAACACTCTCTGAGAAAAAGAACCGAACATAAAATCACCAATACTGGAAATTATACCACTGACTCAAGGAAACCTAAACACATAAATAGCAAGTGGGACATAATACCAGCACTTCACCAGAAGTTCACTGATAATGTTCCCTAGTACAGTGATGAACCATCGGAAAATGAACTCTCCAGCTCAGCGAGCAAACTGACATCCAGAAGAAGCGCAATTTCTCTCATCCTCCCTTTAACTAAATTCTTCATTCCAGTTATCATTCCCATTATTTTAAATTATTTGTTTTCTTCTGCAAAGTAATTTGGTGTCTGTCTGTCTGTCTGTCTGTCTTCTGAATGCGTGTGTGTTTTTTTTGGGGGGTTGGGTGCGAGAGAGAGAGGGCTAGAGAGACAGACGGAGAGAGAGGCAGAGACAGAGAGAGAAAACAATCCTCTTTAATCTCTGGATTACTCCCCGTGCCTTGTGGAAAAGAGGGATGGATGAGGAAGGCAGTATAGCTTAACACGTTGTTAACAAGCTTGTTCAAGGGTGGGGATTTCAGATTGTTGGATCATTGCGATCTCTTCCAAAACAGGCGAGGACCTGTACAAAGAATACAGGTTGTATCTTAACTGGACGAGCACCAACATCCTTGTCGGGAGGTGTGCTAGTGCAAGTCAGATGGATTTGAATAAACCAGGAGAGTGAGAACCAAAGTAGCAGATCAGGAACTGAGCAGAAGGTCGAGGTGAATGCGACATCAGGCACGGCCAGTCCAATGACCATGCCAAGAGAAGGAATCAAATCAGTCCAAGATGTGAGTTGGGAGTTGGAATAAATTATAGAGACTAGGCACAAGTTTTTCAGGGATTAATAAATAAGGATGGAGAGTGTGGGGGATGTGAGGGAGTGTAGTGCGTGAGAGCAGAGAGACAGTGAACAAGAAAATGATAAAATAGAAAATGGTTACGGTGGGGAATTCTGTGAGAAACAACTGGCAGAAAAAAAACACAGGAAAACTTGCTGTTTTCAAAGTGAATACCTGGGAAATAATTTATTATGCTTCAGCGAAATAACATCCTTATTGCTAGAGGTGTTTATTATAATGGAGGAAAAGCTGTGTTCAAATTATGGCTGTAACTATAATAATGGTGGCAAACAGCTAGAATTGTGTCAGTGCTGTTGTTGGACAATGCTTGCACAGACCATGTGAATTACCCTGGATGTTCCCAGAGATGGCTGGGCTGACTTTGGTTGAGTAAGTGCTGAATCTGCATGAGATGCTGCTGCTTTGTAATACAGAAACTTACTGAGTACCGTCAAAGGAACAAAGCAGCAAATGCCTTTGCTTATTGTTTCAGAATATACCAGAGTGTTCATGGCTGCCACTGCAAAGAATCATGCAATGAAAAACAGGCTCATCACGCCTGTGCCAGCAAGTGCACATCCAAAGGCTTTTTAAACGTTTGTGAGGTTACCTGCCTCAACCACCCTCCTACACAACGCATTCCAGGCTGAGGCTACCCTCTCATTTCGGTACACTTTCCACAAATTCTCTTTCAAACCCCTCCCTTTCTCTTTACAAGTGTGTCCCTTTGTTTTTGACCCTTTGAATAAGGAAAACAGCTGTTGTCTGTTCATCGTCTCCATACCCCTTATGTTCTTGTACACCTGGACCAGATTCCCTCCTCAACCTTGCCTACAAGCAGAAAAACAAGCAAATTTAGCTCTCCTCTTTCATACTCACTTTTGAGTACTTACTTGTCTTGTTATTTCTGACTTGCATCTTCCCAATTTTTCGGTGGTAAATTTCATCAGGTCATTGATCTGGCTATCTGAATAATTTACATAGAACATAGAAGAATACAGCGCAGTACAGGCCCTTCGGCCCTCGATGTTGCGCTGATCAAAGCCCACCAAACCTACACTAACCCACTATCCTCCATATACCTATCCAATACCCGCTTCAATACGCATAAAGAGGGAGAGTCCACCACTGCTACTGGCAGGGCATTCCATGAACTTACGACTCGCTGAGTGAAGAACCTACCCCTAACATCAGTCCTATATCTACCCCCCCCCCCTTAATTTAAAGCTATGCTGACTCCATATGTGGAAAAAAGGTTCTCACTGTCAACCCTATCTAACCCCCTAATCATATTGTACACCTCTATCAAGTCACCCCTAAACCTTCTTTTCTCCAATGAAAGCAACCCCAAGTGCCTCAGCCTTTCCTCATAGGATCTTCCTACCATACCAGGCAACATCCTGGTAAACTTCCTCTGCACCCGTTCCAGTGCCTCCACATCCTTCCTATAGTATGGCGACCAAAACTGCACATAATATTCCAGATGCGGCCGCACCAGAGTCTTATACAACTGCAGCATGACCTCAGGACTCCGGAACTCAATTCCTCGACGAATAACAGCCAGTACGCCATATGTCTTCTTCACTACACTATTTACCTGGGTGGCAACTTTCAGAGATCTGTGTACATGGACACCAAGATCCCTCTGCTCTTCCACACTACCAAGTATCCCATATTTTTGTTACTCTTACCAAAGTGAATCACCTCACACTTAGCTACATTGAACTCCATTTGCCACCTTTCTGCCCAGCTCTGCAGCTTCTCTATATCCCGCTGTAACCTGCCACATCCTTCCTCACTGTCTACAACTCCTCCGACTTGCGTATCATCCGCAAACTTGCTCACCCAACCTTCTAACCCTTCCTCCAGGTCATTTATAAAAATGACAAACAGCAATGGTCCCAAAACAGATTCTTGCGGAACACCGCTAGTGACGGCACTCCAAGATGAACCTTTGCCATCAACTGCTACCCTCTGTCTTCTTCCAGCCAGCCAATTCCTAAGCCAAACCTCCAACTCACCTTCAATGCCATATCTCTGTATTTTCTGTAGTAGCCTACCATGGGGGACCTTATCAAACGCCTTACTAAAATCCATATATACCACATCTACCGCTTTCCCCTCATCTACCTCCTTAGTCACCTTCTCAAAGAATTCAATAAGGTTTTTGAGGCACGACCTGCCCTTCACAAAACCATGCTGACTATCCTTGATCACATTATTCTTATCCAGATGTGCATAAATCCTATCTCTTACAATTCTCTCTAAGACTTTGCCCACAACAGAAGTGAGACTCACTGGCCTATAGTTACTAGGATTATCCCTACTCCCCTTCTTGAACAAGGGAACCACGTTTGCTAGCCTCCAGTCCTCTGGCACTACTCCTGTAGACAAAGAGGACACAAAAATCAAGGCCAATGGCTCTGCAATCTCCTCCCTTGCTTCCCAGAGAATCCTAGGATAAATGCCATCAGGCCCAGGGGACTTATCTATTTTCACCCTTGCCAGAATTTCCAACACCTCTTCTCTACATATCTCAAAGCCATCCATTTTACTTATTCGTGCCTCAGTATTCATATCGACAACAATGTCCTGTTCCTGAGTGAGTACTCACGAAAAGTATTCATTCAGTGCCTCCCCAATCTCTTCAGCCTCCACACGCAACTTCCCATTACTATCCTTGATTGGACCTATTCCTACCCGAGTCTTTTTTTATTCCTAACATACCTATAGAAAGCCTTAGGGTTTTCCCTAATCCTAACAACTAAGGACCTTTCATTTCCCCTCCTTGCTGCTCTTAGCTCTCTCTTCAGGTCCTTCCGGGCTACCTTATAACTCTCAATCGCCCCTATTGAACCTTCATGCCTCATCTTTACAAATTCCGCCCTCTTCCATTTAACAAGGGATTCCAATTCCTTCTTAAACCACGGCTCCCTCACACGACCCTTTCCTCCCTGCCTGATAGGTACGTACTTATCAAGGACACTCAATAGTTGCTCCTTGAACAAGTTCCACATATCAATTACGCTCTTGCCTTGGAATCTACTTTTCCAATCCACACATCCTAAGTCATGCCTCACCGCATCATAATTTCCCTGCCCCCAGCTATAACTCTTGCCCTGTAGTACACACTTATCCCTCTCCATCGCTAGAGTAAAAATCACCGAATTGTGGTCACTGTCCCCAAAGTGCTCACCTACCTCTAGTTCTAATACCTGGCCTGGTTCGTTACCCAGAACCAAATCCAGTATGGCCTCACCTCTTGTTGGCTTATCTACATATTGTTTCAGGAAACTCTCCTGCACACATTGGACAAACACTGACCCAACTAACGAACTTGAGCTATAGCTTTCCCAATCAATATCAGGAAAGTTAATGTCCCCCAGAACAACCACCCTATTACTGTCACTCTTCTCCTGAATCATCTTCGCAATCCTTTCTTCAACGATTCTAGGACTATTAGGAGGCCTGTAAAAGACTCCTAACAGGGTGACCTCACCTCTCCTATTCCTAACCTCAACCCAAACTACCTCAGATGGCAAATCTTCGTCCATCATCCTTTCCACAGCTGTAATACTATCTTTGACAAGCAAAGCCACACCCCCGCCTCTTTTACCCCCACCTCTGACCCTACTAAAACATTTAAACCCTGGAACCTGCAACAGCCAATCCTGTCCATGATCTAGCCATGTCTCCGTAATAGCCACAACATCGAAGTCCCAGGTACCAACCCACTCTGCAAGTTCACCTACCTTATTTCGTATACTTCTGGCATTAAAGTACACACACTTCAAGCCACTCTTCTGTTTACAGGCACCCTCCTTGAAGATTGATGCCATATTCCTAACCTCCCTACACTCCAGGTCCTGCACCCTAAAGCTACAGTCTGGGTTCCCATGCCCCTGCCGAGTTAGTTTAAACCCCCCCAAGAGCACTAGCAAACCTCCCCCCAAGGATAATGGTGCCCCTCAGGTTCAGGTGCAGACCATCCTGTTTATAGAGGTCCCACCTTCCCCAGAAAGAATCCCAGTTATCCAAGTACCGAAATCCCTCCCTCCTGCACCATCCTTGTAGCCACGCATTTAACTGTTCTCTCTCCCTATTCCTCGACTTTCTATCACGTGGCACGGGTAACAAACCAGAGACAACATCTCTGTTCGTTCTAACTCTGAGCTTCCAACCTAGCTCCCTAAAAGCCTGTCTAACATCCTCAGCACTCCTCCTACCTATGTCATTGGTGCCAATATGGACCACGACTTCAGGCTGCTCCCCCTCCCCCTTAAGGACCCGGAGGTTTATATCCTCCTGTAGCCTAACACTTCCCTCCAGACTGTGATCCACCCAGCCCATCTTTGTGTCATCCACAACATTGATCATCATTTCACTGCTCCCCACCTCCACATTCTCACAATCGTCATTTCTGAATATCACAAACAAGCCGTGATTTCCTTCCTGTTCTCCAGATGTTATTCAGAGGATTATTTGACAATTCCAGACTCTTGCTTTCCCTATTTTGGTGAATTGATGACGGATGTAATGAACACATTTTATGAGGGAGCCACAAATAGCATTTTCGACAGAGTTGAATTCACGTTTTACACTCCTCCTCTCTGCATGTTTTATTTATAAACCTTGTAAATAAATTAGGATACACTGGGTTTGGCATCTTGCGCTGGAGCATTAGCATTTTGTGTGGCACTGTTCTTTGTAACATTCCCTGCATTAGCCAGAGCTGACGAAATGTTTCATCTGCAGGATGGACGTGGACTCATGCATTGTTTGTTTAATTCAACGGGTGTGATGGGGATAAATATTCAATTAAATTTTATATTATGGGCAAACTGCAGAAGGTCAAGCCATATTCTCATATCCACCTTGAATTGGAAGCAAATACATACTGGAAAATAATCAAAAATATTGAAACACCACAGTAGGGGAGAAAAAAAAACATGCTGTCTGCACTTGATAGAGATATAGAAATATACAGTACATGTGCAACCTGAACAAGGACCAAGCGATAGAAGGGAGAGTACAGGAAATCCTTTCTTAATTTTGAATGTATTCCCGATCCCGATTTTCTTGAACAGTGATGGTTTCTCATCCAATCTCACCATCCAGTCTTTTCTGCATATAAACCAACATTTTCCGTATTACCATCAGTTCTGAGGAAGGGGCACTGGACCTGAAACGTCAACTCTGATTTCTCTGCACAGATGCTGCCAGACCTACTGAGCAGTTGCAGCAACTTCTGTTTTGTTTCAACATTTGCATCGCAAGTTCTCACAATACAATACGTCATCGATATTTAGAGCCCTGTCAAACAGAGGAACTTTGTAATTTCTCATTTAATGTTCATAACAAATTACTCAAGATTCAACTGAGATAACAGCTTTGCTGTTATCATTCAGATCAGACACTTTGTCACAGTTCAGAGAGAAGAAAGAAATCAAAAGAGCTGGAGCGAAACTCAGTGGATCTGACAACATTAGAGCAGAGATGTCAAAAAATTGACCTTTGATTCTAATAGGACTTTTCAGAACAGTGTCACATCATATGACATATGTTAATTCTGTTGGTCTCTGCAGATACTTCCTCCCCTTTTTCATTTCTCCAGCATTTTCTGTTTGTTTTTCATGTTTCCATTATCTCTATATTTCATGATTCTTGACAGGTCTACATGTTCACCTTGGTAATATTTGGACAATGTGGTCCTTTCATGTTTCTATTACAGTTGGTGTGTCTGTTGGACACCTGAATTACAGCCGAAATCTGTTTCTTCTTTAAGACAGAAAGTTAAAAAAATGCTGAACATCCTGGAAATCTCTGGAAATCTATTTTGTTTGAAAATGCATATTAGAGGCAGCTGAACTTCATGAAATAATAGGGATAGATTTTTGATGATGGAACACTTGTGTCCTTCATTGAACAAGCTTGTCTCCCCAATCTCCAAAAGCTTTCAATGCATAACATCGAATTATTCCAGCAAAGGTGGTGAAAACTCAGCCCATTGTCTCTTCCAGTTTGGAATGAGCGATATTTCTACTCTTATTCTCCTGTATTGTCCACGTAGCCCTGTACATTTTTGTTATTAGCATCTGCTTTTAATTGTAAGCATCCTGACAGATATGAACAACATGATCAATCTCAAACAAAAACAGACATTGGAGGAAAAGCTCAGCAGGTCTGGCTGTATCTGTGAAGAGACATCAAAGTTAATGCTTCAGGTGCGGTGACCCTACTCAATCTTTGTTTCCAATGATTAAATGGTGTGTATATAAAATATAGTTCACTTTATCACATTTACTATTATACTGTTCAGCTCACATTGTCATTCAGCATTGCATCTCACAAACGTTGGCTCGTTCCTTGTTGTGAACTATATTTAATTCTATCTGACGTAAAGCGTGATGATGACTGGGTACTCCCCATGCGGTCTCCTCAGCCACTGCTTCCATTCCGCCCTATCTCCTAGCTAAACCTGACTCACTAATTCTTAATTCTTAATGAATACTTCCACATTTTTTTGGGCTGAGGGGAAAAAATACTGTTTTACAGCAAATAAAACTGCATTACGATGTTTGTCAATTTATATAAATTAATTACTGAAGGATATTATGAATGGAAGGTCCAACGTTTCTTTATTAGAGAAGGGAGAGGAACATTCAGAGAAGTCCACACTTCCTGTCTATGTGCAGAGCAACTGCACTCAGTGACAGTGTGTTGGCTGGCGTTTCTTCCCGTAGAGGAGAGATCAGCACAGTAACAACATCCTGATTGTGTTTCTTTTTTTAGTGGAGGGGCGGAAATTCGGGGTAAGATAGTTACAGCATTGCAAACGTACAACAGAGCAGAGTCATCTAGCCTGTGATAAGAAAACATCCATCATTCTCCCTCACAACTGACTTCATTAAAGGAATTGTTGATGGCAGATGCGACCAATAGCCAGCGATGTCAGCATCCAGTCCAGTCCAGTTATATTGTCAACTGAATGTGCTGTATTGAAAGCTGGGACTGTTTGCTCAGTGACTGTGATTGATGTCAGTCTCCATCCATTGTAACTGTGTCACTGGAGGGTTTCCCTCTCCTATTGGTGAGGGGCTTCACTCAGTGCGCTGTCCCAGTGTAGGAGCAGATGTATCAGCTCCAACAGTAACAAAGATCAGCAGCTGCACAGACGTGGAGAGGACAGATATGAATCTGAGAATAATGGACTGGATAATTAAACCAATGGAGAGGAGGCTTTCCTTGGGACTTTTCAACATTTCCCTCTGCTGGGAATTTCTACCACATCCGATATTAGCGGTGATGATTATTATTTTGGGCGGGGTGGAAAGTGTGTTACTCACCTATTCTCGCTATTGTTGGTGTTCTCTACCTCTGTCCATTCATTAATCCCATAAACAATTTTGAACTTCATTGCAATTTCTGTTATCTATATTTGTCAAAGAAATAAGCTATTATCTTCAATTCAACTTGCTGTCTCCATTCATCTGAATTGCAGACCACTCTCTTACAAACATCTGAGAACAAAACTATGGCCAACCTCGAGATCCCTTTTTGCCTTGACTGATTTATGTCTCGTGATCTCTCTGTCACGAACCCTGTCCATTACCAGCTCATAATATCCCCAATCACCATCTCTGCGTCAGTGGCAGAACAACCCATTGTCTGCACATTGGTAAAATTCAGACTTTATATTTCAACCTCTCTTCTGGCCACTTTTCCAGTTACAAGATTTCAATCACAAAATTGTTCTTGTCTCGGACGTTACTTCATGATTAGGGCAATGTATCAGAGTAGGAATGTCGCTTGATGTAATTCAGGAGCAAAGCTTATTAAACGGGAGACATTGTTTCAAGGGATTTGTTTCAAGTCCTACCACAGCTGATGGCAGAACTTCAATAAAAATGATAAGAATTGGAATAAAAGTGAACTTCACGATAAAGAACCATAAGCCCACATTTTCTCTGAAAATCTTGCTGTTTCACTGATCACCTTCGGTAAAGAAATCTAATGTTATTACCCGGTCTGGGTTAAGTGTGAATTCAGACCCATATCAATGTGCTTGATTTTATGTCGGCTTGTGGAATGGCCTCACAATCAGGACAATTCGTGATGATTAACAAATGCTGCCCTGGCAGAGATGCCGACTTCCCATGGAATAACAAATTTGAAGATTAAACCAAATAAAAGAAGATACTGGAGATCTCATATTGCATGAGCAATGCAAAGAAAAGAACAGAAATTGCTGGGGAGCTTTTCTGAACTGAAAACTGTTGGAAAATAGTGTGAATAATGCTGGTTAGAGAGAAGTCTGCTTTAAAGGGGAGGAGGAGTGAGTTAAATCGACAGAGAAAGAAAGAGATAGAAGAAAAAGAACAAACAAATGGAATGATAATCATCTGGGATGGAAATAAAATGTGAGATTCACCTCATTTATTTTTAACTTTTCCCACCTTCCTGAATATCTTGCCCATGCCGGTACATGGATACCCCGCTTTTCAAAAATTCGCTTTTTGCCACTTCAGTTTCCGAAAAACCTCCATTACGTCCTGTTTTCGCTAACCATTTTTTCCCACATAAATTAATGCTACTTTGCTTTACACCATATCAGCTTATGAAAGGTTTTGTAGTAACACTGTGCCTTCAGATACCGAGGGAAACCTGTATATATCTAAGATCACGTTTAAAGCGATTTGATCCCACTTCTCTGTCTTCGCTGAGTGTCGTCATCTTCTTAAATTTCTTAATGTGAAATAGGTATCGATGGCTGGGCCAGCATTAGTTCACTTATTTGATTGCCCTTGAGAAGACCTTGAGCCTCACATGGCACTTACACAGAGTGAGGCACTCAAGGTGACAGCTGCACAGAAGGTGTGCAAAGCAAGATCGACTTTCGCAAGATTAATAATATTTGAAAAGTTAGAGATGTCAATTCATCAGTGTAATTAAGGTAAGGAAGAAGGTGTTCCTGAGCATGCTGGTCCATGTTTTCAACCCTCTGTATCTTCTCCATTTTGGAAGAGGTTATAGGAGATCATTACCGGTTTTGGAGAGATATTTGATGTTGCCCGCCTTTCGCTCACAATGACAAGTATAAATGGATGGAAGGTTGACTTCCATGATAGTCTGGGCTGTGCACACAACCGTCTGTAGTTTCTTCTGGTCCTGGGAAGGGCTCTTACCGTCACCCTATTATGCACGTGAATCGAATGCTTTCAGTTGCCAGTATGCAGAGCACTCAGAGAAGGCAGTTCCATAATATTTCGATGTAGCAATTAGCCATTAAATGGATATCCAAGTTCTGGTTGCTGTTTTGACAACAATTGAAGTTTAACCAATATTGCCGACATCCAACCAAAGAGCCATCACATGCTTCAAAACAATAGAGAAGCCATCACCATCACAACGAAGGAGAACTAGACAGACATATATAAGGAGAGAGAGAACACAGCGAGGGAAACAGAATCACAGCCAGTAAAACAGAGAAAGGAAACAAAACAAGAAACAAACAGTCACATGGACAGGGAGAAGGGGAGATAGTAAGTTCAGGGAAAGAAACAGAATACAGAGAAAAAGAAAATACAAGGAAAAAGACAGTGTGAGAGAAATAGTGAGATATAAAGCACACAGGGAGCTGGGGATGGGGAATGGGAGGTGCTGGGGGTGAGGACCATAGAGACCTCGGAGTGAGCTGGGGGGAGGGAGATGAGGATTTACTTTGACCTGTACCAAGGTGTACAGGCTGATCATAGTAAGCAAGGATGTGCAGAACGATGGCTGTAAAACATGTCTGAGAGGCATGGAGGTTACGTTGTACAGGGCGTGCGTGAGGCGAGATCAACATGAACAAGATCAGTATTATCTGAGATTAGAGAGTACATTCATCAGTCTAATAACAGCCAGGAAGAAACTTTTAATTAATCAACTGCTCAGTGTTTTCAAGCTTCCATATCTTTTAGCCTGATGGATGAGGTTGTGGGAGACCATTACTCGGGTGTGATGGATCTTTGATAATGTTAGAACAAAACATTCCAGCACAGAAACAGGCCATTCGGTGGTCCAAGTCTGGCCGATCCAAATCCTCTCTATAAACCTGTCGCCTATTTTCTAAGGATCTGTATCCCTTTGTTCCCTGCCCATTCATGTATCTTTCCAGAAACATCTTAAATGGAACCACTGGTCACAGTTCTCCATTTTGAGAAACTCCCTCCCCCTACTATTATCTGCCTCCTGTTGCCCAGCCAGTTCTTTCTCCACGTAGCTAGCGCACCATGTGACTTTCACTTTCTCCATAACCCGACCGAGGGGAAACATACCAAACGCCTTCCTGAAGTCCATGTACATAATATCTACAGTATCTCCCTCATCAATCAACTTTGTCACTTCCTCAAAGAATTCTATTGAGTTGTTAAGACATGACCTTCTCTGCACAAAACCATGTTGTTCATCAGTGATATGACTATTTTTCATCCAAATGAGAGTAGATCCTATCCCTCAGTATCTTCTCTGGCAGATTCCCTACCCCTGACATCAGTCTCACCAGTCCATAATTGACTGGATTATCCCTACTTCCTTTCTTAAACAAGGGGTTTAACAATTTTCCAGTCTTCCACGACCTCAGCCATGTTCAAGGATGCTACAAAGATATCTGTTAATGCCCCAGATATTTCCTGTCTCCCTTCCCTCAGTAATCTGCAGTAGATATTGGCAGCCTTTCTGCGGCAACGAGCCATGTAAATGGAATCAATGGTTGGGATGTTAGAGTCCATGTTGGTCAGAGCTGTGCACACAACCTTCTGTAGTTTCTAACAATCCTGAGTAGAGCAGTGGCCATACCAGGCTGTTATCCACCGGGACAATACGCTCTCAATGGTCCATCTGTAGAAGTAGTGCATGCTGATTTTCCTGTGTCACCTCAGGAAGGAGAGGCATTGTTGATCCTTCCCGACCGTCGGACCTATGTGAGAAGTTCAGGACAGGTTGTGAGTTATCATTACTCCGAAGGACTTGATGCTCTGCACTCACTCAAACGGTTGATGTAGATGGGGTGTGTTCACCTCCTTTCTTCATAAAGTCAGTGATCAGTCCTTTACATTTGCCGGATTAGAGAGAGAGGTCATTATCAATACACCATGCCACCAAACTCTCTATCGCCTTTCTAGATTGTGACGCGTTATTGTTAAATATCCATACTGCTATAGTGATGTCATCATCGAACCTGTCACTGGCGTTGTTTGGAATTTGGAAACGCAGCCGTGGTTGAACAGAGATTACGTAGGGGGCTGAGGGCACAGCCGTGGTTGCACAAAGAGGACATTAGGGGGCTGCAGAAACAACTGTGGGTTTACAAAGAGTACAATAGTTGGTTTAGGGCACAGCCGTGGGTTTACAGGGAACACACTAAGGGGCTGAGGTCACATCCGTGGGTGTACAGGGTGGATAGTGGGGGGATGAGGACACAGCCGTGGGTGTACCTGGAGTACCATAAGGGGATGAGGGCACAGACGTGGGAGTACATGGAATACAGTAAGGGGCTGAGGGCACAGACTTGGGTGTGCATGGAGGACAGTGGAGGGCTGAGGACACAGCCGTTGGTGTACAGGGAATACAATAGTGGTTTGAGGGCACATCTGTAGGTGTACAGAGCGTACAGTAAGGTGCTGAGGGCACAGTCATGGGTGTATAGGGAGGACAGTAGTGGGCTGAGGGTACAGCCGTGGGTGTACAGGGAGTATTGTCGGGTGTGGAGAACACATCCTTCAACAGCTTTAGTGTTCATTGTTATTATGGAGGAGGTGGTTTTAACCTATCTTCACGATTGTGGGTCAGAAATCTGAGGAGCCAGTTGCAGAGGATGGAACTGAGACCAAGGTCGTGGAATTTTGGGATTAGTCTGAAAGGGATAATGATTTTGAATGTGGAGCTTTAGTCAATGAGCAGGAGTCTGGTGTAAGTGTCCTTGTGGTCGAGATCTTCCTGTGATGCGTGCAGGATCGGATATGGAATCTGTTGTGCACCCGTTACATCAGTCGGCAAATTATAGTGCAGCAGGTCAGGCTGGGAGACTGGATTGGTGTAGGCCATAACCAGCCTCTCAAAGCACTTCATGATTATTGAGGTCAGAGCCACTGGATGGTCGTCTATAAGGGCATGTTCCATGGCTTTCTCACGAGCATGATGATGGCCTTCTTGAATCAGGTTGGGACTTCGGCTTCTGGAGGGAGAGGCTGAAGTTGTATGTGAATACCTCTGCTAGTTGGTGTAAACAGGATCTGAATGCTCAGCCAGGAACATTGTCCAGGCACATCACCTTCTTTGATTTGACTCACTGAAAAGCTGACCTTGCCTGCAGCGGTGACCATAGACACAGGTGCATCTGGGGCTTTGGCGGCCTGTGTCAGCACTCAGTGACAGTCACACAGTCATTTATGATCGACATCACCTCTCCCCACCTCCCTCTGTCGTCTTCGACACAAATTGATATTCGTTGGTGTGAGCAACACACAGTCAGCATTGAGATAGATTGCCATTAATATACTGGGATCGTGCGCCATCAAGTTCTGTATCACCATAATGAGGTAAATTCATAATAAAATAGTGAACAGGGTGTCAGTGCCAGTGGTGCAAGGAGTGAAGGCATTGCAGGTGTAATTCCAGTCATGCTGCTTTAACCTAAATGGAGTCAAGCATCTTGAGCGTTGTGCCTTTTCAATGGTGGATAGTCCTTAGGTAGTCAAGAAGGACCATTTACGTGAACCATCTGACCTGATGGCAGTTTTACTAGGTTTGCAGATGATACAATGATGATTGGATGGGCAGCTGATATTGAGGAAGTGGGGAGGCTGCAGAAAGACTTGGGCAGTTTAGGACACTGGGAAAACACATGGCTGATGGAACACCATATGGGAACATGTGAGATTATGCACTTCAGTCGACGGAATACAGGCAGACACTATGTTCTAAAAGGCTTCATGAAATCTGAAGCACAAAAGGAGTTTGGTGTCATCGTCCTCTCTTACGGTTAATGCGCAGGTGCAGTTGGCAGTTAGGAAAGCAAATGCAATGTTAGCATTTATTTCAAGAGAGTGAGAATACAAGGGCGGAGACATACTGCTGAGAATGTAATGGGCTATGGACAGACGGGATTTGGAGTATTGTGAGCTGTTCTGGGGAAGGATCTACAGGTGTTGGACATGATCTATCCTGGGAATGATGGCTTGTGATATGAGCGTCAGTTGAGGGCTCTATGTCTGTACACAATGGAATTTAGAAGAATGGGGGGACGCAATTTATTGAAACTGAGCGATTACTGCAAAACTTGATACAATTAGAGTATAGAAGATATTTCCACAAGTCTTAGAGACTATGACAAAATGAGACAGTTTCAGAATGAAGAGATCGGCTGAATGGCCTAAATCTATTGCTATATAACATGCCTGTATTGTCATATAGTCTATTATTCAGTGCAGAATTGTAAATCTCTGGCCTGCTCTTGTAACCGTTGTATCTGTATTTTGATTTGAATTCACCTTCTGGTCAATGTTAACCCCTGTAATATGGACGGTGGGAGGATTCAGTGTTAAGCAGTAGCGCAGTAAGATGTTGAATACAAGCTGCTATCTGTGAGTCTCATCTGGCCGGAGTACATTGTCTCGACGATGATTGTCATTTTCAGTCTGGTATTTTTGAAAGATCGATCCAGTTACACTGATTTTGCATTTAATAAAACAGATGCAATTTATCACAGCACTCAGCAACAATATGTCATGGAACACTGAACACCTTTCTAATAACAGAAAGGTCGAAAATGTTCAGTATCAGAAACACTGCTTTCCTGTTCATGTTCAAATCAGAAAATCTGTTACATCGAGGTGTAACTTGGAACTTTTTAAACATTTTTTTTGGTTTTGGGAATCGCTGGATGGACCCACCATTTCTTTTCCGTCCCTAGTTACCCTCTTGAGAAGGTGGTGCTGAGTTGCCTTCTTATACCACTGCAGTCCACCTGCTGTGAGTTGATCCACAATGCTACGAGGGAGGGAATTCCAGGGATTTGACCCAGCAACAGTGAAAGAATGTTGATATATTTCCAACTCAGGATGTTGACTGGTTTGGAAGGGAGTTTGAAGGTGGTGGTGTTCACCAAAGCCTGCTGCCGTTGTCATTCAAGATGGAAGTGATTGTAGGATTGAAAGGTGCTGTCTTGTAGATAGTACACACTGCTGCTACTGATCATAGGTGGTGAAGGGAGTGAATGCTTGTGGATGTGGTGCCAATCAATTGGGCTGTTTTGTCCTGGATGGTGTCAAGCTTCTTCAGTGTCGTTGTGGCTGCACTCATTCAGGCAATTGGGGAGTATTCCATCTCACTCCTGACTTGTGTCTTGTAGATGGTGAGCATTCTTTTGGAAGATAAGAGGTGAGTTAAACACACAATATTCCTAGCCTTTGATCTGCTCTTATATTTATGTGGCGAGTCTACTTGAGTTTCTGGTCATTGGTAACCTGAAGTGTATTGATAGTGTGGTGGGGATGGGAATTTAGTGACAAATATGCTGCTGAATACCAAGTGGTTATATTGTTTCTTATTGGTGATAGTCATTGTCTGGCATTTGTGTGGTGCCAGTGTTACTTGTCACTTATTAGCCCAAGCCTGGATATTGTCCAGATCCTGTTGCCTTTAGGCATGGACTGCTTCCATAACTGAGCATTTGCAAAAGGTGCTGAACATTGTGCAGTCATCGTCGAATATCGCCACTTCTGACCTTATGATGGAGAGAAGGCCATTAATGAAGCAACAGAAGGTGATTAGACCTAGGTTTCATCCGGAGGGCAACTGAAGATATTGCCTAGTATGGTGACGAAACATCTGAAAATGACCATTCCAGCTCATGGAGCAAACCTACGTCCACATTATCCTGAGGGACTACTGCAGAGATATTCTGGAAGTGTGATGACTGACCTCCAACAAGAATAACCGTTTTCCTATCTGACAGGTATAAATCCAATAATGAAATACTTGCTCGAAATCTCCTTTTTGCTTGGGTTCCTTCATGCCATATTTGAAAGAATACAGCCTTGATTTTCAAGTGCTGGAATTCAGTTCCTTTTTCTATGTTTGAACAAAGACTGTGGTGAGTTCAGGAGCTGAGTGTCCCCGGTGGAACCCAAACTGGGCGTCACTGAGCAGGTGCTGCTTGATAGCACTGTTGGTGAGTCCTTCCATCAATTTATTGATGATGGAAAGTAGAATGATGAGGCGGTATTTGGTTGGTTTGAATTTGTCCTGAGTTTTACGTACAGAACATACTTGAGCAGTTTTTTCTCATTGTTTCACTCTCTATTGCACTGGGTTAATGCTCTGGTTTGATGGTAATGATTGAGTGGTTTATATGCAGCACCATGAGATTACAGATTGTGCTGGGGTATTGTTCTGCAGTCATGTGCTATTTCTTGTGTTCCCTTGTTTTTCTTTCATTGCTTAGGTTTTTCTAGAATCTTATCCTTCATTAAATCCTGATTGAAATCCACCGTCATGAACGTCTTCTGGACCGCTCGAATTCCATTCAGTCTATTTTGTTTGCACAGACATTTCAAGGCAGCTGTACATCAGAGAAGAACAGGAAGAGATCATGGGTGATTGTGCACTATACCTGTCACCGCACCAGCTTATCTGATCAGGCACCTAATGTATTTATTGTGGATCAGAGAACTGCCGAATTATTATAACACCGATGGAGGTCAGTCAACCCATTGTGGGGTCACAAACTCTTCAACTGCACAACTGGAGATAGAGAGAGCGTGTGGAGATAGATGGTGCGAGAGAGAAATAAACCGGGGAACAGAAAGTGAATGGAGATAAACTGAGAGAGGATAGAAAGTGGAGAGACTGACTGAGTGGGAGAGGAAGAGGTGTTAGATGAGAGTGAAGTCAGGTAGATCAGAAGGCAGCATGAGGGTAGATAAATGCGGACAAATAGAAGTTGGAAGTTTTATTTAGAAATTCATCTGATCTGCAAGCCCTTTGTCTGGGTGCCATTCCCTGTGACCACTCTGCTGATACTGGCTGTCGTCCCAGATCATTCTTTTCCAATAATATCACAGAGCTATGTTACCTACAGCTAAACAGAACCCAAAAGACCATAGATTAGTTATGTGGCGAAGGTGGATTTTTAAAAAATAAACTGTGCCATGAGCAGTAGGAAATGATAACCCCACCCAACACTCCCACCCCACCTCCAGATACTGTGTGACAGATTGGTCCAGAGAATCTCAGTGAGGGGGATCACTGACAGAAAGGAAATTAGCATCTCCGCTGTGGATCAAATAATGATCGATAGTTTGCACATCACTTTTCCAGTTTTCACATCCACATTTCAATTTATATAACACAATATCAGGAGTGCATTTTAACAAACTTATCTCTTTATACTTTGCATATTTTGGTCTGTATACAAATTCATTTTGTCCCTGTATTTTGCATTTTTAAAATACATTTCATTAATATTGTCTCTGCTAATTTCTCATTATAGATTTATCCTTGAATCTGTTCTTCATATGAGTCATAAAGTGTAACGTTCCAATAGTGATAACTAGGGAACAGCAATGTTCCTCTTCCCAGTATGAACACCTATGTCCCCCAGTCCTCTCCATCTTCTGTCTTTTACCCAATGTCATGCTCACAATGTAATTGAAGTCAGTAAATGATACTTCACCACAGTTCCTTAACATGGATAACATCAACACTCACGCTTGCCTTCTCTGATTCTGCAATAACAATCTGAATTGTACTTGTCACGTACAATTCTCTGTTAACATATGCATGCTGATTGATTGTTATAAACCCACATTGTCTTAGGCACATGTTGCCATCAGATCACGGACGGAAGATGTTCTCTCAATGTTTTACTGATTTTGCAATGACTGATCAGTAATTATCGGATTTCTTTCTCCATTTATGAGCAGAGAAGCATGTTGATGTTCAGTTAAACCTCTGGCATTACCTCTATATCCAAGGCAGACTGAATGATTACACACAAATAATATGTCATCTCCAACATTCCTTCCTTCAGTCACATTCACATCTCACATCCAGAATGCATGAGTTCAAAGTTATTTTGAATTTTAGTAAAACAGTATCACATTGAGAGAGGTTAGCTGGAGCTGTTTGTTCAGCGATTGTGATTATACGAGTCTGCATGGATCCTATGGGTCCCCAGAAATTTTCAGTCTTCTATCAATAATGGAATGTGTTCAATGTGTCATCCCATAGTATGAGCGGGAGCATCATCCACACCAGCAACAGGGATCAGCAGCTTCAAGGAGAGAGGGAGGAGAGATTGGAATCTGGAAAGAGTATACTGGAGTATTCCAACAATGGATCAAGATCTGAGAACATTCAAATACAAATTTCCAGCAATGGACAGGAGTTTATCCTCGGGTCTTTTCTGGCTTACCCAGCCTGGGATATCATTAGCATCGCAGATTGAAGATGCACTGATGGTTATTCAAGCTGGTTACTATGCTATCCTTGCGATATTTGGTGTTCCTGGTAAATCACTCTATATGTCTAGTGAAACGGTCTGAACTGACTTGATGGTCATGATATGTAAATTTTGGAAAGTTGCAAGTCAATGTTTTCAGTTCCAATCAAAGATTCCATTCCTTACATATTATAACAAGCAAATGATTATTTAAAAATTACACACCAATATGCGAGGATGAAACAAACTATTTTCCTTGATTCGTTTTCTCCTGCACAAGTTTACATTTCCATATCCTCCCCACTCACCATTTCTGTCCAGTCCCACCAACATGACATCCCAGTCTCCTCCTCAGCCTCAGTACAATTCCTGAATAAACTGTCATTTGTGCCTTTGTTAATCTCCGCATACAGCTGTATCAAGCTCAGTCTTACCATGTGTCCATTGCAAAATAATTGCACTTGAGATGTTTACATTGTTCTCTGCACAGAATTAGAAAGATGGGAAGATGGAGTATGGTGGTTACGTCACTGGCTCATAATCTACAGCCACAAATTTATAATCTGTTGATATCGGCTTGCTTCATGCCCATTAGTGAAGGCAATGGGTCATTCTTCTCTGGTCAGGTCTCTGTGTGACTGCAAACCCACAGCACTGTGTTTTAATCTTTACTGTCCTGTGGAACAGCTAACCAGCCACTCAGTTCAAGGTCAACACACATGCTGACTGACCAGGGCTGAATACATTCCTTGAGGGCAGATGAAAAGGAAAGATAACCCCCTTCCTCTGCCTGTATCCCATATTCCTTCAGCTGAGTTACATTCAGGTAGGTGGCCACTCACACTTTTAGTCGTATTCTTTGTGATTGAGCCTGTCTGGGAGAGTGTTTTCCATCTCGATAGGCACCTCTGGTGCTAGCTTTATTGATGCTGACCTACAGATGGAAGGATGGTTTAAATTCCACGTCAGTGGCTGTGCATTGTAAATGAATGGTATCCTGTGTCACATGAAGGAAATGGAGCCAGCTAAGTGAGGGAAAGGAGTTATTGTGATCAACTGTGAGAGCGTTGTTGAGGCAGGGGTTGGGGTATTGTGGACAGATTTTATCTCCTTTATACGGAGAGATCTCCTTACCACAGAGAGAATGAACAAGAGTCCCACCGGATGAATCCCTGGGACGATGGCACCATGAGGAGTGAGTAAAGGTTGATCTGTAGCACTGTAAGATAATGAGAGGTGATTGCATTGAACCCCGAGAGGGATGGACAATCACTCCTTATATTCGAAACTGACAATGAGAAGGTGATAAACTCCATGACTGTTGATTCATTCAGGATGCATGGTTCTGGATGGTTTAAGTGCCTCTGAGGACGTTACGCCTATCCACCCCAACCCCCACTCCTCACGGCGGTTGACAGAGACAGAGAGGTCCAGGTTTTGAATAAACTATCACCACATTAATACAGTGCAGTTAGTGTGTGATCCTGCACTGAATGTCATATTATCCACCATCCTGACAGCAGTCAAAATAACTTCATTCAAAAACAGTCAACTATTTTTGGCCCTGGTGAGACCACACCTGGAGTACTGTGTGCAGTTCTGGTCTCCAAATTTGAGGAAAGACATTTTGGCTATTGAGGGTGCGCAGCGTAGGTTCATGAGGTCAATTCTGGATTGGCGGGATTACCTTACACTGAAAGACTGGAGAAACTGGGCTTGTATACCCTTGAGTTTAGAAGACTGAGAGGGCATCTGATTGAGACATATAAGATTATTAAAGGATTGGATACTTTGGCGGCAGGAAACATGTTTCCACTGATGGGTGAGTGCCGAACCAGAGGACACAGCTTAAAAATACGGGGTAAGCCATTTAGGACAGAGATGAGGAGAAACTTCTTCAACCAAAGAGTAGTGGCTGTGTGGAATGCTCTGCCCCAGAGGGCAGCGGAGGCCCAGTCTCTGGATTCATTTAAGAAAGGTTTTGATAGAGCTCTCAAGGATTGTGGAATCAAGGGTTATGGAGATAGGGCAGGAACAGGATACTGATTAAGGATGATCAGCCATGATCATATTGAATGGTGGTGCAGGCTCGAAGTGCAGAATGGCCTACTCCTGCACCTTATTGTCTATTGTCTATTGTCTATTGTCTATTTCCACCAGCTTCTGACCTTCATGAAGAACACGAATCTATATTCTCAGAGATGCAAAAAGACTCCTTAAATGTTTAAACCTTAATACTATAAGACATAGGGGCTGAAACTAGGCCAGTTAGCCCATTGAGTCTGCTCCGCCATTTGGTCGTCGCTGATAAGTTTCTCAAACCTATTCTCCAACCTTCTCCCTGTAACCCTTGATCCCCTGGATAATCTGAAAAGCTATCCCCGTCTCACATATACTCAATAACCTGGCACCACAGCCTTCTCTGCAAATAAATTTCAAAGATTCACCATTCCCTGGTTAAAGAAGTTTCACCTGAGCAACGTTCGAAAAGATGTTCCCTTTAAGCTTAGGCTGTGTCCTTGGGTCCTCATCTCTCCTACTAATCGAAACATCTTATGCACATCCACTCTGTTCAGGTCATTCAGTATTCTGTATGTTTTAATTACATTTCCTCTCTTCCTTCTAAACTTTATCAAGAAGACAACCAAAGACTCAAACATTCGCCATACAACAAACTTTTCACTCCTATGACTATTCCCGTGAAAATCTTCTGAACTCCAGGGGCAGTATACCTTTCCTGAGATATGGGACTCAACATTGCGCTCAACACTCCAAATATAGTCTGACCAAAACTGTATAAAGCCTGTTCTTATATTGAATTCCTACCGTAATAAATGCCATCAATAATAAATGCAATTGCCCTCTTAACTACTGCCTCAACCTACAAGCTTACCTTAAGAGAACCATGCACTAGAACATCCAAATCCCTTTGCACTTCACAGTTCTGAATTTTCTCCCCATTTACAAAATAGACCATGCCTCGATTCTTCATGACAAAGTGCATGACCTCACACTTTGTGATGTTGGAATCCATCTGCCAACACTTTTACCGGGTCAATTCCTTCTTCAACCTCTCTATGCGACCAGTCCATCTGCCTATCTTTGTATCGTCTGCAAACTTAGCCAGAGTGCCCTCAGTTCGATCAACTATATTGTTAACGTAACAAGTAAAAAGTTACGATTCCAACATTGAGCCTTGTGGAACACCTCTTGTCACCAGCTGCCATTCTGAGAAGGACCATTTTATACCCACTCTCTGCTTTCTGTCAGACAGGCAAGTTCCTATTCATGCCTCTACCTTGCTTCTAACACCACGGACCCTTATCATACTCAATCATCTCCTTTGTGACACCTTGTCAAAGGCATTCTTGGCGTCCAGGTGGATAACATCCATTGGCTGTACTTGATTGAGCCTGTTCATTTCTTCTTCAAAGATTTCCAACAAATTTGTCAGGCATGACCTTCCCTTGATGGAACCATGCTGACTTTGCCCTATTTTACCAAACACTTCCAAGTATTCAGAAATCTCATCCTTCCCAATGGATTCCAGGATCTTACCCACGGCAGAGGTTAAGCTATTCATTGCGGTTTTAAAAGTAATTTTTCCTTACTCCCTGCTATAGCTGACTTCCCTCATCAGTCATGGTTACCTCATTCTCCATGTACTCTACCTCATTTTACTCGGGGTAAATCTCTGCTGCATCCCGAATTACTCAAAAAGTCTCCTGCCATTGCTGCTCCACTGTCTCTCCTGCTGGGCCCTTCTACCAGTCAATTCTACCAGGCTCCTCTCTCATGTCTCTGCAGTTGCCTTTATTCAGTTTTAATACCGTTACTTCTGAATATAACTTCTCCAACTGAAATTGCAGAGTAAATTCAATCATATTACGATAATGCCTCCTATGATTTTCTTCACCTTAAGCTCCCTCATCTAATCTGCCTGCACAAGCTGCTCCAAAAAGCTATCTCACAGACATTCCACAAATTCGTTTTCTTGCAAACCACCATCAATCTGAATTCACAGCCCACCTCCGTAATGAAATCCCACATGATCACTATAACTTTGTATTTCCTACACACCTTTCTATTTCCTGGTGTATCTTGCACCCCAGCTCCTGAGTACTGTTTGGAGGCCTGAACAGAACTCCAACTACTTGTTTTTAATCTTTTTGATTCCTCAATTCTACCGACACAGATTCTACACCATGTTACTTTACATCATTTCTTATTATTGATTTAATTGCATTTCTTACTAATAAGACAGCCCCATCCCCTCTGCCCAACTGCCTATCTTTTTGTTAGGATGCATATCCTTGAATATTCAGCTCCCAATCCTGATCCTCTTGCAGCAACGTCTCCGTGATGGCGATCTGCCAATTTGTGTATGAGCCACAAGCTTATTTACCTTATTCCTTATACTGCATGCATTCCGATAAAACAGTTCAGCCCTGTAGTAACCATCCGTCTTCTCATCGTCATTTGTTTGTCCTGACTGTTTGAAGTTTGATTGCTAACACTTTCCATACTCTGCGTCTGTGCTGAAGATTTGAATAACTTAGAGTTTTAGAGTCATCGAGGTGTACAGAATGGAAACAGACCGTTCGGTCCAATCTGTCCATGCCAATCAGATATTGCTAATCCAGTCCAACTTGCCAGTACCCGGTCCATATAACTCCAAACCTTTTCTCTTCATATACCCATCTAAATGCATCTTAAACGTTGCAATTGTACCAGCCACCACCATATCCTCTGACAGCTTATGCCATACACGTACCACCCTCTGCGTGAAAACGTTGACCCTTATGTCTCTTTTATATCTTTCCCCTCTCACCCTAAACCTGTGCCCTCTAGTTCTGGACTCCCTGACCCCAGGGAAAAGACTTTGTCTATTTATCATATCCGTGCCGCTCATAATTTTGTAAATCTCTAAAAGGTCACTCCTCAGCCTCCGACCCTCCAGGGAAAGCAGCCTCAGCCTGCTCAGCCTCTCCCCATAGCTCAAATCCTCCAAACATGGCAACATCCTTGTAATTTTTTTCTGAACCCTTTCAAGTTTCACAATATCTTTCTGATACGAAGGAGATCAGAATTGCATGCAATATTCCAACAGTGGCCGAACCAATGTCCTGTACAGCCGCAACATGACCTCCCAATTCCTGTACTCAATACTGTGGCCAACAAAGGAAAGCATAACAAACGCCTTCTTCTTGAGTTCTGCAGTCTTACCCCTCCTTTAATTCGGGTTTTATAATTTTCCCTATAACTGACACCACCCCACCCCCATTTAGCTTAATGCCCAGTCTACAGCCCTAGTTATGCGATTTGCTTGGACTCTGGTCCCAACACGGGTCAGATGAAGACGGTCCGATCAGAACAGTGCACTCTTTCCCCAGTGTCTGGTGTCAATGTCCCATGATACAAACCCATTTCTCCCACACCAAACTTTGAACCACACATTTTCCTGCTGACCCTGTGCTAATTAGCTCATGGCTCAGGCCGTAATCCAGAGATTATTTCCTTTTTGATTCTGTTTTCTAAATTTAGCTCCGAGCTCTTCGTATCCCTTAGCAGAACCTCTGCCCTAGTTTTATCTCTGTCGTTGGTACCGACACAGACCATGACCGATGGATCTTTACCCTCACACTCGAAGTTCCCCTGCAGCCCAGATGAGATATCCCTTACCCAAACACCAGTCGGTAATGCCACATTCAGGACTCTCAATCCAGGTCACAGAGAACAGTGTCTATGCCGCTAACTATACTATCCCCAGTTACATTAACATTTCTCTTCTCTTGCCCCACTTAAAAGCTTTCCTCAACTCGGTGCTGTGGCCAGTCAGCTCATCCTCCCTGCAGTCCCCATCCCATCCACACAGGGAACAAACTCTTGAACCTGTTAGACATGGACAGCGGCTGAGGCTCCAGCAATTCTACGTCCTGGATCCCTTTATCTGCCTCACTCATAGATAATCTCTCTGCTTTCTAACCACTGGCTTAATTTGAGTCAGTTGATCTAGGGAGTGTAACTGTCTCTTGAATCACAGCATCCAGGGAACTCTCCCCCTCCCTGATGCCTCGCATTGTTTGAAGCTCAAACTGCAGCTCACCGACTCAGAACCAGAGTTGTTCTTGCATGCGACACTTACTCCAGATATGGTCACTGGGAACCACAGTGAGGTCGACCACTTCCACATCATGGAGAAACAATACATCACCCGACCCTCCATCCTTATTTTATTTACCTACTATTGAATTGTTCCTCTGCAATTTTATTTGTTTATGTACACCTGCTTATGCAAGTTGTAACCAA
The DNA here is from genome assembly GCF_047496795.1 of Chiloscyllium punctatum. Classification (NCBI taxonomy): domain Eukaryota; kingdom Metazoa; phylum Chordata; class Chondrichthyes; order Orectolobiformes; family Hemiscylliidae; genus Chiloscyllium; species Chiloscyllium punctatum. The sequence goes on from NC_092752.1 coordinate 70,554,664, forward strand.
TAAATTAACATGACTCAATTTAACACAGATTCAAAGTTAACACACTGTCTATTAGCAAATGAGATCACATCCTCCCTTTGTCAAACCTGCTCATTATCTTCTGATAGATCCTCGCCCATGTACAAATAGATGCTCCATGAGTATATCTTGTCACACAGGTTTGGTGGAGGTGACAGATATCAGATCTTATGATCATTACGACTGATTTGTTGGGCTCCACGTTCCTGGTTAATGAGATTACACTTAAGTTTTTATTGTCAAGTCTATCCATTTTAAAGTAAAGGTCTTGCTGGAGTCGTGCTGAAAGCATATTTGAATGTTGGGGAGACTAGATTATGCCACGTGCCAGTGAGGTTAGGAATAGGAAGGTAGTAAAGCTAAAAACATGGCCAAAGAGCTGGTAGGGTAGGCAGCACTTCCAATATGTGAATCATTGGGATTCCCGGGTCTGTAGGATAGACACAGGAAGGACGGGATGCAGCTGAACTGGCAGCAATCTCCGATATGTGGGTCATTGGGAATCCTGGGTCAGTATGAAATACAAAAGAAGGACGGGATGGATGTGAACTGGCAGCAATCTCCTGGCAGGCAGGTTTGTTATTGTCACTCAGGAGGTTTTAAACTAGTCTGGTGGTGGGGGAGGGAGGGTGGAGCCAGAGCAGTACATCCACAAGCACAGTGACTGAAGAGTAGTTGGAGACTAATCCCAGTACAACTAAGACCAGCAACAAACTGGCAGAGGGGAGTGAACACAATGGGACAGGAAGTCTGAATAATGCTGATTTTAATGTGAGCAGTGTGACAGGCAAGACAGATGAATATATATAACCTTGAAACAAATATTACAGAGATTTGGTTGAGAGAGGGATCAGAAAACTATCAATCCAATGGGTCCAGAGCGAGTTGAAGAATGTGCCGTGAGAGGCTGGAGACGGTTGTTTGAAGCAAAATAATTACCCAGCAGTTTATTGGAATTGGACAGTGTGGGATGCAATGTACAGATTGAAGGGACAAGGGAGGAAACAGAAATTGTCTGTTTGCAATATGTTCCGCTTTACTGACAGTCCTTTGTAATCTCCTGTTACCAGAGAATAGACGAGGAGGAATTTACATCAGGGAAACTCAAACCAAATATCAGGTCAGGATCTGATGGAGTTTGGCTGAACTGTATTTATTTCAATGCAAGAATTGTTATGGGTAAGGACGATGAACTGGAATCCTGAATCCATACATGGGACTATGATGTTGCGGCTTTACAGAGACTTGGTTGAGAGAGGGAACGGACTAGCCGTTCAAAGAATCCAGGGTTTCATTGGTTTAGGCAAGATAGGGAAGAAGCTAAGAGAGGTGGACGAGTTGTTACACTGATCAGGAAGAATGATACATCTGCACGTGAACAGGACATACAGGAGGGACCATCCACTGCAGCAATATGGGTCAAGCTCAAAAATAAGATGGATACAAGCACTGCGTTACTATAATCTCTCCAACAGCCACGGAGGGATTGAGGAACAGATATGTATATCGATTAAGGAAAGATGTATTAAAAACAGAGTGGTCACAGTGAATTACTTTAATATCCCCAATAATGACTGGAAGTCCATTAGAGCAAGGGGTTTAGACGGGGCAGAATTTGTTAACTGCAGCAGTATGTGGATAGTCCAACGAGAGGAAGAACCATCCTGGACCTCGTTTTGGATAACCCAGGTCACTGACCTTTCAGTGGGACATAATTTTAGAAACAGTGGTCACAGCTCCTTCAGATTTAAGATAGCTATGAACACGGATATGTCAGGACCTTGTGGGAATCTCCTGAATTGGTGGAAGACAAATTACGTCAGCATCAGGCAGAGCTAGGACGTGTCAATTGGGAGGAGCTGCAATCAGGCAAATCCAATTTTGTAAGAGGGAACTGCTTGTTAAATCCTGACAGCAAAATCATCTCGTGAACGTTCTCCCAACTGCTCGAATTTCTATCTTTTTTTTGAACTGATATTTCAAGGCCGCTGCATATCAGACAACAGGAAGAGATAAAGGATGATTCTGCACTGTGTCCTTCGCATTATCAGCTTGTCTCTCCTGGCACCTGAAATCTTTATTGTGGATCAGAGAACTTCAGAATTGATAGAGCTCTGAAGGAGGCCATTTAGCCCATTGTACACCAACGAGCTCTCCAACAGCACAATTTGTCAACAGAGAGAACAGAATGTGTGTGTGTCTGTGTGTGTGTGCGTGAGAGAGAGAAAAATTAACAGGGAAAAAAGGAAGTGAAGAGAGATAAAAGGAATGGAGAGAAAATGGAGCGACAGAGTGAGTGAGAACAAGGGGTGTCAGACGAGTGTGAAGTTATATCAGAAGACAGCATGAGGAGAAATACACAGAAATTTCATTTAGAAACTCCCACAGACTGCAAGCCCTTTGTCTGGTCCGTACACTGTGAGCACTATGCTGTCATCCCAGATCATGTATCGCCAATAATATCACAGAACCGGGTTGCTGACCCTGAACAGGATCCAAAAGTACAATAGATTAGTTCCAGGGAGAAGGTGAATTAATTTAAATATTCTGGGCCAACAGGAACTTATAGTCCCTCTAGACACGGCGTGAGAGACAGGGCGAGAGATTCTCAATGAGGGGGATCACTGACAGGGGGGAGATCAGCATCTCAGCTGTGGTTCAAATAATGCCTGATAAAGGTTGAAAACCTCATCCGTGGTTTTTAAATTTACATTTCAATTCATAAAACTCCACATCGTAAGTGTATTTTAACGATCTTGCATCTTTGTAGTTTTCATGTTTTGGTATGTATAGGAAAGCTTGTTTTTTTGTCCCTTTATTTTGTGTTGGGACCAGAGTCCGACTGAATCCTAACTAAGGCTGTAGACAGAGGTCTAAACTGATTAGGAGAGTGTTTGTGTTGGCAGGGTGGGGGGTCCGTTATAGGGTTTAATTAGAAAAGAGGAGGTAAATGCACAGAGCTCAGGAGAGGTTATTAAAATCTCCAGCACAGACGCAAATAAGCCAGAGTGTATGGAAAGTGTAAGCAATCAGACTTCAAGCACACCGGAAAAACAAATAACAATGAGAAGAGGAACCGTTAATACACGATTGAAGGGGTTATGTCTGAATGCACGCAGTATAAGGAATAGAGTAAATGAGCTTGTGGCACAGATTGAAATTGGTCGGTCTGACGTGATGGACATCACAGAGAAGTGGTTGCAAGGGGATCAGGATATTCAAGTACATATATCCTACCGAAAAGATAGGTAGCAGAGGGAGTGGGTTTACATTATTATTAAGAAATTAAATTAAATCAATAGTAAGAAAGGAAGTAAAGTCAGATGGTGTAGAATCTGCGTGGGTAGAATAGAGGAATCACAAAGGTAAGACCACCACAGTTGGAGACTTGCACAGGCCTCCAAAGAGTAGTCAGCAGCTGGGGTACAAGATACACCAGGATATAGAAAAGATCTGTAGGAAAGACAAAGTTACAGTGATCATAGGGGAATTTCAATATGCAAGTGGAAAGGGAAACCAGGTTGGGAGTGGATCGCAAAAAAAGGAATTTGAGGAATGTCTGTGGGATGGCTTTTTGGAGCATCATGGGGTGGAGCCCACTCTGGAACAGATGACACTATGTTTAATTACGCAGGCTAGATAAGGGAGCTTAAAGTGAAAGAAAACTTCAGAAGCGGTGATTAGAACATGGTTGAATTTATTCTGCAATTTGAGAGAGAGAAAGTAGAATCAGAGTTAACAATATTTCAGCTGAATAAAGGTAACTGGAGAGGCACAAGGGAGTAACTGGGTAGAATTGACCGGGACAGGGGTCTAGCAGGAAAGACAACGGAACAGTAATGGCAGAAAATTCCAAGATTAATTCAGGAGACACTGCAGAGATACATGCTGAGCAATAAAGGCATGGAACAGGTAGGATGATACTGGATTAGTGGTGCTGGAAGAGCACAGCAGTTCAGGCAGCATCCAACGAGCAGCGAAATCGACGTTTCGGGCAAAAGCCCTTCTAACCATTAATACAAAGGAAACTTTAAGAGATTCTTTAGATATATAAAGTGCAAAAGAGAGGTAAATGTGAACATGGACCACTGGAAAATGATGCTGGAGAGACGGTAGTGGGAAACAAAGAAATGGCTGAGGAACTTTGTATCAGTCTTCACGGTGGAAGACACGAGTAATTTCTCAAGAATTGACGAGAGTGAGAGGGAAGTCCTGAATATGGTGGTCATCACCAAGAAGAGCATGTTAGAAACCGGAATGGCCTGAATGTGGATAGCTCATCTGGACCAGTTGGACTACACCCCAGCCTTGTAAGGGAGAGAGCTGAAGAGTTAGTGCAAGCGTAAGTGGTAATCTTTCAGGAATGACTAAAATCAGAAAACGGCAAAGTGGCTGTATAATTGCTAACATGACACCCCGTTTAATAAGGGAGTTAGGTAGAAGATGGAAAACTGCCGACTGATTTGCCTTACCTTGGTTGTGGGTAACATCCTGGAATCCATTGTGAAGGATGGGATTTCTGATACTTGGAGGTGTTTGGTAAAATAGGACAGAGTCAGCATGGTTTCATCAAGGGGAGATCAGTCCTGCCAAACCGGCTAGAAAACAGTGAGGGAGTAATGAGCAGATTAGATCAAGGAGAACCAATAGATGTTATCCATCTGCACTCAAGAATCCTTTGACAAAGTGCCATGCATGAGCCTATTGAGAAAGGTATGGTCCCATGGTACTAGAGGCAAGGTGATAGCATGGATCGAAGTTTGGCTGCCTGACAGAAAGCATAGAGTGGGGATAAAAGTGCTCTTCTCTGGATGGCAACAAGTGACAAGTGGTGTTCCACAAAACTCAGTGTTGGGACCACAACTTTTTACTTTGTGCATTCATTATCTATATGAAGGAACTGAGGGCATTCTGGCTAAGCTTTCAAACAGTGCAAAGATAGACCGAGAGACAGGTAGCATTGAAGAGGTGGTTCGGCTACAGGACGGTGCTCTCGTTCATCTCCTCAACTTCCCACACCTCTGCCCGTGCACTCCTCTCTTCCAATGACAGCAAGTTAGAACCTCTTTGGTGCTCGCCTTCCATCCCACCAAACTCAGGATACAACACATCATCCTCCGCCATTTCTGCCAACAACAGTCAGACCCCAATACCAGAGATATACTTCGCTCCCCACCCTATCATCATACTGCTGAGACCATTCCCTCACAACTTCCTCGTTAGGTGCACACGCCCCCATCAAGCCACATTCCACTCCCAACACCATCCCTTGACACAGCAAGAGATATGAAAACTGTGCCAACACCTCCCTCCTCACCTTCACCCAAGGCCCCAAAGGATCCTACCACATCAGGCAGAAAACATCCTGTGCATCCAAACACCTCTTCTAGTCAGTCCATTGCTCCTGTCTCCTATACATTAGCGAGACAGGATGTCAACTTACAGAACGGTTCAGGGAACACTCTTGGACACAGAAACCCAACAACTCCACTTCCCTGTGGCCAAATACTTCAACTCCCCTCCCACTCCGCCAAAGCCCTGCAAGCTTTTGAGCTCCTCCACTGCCAAATTCTAGCCACCTGGCTTCTGGAGGAAGAACGCATTATCTTCTGCCTTGGGACCCTCCACGGTATCAAGAACAATTTCACCAGTTTCCTTATCTCCCCTCCCTCCACCTTATCCCAGATCTAACCCTCCAACTCAGCACCGCCCTCTTCAACTGTCCTACCTGCCCATCTACTTCCCAAGTATCAAATCCACCTTCCTCTCTGACCTATCACTATTATCACCCACCTTCATCTAGCTGTCGCCTTCCAAGCTACCTTCCTCCCAGCGCCAGCACCCCCCCACCCCCCATTTATCTGTCTGCCCTCTTCCACGCACCCCACATTCCTGATGAAGGCTTTATGTCTGAAATGTCGAATCTCCTGCTCCTCGGATGCTGCCTGACAGGCTGTGCTTTTCTATGACCTCACTTTTTGACTCTGATCTCCAGCATCTGCGGTCCTCACTTTCACCTGCTGAAGGACTTTCACAGGTTTGGAGAGTGAGCAAAGAAGTGGTAGATGGAGTACAATGTGGGAAAGTGTGGGAAAGCATTTTGCCAGGATGAATAGAGGCATGGACTATTTTCGAAATAGCGAGCAATTTCAGAAGTCTGAAGGGCAAAAAGACTAGGGCGTTCTAGTCCAGGAGTCTTGAAAGGTAAACTTGCCGTTTGTCAGTAGTTAGGCAGGCAAATACAATGATGGTATTTATTTCAAGAAGGCTTAAATATAAAAGCAGGGATGTACTTCTAAGGCTCTACAAGGCTTTGGTCATGCCACATTTGGATTATTGTGCGCAGTTTTGAGTCCCATATCTCAGGAAGGATGCACTGGTCCTGGTGCGTTTTCCAAAGAGATTCACGAGAATGGTGCCAGGAAATAAAAGCTTATCATATAAAAAATATTTGAGGACTCTGGGACTGTATTTGGTAGAATTCAGAAGGATGTTAGGAGGTCTAATTGAAACTTACAGAATACTAAATGACCTGGGAGAGAGGGGATTTTGGGAAGATGTATCCAATTTAGGAGAGATTAGTACCCGTGGGGATAGTGGAAAGAAAAGATCTTTTCGAACAAAGATAAGGAGAAACCTCTTCAGCCAGACAGCGGTGAATCTATGGAATTCACTGCTACAGAGGGTTGTCGAGTCCAGGTCAGTGAGTATATTTAGGAGTGAGACAGATAGGTTCTTGACTGTAAAGGGGATTAAGGGTTACAGGTAGAAAGTGTGAGAATGGGGTTGAGAAGCTTAACAGCCATCATGGAATGGCGGAGCAGGCTCAATGGGCCGAATGGCCAAATTTCTGCTCCAATGTCTTCTGGGTGTGTGGTTAATATTGGCTCTCCTCATTCCTCATTGGCGATGTACCCTTGAATTTGATCTTCATATGATTTATGAAGAATCAAATTCCAATGTTGATGGCTGGGAAATATCATGTTCCCTCCCTCCACTCTCAGCAGCCATGCCCCGATATCATAATCACACTGCAATTGAAATCCACTGAAATGTATTTCAATACAGTTGATTGACATCGATAACATTAACAGCAGGACCCTTACCTGCCCTCTCTGATCCTTGAATAACCATCTGAATTGTGTGTCCCATCATATTCTCTGTTAACATATCCATGCCATTTGTCTGTTAACACTCATGTTGTCATAAGCAATTTTCTGTCAGATTATGGACTAGAAAAGTTCTCTACATATTTTACTGAAATTATAATCACTGATCAGTAGTTACAGACAGTATATTTCGATTTATAGGCCGAGAAACTTGGTTAAATTCTGAAAATCCTTTGACATTACTGTCATATCTAAGGCAGATTGAATGATTACATACAACCAATCTACCATCTCAAATATTTCTTCCTGTTCATCCCCCACACATATCCCATGCCAAATGTGTAAACTTTAAATGTTCTTTTGAATTTTAATAAAATCATTATTGAATTCAAAGGGGTTAACTGGAGTTATTTGTTCAGTGACTGTGATTAATATTAATCTCAGTGGATCCAATTATGGCAGTGGAGAGTTTCCATAGTTGAAATATAAATGGGCTCTGTTCAATGTGCTATCACATAGTGTGAGTAGGAGCATCACTGACAGCACTAACAGGGATCAGCAGCTCGAGAGAGAGAGCGGGCGGAGAGATCAGAATCTGAGAACATTAGACAGGAATGTTACAATAATGATTCATAATCTGAGGACCATGGATTGGAATGTTCCAACAATGGATCAGAATCTGAGAACATTAGACTGGAATGTTCCAACAATGGACAGGAGTTTATCCTTGGGTCTTTACTGGCTTTCTCGGCCTTGGATATCATTAGCATCACGGATCAAGTATATCCTTTGGATTATTCAAGTTGGTTACTATCCCATCCTTGCGATAGTTGGTGTTCCTGGTAAGTCATTATATTTGTCTACTAAACTGGGTTGAACTCAATTTCTGCTCATGATATACAAATTTTGGAAAGTGCAAGTCAATTTCTTCAGTTCCAAACAAAAAGTCATTTCCTTATAAATTATAACTATCAAACTACTATTTATAAATTACTCACTGATATGCGAGAAGGACACCGAATGTTCTCAAACTTCATAATCCATTTTTTCCTTCACGGATTTACATCTCCATGTCCTCCCCACTCACCAATCCTGTCCAAAACCACCATGATGATATCTCAGTCTCGTCTGCAGGCTCAGTGCAACTTCTGAATGAACCATGATTTTTGCCTTTGTTCAATCTGGATGCAACAGTTTCAAGTGCCTTCTAATCACATGTCACTCACTAAATAATTGCTCTTGAGGATGTTTGACGTGTTCCCTGCACGTACAGGAAGACAGTTTATGGTAGTCAAGTCATTGACTCATAATCTAGAGCCACAGAATAATAGTCTGTTGATATCTCATGAAGGAAAGTGGTGGAATTTAAAAGCAACCATTATCATTTGTTATAAAAGCCCATCTGCTTGCCTGAAGTCCTTTAGGTAAGTCAATGTGTCAACCTTCCCTTATCAGGTTTCCGTGTGACTTCAGTGATGAACATGTGGGTGTACTGCACCTTTAAACTACCTGACAGCACCAAGTCTTCCGAAAAATAGATATAATTTAACATTTGGTTGAACAACTCGATTAGCTCATTGTCTTGAGACAAAAACAAATTCAGCTAAACAGTTTAAATTATACCCCAAATGACCCACTTCCAATCACGTTTGAATGTAATAGATTGATAATCTTAAAAGCCAATGACCCAATCCAATAGTTTGGAGGTACAAGACCGTGGAAAATTGAACAGTTGAGAGCAGAGCTGCCAAGCTACCAGCATGCAAAGACTGTCTGAAAAATAGTTCTCTTTAAAGTATATTCATTGATTAGTAACTAGTGAAGCAGAATCCCCCAGAAGAAAAGAAGACAGGACTATGGAGAAGAACCGAAAGCTTCTTATCTGGTTTTGAGATAAGAAGTTTTATTTTGTAAATTTTAATTAGGAGTCTTATCTGACTCGTATTGTGGAGGGGGCAAGTCAAAAATAGGTTAGAGGAAGAAGTTGTACATATTCGTTCGATTATTATTCTCTGTAAAACTTGAAGAAATAAAGTTGTTAATTTTTACTTTAAATAGTTCTTAGAATTATCACACATTACTGCATTGGATAAATCTTTTCTGTGTTGCTGGTTTTAATTAAGCAGGAGAATTTATCCTGAATTGTAACACTACAAACCCCCAGTAAAATGTGTTTTACTCTTTACTGTCCTGCGGAACAACTGAACCAGCCACTCAGTTTAAGATTGGTGTAAGATGCTGCCCTGACCAGGGCTGTATACATCCTGTGAGAGAAGAACAATAGTAAAGGTAGCTTCCACCCTCTCCCTGTTTCCCGTATTTGTCCAGCTCATTTCTATTCAGGTCGGTGATCATTACATCTTTTAGGGGGATTCGATCTCATTGAAATGCTCCCCGAGTGTGATGCACATCTCCATAGGCAACTCTGGTACTGGCTTTATTGATGCTGACGTACAGACATAAGAAACTTATAAATTCCATGTCAGTCGTAGTTCATAGAGAAATAATGGCGTTTCATAACACAGGAAGGAAACGGCGATGTCGAAGTGAGAGAAAAAGATTATTGTCATCATCCCTGAGTTTGTTGAGGCAGTATTTGGGGTACTGTGGATAGACTATCTCTCAAGTCTCACCAGACTAATCCCTGGGATGATGGCAACATGAACAGTGAGTGAAGCTCAGTGAGAGAATAAGGTGATTGCATTGAACATTAAGGGGGATGCACAATCACTTATGATGTTCTAAACACACACTGTTACGGTGATAAATTCCATGGCTTTTTTTCACTCGGTTTACATGATTCTCGACAGTTTAAGAGCCTCTGAGAACGTTCCACCCAACCACCCCCACTCCCTATTTCGATTCAGAAACAGAGAGAGGTTCAGGCTTTTAAAAAAGAAACTCTCCCAACATTAATACAGTTCAATTGGTGCGTGATCCTGCAATAAACGTCATGCCATCCATAATCTCGACAGCAGCAACAGTACCTTCATTATAAAAGAGTTAACTCTTCCCAGCAGCTTCCGACCTACATAGAGCACATGGGAGTGTCTTCTCGGAGATAGAAGAAGCCTCCTTGAGACTTTACACAAAATATTTGGTTTCCCTTATCACTGCCAGCAAACCATGTTAAGGTAGCACACGTTCTACAAACAATGGAACCATGATTAACACCATGGAGCCCCCTATCAATGCAGACTCAGTTGCATTGGTTTGTCATGTTAGAGTATCAATGACGCCCTCCTGTTACTGTATAACTATCTCGTGGGGCTGAATAGCCTCCTCCTGGTGTCATGGAACAGGTTTAAGGGTCTGATTGAGCTCTGCCTGTTCCTGTTTAACAGCTCGATGTACTGACCAGACCCCTTCTCTTCAAGTGGAATAGGCAGGTGGATTGAATGGGCTGTCCCTCTTCTTGTTCAGTAGTTTCCACGGGCTTAATGGCTTCCACATATCAGTGTGCAACCAGCCTGGGATGCTGATTGAGCACCTCTATTAACTGTGGAAATGTGCAGTGTCTGGCAGCGCTGTTACATGAATGCTACCGACACTTTAATAGCACAAACGGAATGCTGTCCAGGTCTTGCTGCACATGGACACAGGATGGTTCAAGAGCTGAGGGGGCACAAAATCTCTGAATATTGTGTGATCTTCAGTCATCATCCTTACTTCAGATCTTATGATGAGGAAAGACATTGATATCGCAGTTGAAGATGTTTGTGCTGAGGAGGCTAACCTGAGGATCTCCTGCAGAGATGTCCAGGAACTGTTAGGACTGTTGGCCACCGACCACAAGCATCTTCCTTTGTGCTCTGAAAGACCCAGACAAGTGGGAGGTTACACCTGATTTCCATTTAGCTCAAATAAGTGGGTGGTCCTGATGCCATCCTCAGTCAAATGCTCACTTTATATCAGAGCCATTCACTGTTTGCTGAGCCCCTGTGTTCACCTCTCGTTCATATCAATTAGGTGACGATGTATGTGTAGGGAATGTTTTCATCTCACAGTGGGTAATCAATGTCAGGAATTATCTAGGCTAGCGAGTTATGGGATCTACATCACTGAAAGTATTTAATGAGGAGGTAGATGGATGTTTGACCTGTCAGACAGCTAACGGATGTGAAGAATTGGGCATTATAAAGGAGTTAATGACAATAGTAGATCAACCATGATGGTAGACAATGGCTTGATCGCCAGAATTAGCTGATCCGGTTCCTTATGTCCTCATATTCTGTAATTACAAAGTTAATGGCTGTAATTTTCCTAAACGTTCTGTTATTGAACGTTGCAATCAGACAGAGCAAAGTATTCTGTGAGTCATCTCTGGGTGAGATATGAGGGTTGTATTCACAGTGAATCTGGGCCTGTATTATGACCAACAAATAAAGCACAAGTTGCAGTGAGGAGACACTCTGCAAAGAGACCAGAGGCGTTTTTGGAACCCAGCCTGGATTTCCAAATAGCATTTTCCAACCCACACTAAACCGTGTGTGTGTGACAGTCTTGATGGACTGAATGAGATGCTGTGTTACTGTGGATCAGGTATATGGAGCAAGTGGCCTCCAAATGCTCCTTGCAGGAGCTGTGAGTGGTTGGATGGAACATAGGAACATAGGACTGAGCAGCAGGAGTGTGTCATTAGACACTTTGTCACCACTCCACCATGCACAAAGATTATGGGTCATGTGATTGTGATTTCACCAGCACTTTTCTGTCTGTATACCATTTTCTACATTCACTTTTCTTTCAAATGTCAACAAATACAACTTTGAATAAATGTAAACATCCAGGCACCATAAACTTCTGGGGAGGGAATTTCCACTTGGACAGCCCTTTGAAAATTTCTCATTTGTGTTCCAGCCAATGTTGGAGGGTCACTGTTTCCTTTTCCGTCTCAGTCCTCCACTGGTTACACCAATCTTAAATGTAACCAGTTTAATGATGTGGCCAATGATATCGGTCTCAGAGTAGGTTATTTTCTAGAAACAAAAATGTAAGACACAGAACGTTGAACTCATATCAAATAGTAAAATGACAGAGTGCTCCAAATGTTATTCTGCCTTTGAAGTTATTCTGTTCAAATAAGCTACTGGTTGTGGGATTTCTTTCCGGAACAGTTGGATTTGGCTGAATCCCCTTTGTTTCGGGCATATGAGAGTTTCCAATGAATCCTCACCAGGAATCCATCACAAGTGGCAAAGATAACTCAGGGATTTTATAGACTGACACTTTGCTATCTGGTGGAACAAAGTAAGAGAAAGGGATCAATCGGTTGTTGTTTCTCAGGCAGCGAATAATTTTCTCCCTCTCTGTGTTGAAACATACAATAATGTCAACTGAACACTAAACTGGACCATGTGTGCTCTCCTGGAACATTCTCTGGAAAACCTGATTGTGGATTATATGCAGCGGCATCATTGCTCTTGTTGTACACAATTCTATTCAATCTTAAAAAAATGTCCCCATTTTATAATTTGATATCATGCGTACACGTGTCTGTGTAATTTGTAAATATTGGTAGGTGTCTTCATAGTATGTGTGTTAATATCAATGCATCTTTTTCTTCAAATATATTCTCTAGCTTTAGTCTCCCTGACAAGAGATAATATGCATCCAGCTGATGCACTTTTCTGAAAGTCGTGGTGGTCCAATGCTATTTCTAGGCTAAGATCGGAACTGATTATCCCCCATAACCAAAGGCCGGCATTCCAGGAATGAGAAAAGGGAACCCTCTTTGAAAATTTCAAAAATAATTATATCCTTTTATTTTAGTGTTAGTGGATCAAAACTGCACACAGTGCATCAGATGTGGTCTCAGCAATGCCCTGTACAGATGCCGTAAAACATTCCTGCAATTAAACCTTAACCTTTTGTCAAAAACAGCATCATTCCACTTACCTTCCAAATCACTTGCTGCATCTGCAGACTGACTTCACATGATTCATGTCCCAGGAACATGGAAACGGCCTGTATCACAGAGTTCTCTCAGTCTCTCTCCATTTAAATTGATTACCATTATATTATCCTTGATGCCAAAATAGACAATTTACCTTATGTTATTTCTACTAAATGTTTGCACACTAACCTTCCCTGTCTATAATCATATTGCAGACTCAGTACCTCAGTTTGGCGACACAATGAATGACCATCGTGGTGTACGTGCTAATTGAGCTACAAGCCATTCCCTCCTCATCCTCCAGATCATTGATACAGATTATTGGTCATTGATGACCCCACAGTGATCTATGAGGCTCTCCATCAGTTAGAGCTTTGCAGCCTGAAAGTAAAAATTTCTCTCTACTCTCTATTTCCTGCTCTCGACATATTCCCTGTTCCTGTGTAGCCGCTCAGGCGGGTTGAATGGCCTCGGCCTGGTCTGTGTAATGTACTCGACGATCTGAATTACTTAATTCTATATTCCTGTTAATTTTTTAGAGTGGCAGAATGGTCTCCGCCTGTCTCATTGTAACGATTCTGTCTGACGGATTGGGGTGGTCCCCTACCCTGTAACAGCATCGAGGGGTAGATTGAAGGGACAACACATGGGTTCGGGGCAGCAGTATATTTCTGTAACAGCCTCGATGGTGGATTGAGGGAACAACACATGGGGTAGGGACAGCAGTATATCTTTGTAACAGCCTCGAGGGGTGGATTGAGATAACAACACATGGGGTAGGGACAGCAGTATATCTCTGTAACAGCCTCGAGTGGTGCATTGAGGGAAGAACACATGGAGTAGGGGCAGCAGTATATCTCTATAACAGCATCGTGGGTGGATTGAGATAACAACACATTCAGAATGCTCATGGTTGGTCCAATTGTCTCTGATCATCCCTCTCCTGTCTGTTCCCGATAAACATTGACTCTCCTGTCCAGCAAAGATCAGTCGAGCTCTGCCTAGAATATCCTTAATAACAGAGTCTTCCCTATTCCCTGGAATGAGGATACCACAGGCCGCACACAGCACTAATTCGAAAGGGTCATCTTTGTTTCATTGTCGGACCCGTTACATTAAAACTGTGCTAACCTCACATCAAATCACCACCTCTTTTCATACTTAAGGATATAATAATTATGAACAACCATAATCCATTCTGCCCTCCAAACCTGTCCCACATTCCCACTGACTCTTTCCAGTCAAATATATATCAAATCCAGCCTCTGCTGCAATCTCAGAAAGTGAATACTTGACAGCATAACACCACATGAGCATGAAAAAAGGAGCAGAATGAGGCCATTCGGCACATCAAGTCTGATATGCCATTCACTAATTTCTTGTATGTACCCCAAACTCAATCTCCTGCCTCCTCCCGAAATCCTTGATCCTTTTATGAACCAAAAAAGTGTCGATTTGTGTCTTAATGACACGAGTGGTTGTGTCTATGTGTGTATGTGTATGTGTCCATGTGCTTGTTTTCTGTGTATTTGTGTGTCAACATCAGTGTGCCTATGTATCAGCCTCTGTGTTTCTATCTGTGTTTGTGTCTATTTGTGTGCAATTGTATATGTCTCTGTGTGTTGCAATCTCTGTGTGTATGCCCATCTCCTTATATTTGTTGTGCATGTTAGTATGTTGGGGTGTTTACCAAGATGTCTGTGCATTTCAGTGTCTGCATCTCTGTGCAGTGAGGTATCTGTTTTTGTATGAGATTGAATGGACTGACGGTGGAACTGACAGTGGGTTTAAAGTGAGAACTGAATGTTGTTCTTTATTTAGTTGATGGGAAGTGGATGTTTCAGAAGCTCCCCATGAGACATCTTGTTTCTGTCCGACTCATGCCAGGTTCCTCCCCACATGGCAGGAGAAGAGGGTGTGAGGGAACACACATCAGGCACAGCACCACCCGGCTTGGCCCTTTCTGTCCCATTCCAGGCCGTTTCTCCTGGAACAGGAGAAAGGGAGAGAGGGAGGGAGAGTGGAAATGGGTGACCCTGCTGTTAGTGCTGGTGGATGTGGGGCTAGGGGGAATGGTGAGGTGCCCGGAATGAGTCAGTCGACTGTTGTAAATCAATTTAGCATTGTTAGTGTGGGGGGTATTGTGTAGGTGACAGAGAAAGTGAGGAAAAAGGTGCTGAATTCAGTCGTGAGTTTGGAAATGCCTGAGCCTTATTTGGAAATAGAGTGTGAGCCTTGTTCGGGGGTCAGTGCTATAACAGACATACAGGGAGTGTGAAGGAGCAGATAGAATATGGTGACCCTTATCCTGACAGAGCGGAGAAGGTTATTGACGCTTGGTCTGTATCACAGCGTCAAGATGACCCTTCCGGAATGTCTTGTCCAAATCTATCACCAATGATGCCCCAGACCATGTCGCTCAGATTCACTTTCAGGGGAGCTTACAAATAACAAGGAGAAGCAAACATTGGTGTATTATATATCGAAACTAAAAATGTTGCAGAAATTCTGAGCGTCACATGCTCTGAAAATTAGATATGAAAATATCATGGATACTGCAGTCTTATTGGATGGTCTCAAGTTGCAACTCAACTGTGTTAACTAAGTGACTGTGAAAAATAAATTCCCTAAATGTATATCAGATTTGTTGAAGTGTATCTATTGAACCAAACTAGAGATCAAGTTTTTTCGGATTTGGTGTTGTGTGGTCCGGAGGACTAATCAATGTCCTTGCTGTGAAGCAGCTTTAGAGGAGTAGTGACATTAATATGTTGTATTTTACACGGAGTCTGCATACAATATAGAATGTTTGTACATATTGGTCAAACATGATGGAAGCATGGAGCCGAGAGGGTCAAGTTTGTTCCAGTGAATTGGGAAAATACAAAATAACATTCAGTGGGAGATAAGCAATGGTTGTTAGAGTCATAGAGTCCTTTAGGCCCTTCGGCTCAAACTGATCCATTCCAACCAAAACGTCAATTCACACTAACCCCATGTCCCAGCCATTGCCCCGCATCCTTCTAATCCTTTCCTATCCTGTATTTGTCCAAATGCATTTTAAATGTTTTGAATGTACCCACCTTAACTACTTCTGCTGGTAGCTCATTCCATATGCGTAACACCCTGTGTGTAAAAAAGTTGCTTCTCAGGTTCCCTTTTATTCTTACTCCTCTGACCTTAACCTGATGCCCTCTAGTCCGTGACTGTCCAATCCCGGGAAGTAAAGGCTGAGTGCATTCACTCTATCCATGCCTGTTCTGATCTTATACCCTTCAATAAGATCCTCTCCCCAGTCACATACACGCAAAAGTAAAAAGTCCTTCCTTTTCCAACGTCTCCCTATAACTCAGAGCCTTGAGACTTGGCAACATCCTTGTAATTTTTTTCAGGATTCATTCCAGTTTAATAACTTCATTCCTATAGAAAAGTTACCAAAACTGAACATAACGCTATAAGTATGGCCTCATCAGTGCGGCATATTCTGCAGCATAGCTCCCCAAATTCGCTACTCAGTGCCCTGACTGATGAATGCCACTGTGCCAAAAGTCTTCTTCATTGCCCTGTCTACCTCTGAATCAACTTTCAGAGAACCATGTACCTGAATTCCAAGGTCCCTCTGTTCCACTACAATCCTTAAGACCCAGCCACTCACCATAAACCTCTGATATTGATTTGAGTTTCTAAAATGCAAGAACTTACACTGATCTGCATTAAAATCCATTTACCATTTCTCGGCCCACTTCCCCAGCTGATCAAGGTACTGCTGTAAGTTCTGAAATTTCTGATTACCTTTGTCATTCTCCATGTAACCGCCTATTTTATTGTCACCTTCAAACTTATAAATCATGCGTATACATTCTCATCTAAATTATAGATATATGTAATATATAGTGGTGCCAGCATCGCCCCAATGCATTCTATTAGTCCCAGGCCTCCAGTCTGACAAGCATCCTTCCACTATTACTCTTTGCTTACTACCATCAAGCCAATTTTGTATCCAATTTGGCAGGTCCTCCTCAATTTTCATGCGATCTAACCTTCCAGAGCAGCGCACCATGTGAAAGCTTCTTGAAGGCCGTACTTGAATCCATATAGACTACGCATACCACCCTGACCTCCTCAACGTTGCTGGTCACTTCGTCATAGAATTCGAACAGATTTGTGAGCTATGGTCTCCGATGCACAAAGCTGTGTGAACTTTGATGATAACGTTTGCCCGAAACGTTGATTTTCCTGTTCCTCGGATGCTGCTTGCTCTGCTGTGCTTATCTAGCAACACTTTAATCTTGCTCCGAATCACACCCTGTCTTTCCGAATGCACGAATATCTTATCTCTCAGAACCTTTTCAAGTACGTTACCTGCTACAGATTTTAGGTTTAGTGGTCCATAGTTCCCAAGTTTTTCTTTTTAGCCCTTCTTGAGTAAGGGCACAGCATTCACAACCCTCCAGTACTCCGGGACCTCACCTGTTGGCTATCGATGATGCACAAATATCAGCCAGGGCCCTCTCAATTCCTTCTCTGTCCTCCTGCAGTGTTCCTGAATATATCTGGTCAGCACCAGGAGATTTATAGAAATAATGCAAAGTCTGAATAATACGTCTATTTGTTTCAGTATAAACACCAAAGAAAGGGAAAATGACACAATTATGTTTAACATAACAAATTAGAAAACGTATTAATCATAGCAAGTGGCTTCGGAAGAATTTCAGTCATTGTGGAAACCTGAGAATTCTCACAAATTCACGATCTAGAAACAAGGGCCATGAAATTCATAAGGAAATCAAAAACAGAACATGAATGCAAACAAACAAGAACAAAAACACTGCATAAGTCTACAATCTGTATTTCAAAGGAAACAAAGTAAAAGCAAGGTCAAATATGGAAATTGGTAATTCGGGAGAAGAGAGTTTATTGTGAAAAACAGGGAAATGGCCAAGAAAATAACCAGTTACTTTGCATCTGTCTTCACGGAGGAAGATCCACAAAATCACCCAGTAATACCCAGTGATCACGTTGGGCTTGTGCAACTGAAGACATAAAGTCAATTTATATCAGTAACAAGGTGGTATTTGAAAGTGTAACTGGATTGAGCATTGCTAAGTCTGACAAACCTAATGTACTTCATATTAAAATGTCAGACATAAATCGCCAACAGAAATATTAATTGCACAGTCGATGACTGTGTTTCATTTTCCTGTGCATTCTGTAGAGGCTGGAAGGCATTGTGGATAAATGGAAGTTAGCAAACGTGGTCCAAGCACTATAGATTAATGGAAGGAATCCAAGCATCTATAAAGGGAAGAACACATAGTTTGGAGAACTGCTGAACAATTAACTTGACATCTGCAGTTTGGAAACTTGTAATCTCTTATACAGCTTGTGATATTGGATATTTAGGAATTAACAGCAACAATGCAGAAACTCCGGCTGTATTTGTGACAGAGGTCTAACTCGATGTGCTATAGTTTTTAGACCCCATCAACCACACTCTGAGAAAAGGAACATGAAGTGACTTCACCACAGGAAATAGCATCACCAACACAAAGAAATCCAAACATATAAATGGAAAGCAGGAATTTTAAGCATTGTTGCGCATGAGGTCCACTGAAGATGTTACCGAGTAAGATAAAGAAACGTCTGGAAATGTAGTGAGCAAACCTACATCCATTGTGTAAAGTGGTGGTGACCCAATCTGAGAAAGAATATACTGACCTCAAAAAAGTGCAATGGACATTGTCCAGATTAATCCCTCAGATGGCGAGATTGCCTGATGAGTAAACTCGGCCTGTGTTTTTTAGAGTTTGAAAGAATGAGAGGAGGGTCACAATGAAACTTGGAAACTTCACAAAACATATGCCAAGTTGGAAATAAACAGGACGTTTCAGTTCCACATTCAAGGCAAATAATTGCAGTTTAAGGGACAGACCATTTAAGACCACAATAATGAGGAAATTCTTCAATGGTGAGAATTGCCTAAAACATGGGCATAGAAACCTGCTAGTAGGGCAAGATTAGGGAGAAACCCCAGATATTCTGCAAGTGTGTCAAGCGGAAAAGAATAACAAAGGAACAGGTCGGAGTCATTCGTGACTTGCCAAGTTTCATTCAAATCAAATTACTGTTAGGAGACAGAGGGTAGTGCTTGAAGGCTGTTAGTGTGACTGAGACCGGTGTCCAATGGTGTATCACAGGGATCAGTACTGTGTCCCTTATTATTTCTGATACGGAGGTGTTGGTGTTGGACTGGGGTGGACAAACTTAAAAATCATATAACACCAGGTGATAGTCCAGCAGGTTTACTCAGAGGCACGAGATTTCAAAGCGCACAACCACTTGATGAAGAAGCAGCGCTTCGAAGCTAGTGCCTCCGAATAATCCTGTTGGACTATAACCTGGTGTTGTGTCATCTTTAACCTGATTATTTGTGGTATTCGTAAGTGATGCAGCTGTGAATATAGACGGGAGTGTGACAACTAAGTTTGTGTTTGATACAAAGATTGGCCGGGTGGTTGGCAGTGAGGAGGAATGTCTTATGTTACAGGAAGATACAGATGGAATGGTCAGATGGGTGGATCAATGGCAGATGGAATGTAACCCTGATGAATATGAAATGATGCACTTTGGAAGAAGGAACTGGACAGAGGAGAACTCAATGAATAGCAGCACACTAGGGAGCTCAGAGGGTGCTTCTCCACAAAATCTGAATGTGACTAAACTGGTTAATGCACAATTTGAGAAAGCATAGGGACCGTAGATATAACCTTTATTCATCAAGGCAGAGATTATAAGAGCTATGCGGAAGTTTGCTTTTGCCAAGATGGAATACTGATTGTAGTTCTGGGAGACACATTACAGGAAGAATGTGATTGTAGTGGAGAGGGCTCAGAGGAGATTCACCAGAATGTTCACTCGGATGGAGCATATGAGCTATGGAGATAGGTTGGATAAGCTCGGGCTGTTTAGTTTGGAGGAGAGAAGGTTGAGTGGGCCGAGATTCAGAAGGATAGGATTACGAGGGACATGGATCGGATGGATAGATAGTAGCTGTTCCTTTTAGTCAAAGTGTCAAGAACAATGGAGCACATTATAAAGTGAAGAATTTGAGCTGTGGAGAGGAATTGAGGATTGCTTTTCACTCAAAGGGTGCTGGGGTCAGGAATGCACTTCCTGAGAGAAGAATTGTCATGGTAACTTCACAACCATTAGAAAATACACGGTTGTGAACTTAAAATGCCATAAGATTCACGGCTACGGTCTTGTGTCGGAAAGTGGGGCTTATGTCGAACGTGCTGTATTGTTGATGGGACAAAGTCTGTGCTTCTGTGTTTGTATGGCTGTGGAAGATCAATCAGTGAGCAGCTTAAGATAGGAATTGATGGGTTTCTGAAGAGTGTATTAACAAGGGTTTTAAGATTGAACTTGTAATATCTTCTGAAAATATGTCAATGGCAAAATTACAGGAAAAAAAAAGTGCAGCTTTCTTACAGTCTGATACCAGAGAATTGAGGACAGGGAAAAGGCAGAACTCTGGACCAAATACTTCAGTTATGTCTTCACATAAGAAAACGAAACAAAAAAGAAAACTTCCCAACAAAACTAGTGAACATTAGTCTGTTTAGAAAAATGGAATAGAATGAAATTAGCACCTGAACAGTTTTCGAGGAAGTATTGGAACTGAAAGTAATGAGCACAGACAAAGTCAACAGAGATTGATCAAATGGGAATCATATTTGAGAAAGTGCCTTTAGCATAATTATGGAGAAGCAATAAATGAAATATGTGCATTTTCAGAAAGATTTTTGATAAAGCCTATTCTGCAAATTCAAATCCTCTGGGACTGGGACTAATATGGTTTTAGAATGGGAGAGCTGTCAGGAAGCAGTGAGTAGAAATAAAACAATGTATTGTTTGAATGGAAGGTTTGGAGGATATAGCAAGGGTTGGGGTTTGGGCCCCAGCTATTCCCAATACACATCATATGTA
Source organism: Chiloscyllium punctatum (assembly GCF_047496795.1). Taxonomy (NCBI): domain Eukaryota; kingdom Metazoa; phylum Chordata; class Chondrichthyes; order Orectolobiformes; family Hemiscylliidae; genus Chiloscyllium; species Chiloscyllium punctatum. The sequence continues at coordinate 70,575,676 of NC_092752.1, forward strand.
TGATTGAGTGGATCAAGTGCAATATTTTCAAGTTTGCAGATGGCACTAAACAATATCAGATTGTGAGTGGGTGAGCAGGATGTCAAAATGCTCCAAGGGAATTGAGACAACTGGAGTGTCTGGGCAAATACGTGGCACATGAGGAGTAATGGGGAGGGGAGGCGGGGGATATGTGAAATTGTGACCTTTGATGGGAAAAACAGAACTGGAGCCTATCATTTGAAAAGGGATTGGTTGAAAAATGTTAATCTATAAAGGAACTTAAACTGCATTTTTGTTTCTTCTGTGCAGCCCTCCAAGGTCAGTGTAGGGCAATGAGGTCTGAATCATGAAGTCAATACTGGGAATGGCATTGGCATGCTGACCAGTGTACACAGACCCAACAAGTGGGGAGATGTAACATTGAAAAGGATCTGGATCTCCCTGTACACCAGTCACTGAAAGCAATATTGCAGGAGCAGAAAGCAGATAGGCAGATAAATCGTGTATTCACCTTCATTTCTGGTGGATTTGAATACAAGAGTAAGGGTGTTTTACTGCAGCTGTACAGGGCGTTGGTGAGACCTCATCTCGAACACTGTGCAGTATTATGTACAGTTTTGGTATCCTTACCTAATAAAGGACAAACCTGACATTGAGGCAGAGCAGCGGAGATGACCAGACTGATCGCCAGTGTGGGAGCAGAATCTGGGGTGGCTGGGCCTGAATTCCATGGGCTTTAGGAAAATGAGTTGAGATATAAGTGAAATATATATAACTCTGTCAGGACAAGACAGATTGGAAGCAGGGGTGACAATTCCCCTGGCTGGGATATCAAAACAAGGGGCCACAGTATTAGGTACAGGCAGGTCACTCTGCATTGAGATGAGACTGAATGTCTGCACTCAGAGACTGGTGAACCTGGGGAATTATCTCCCTGATCAGACTGTGGAAACCAAGACACTGAATATGAAAATGGATTTCTGGAAACTAAAGGGACAGGGAGAGAGCAGGGTATGGTATGAAGATAGAGGATCAGATATCATTACGGTTGCTCTTCAATAACTTGGTAGCTGTGTTCCTATGCATCACTGTGTTGCAGAAAATCATGTAATATTAATAATGTGGTCTATGGGGAAAAGAGAATAATGGGCAAACCGCAAAATATCAGTAAAAAACCAAAATTAAAGTTCGTCTAACACACACACTAGCTCAGTCTAATTAAACCTTTAAATCATATAATGTAATGAAGTAGTGCTGTAAATGCAACACTTTCACAATACAGTCACGGACTACATCCCTGTACCTTTCACCAAACTCTTCACCTGAAAGCGCGCAGGGCTGACTGACCACCTGATGCCAACATGGAACTCAATTTCTCCTCAAGATTCTCCCCCAGTTTGAAATAAAGTTCCTTCTAATTGGAGAGAACACTTCCCCGTTTCAGGCTCAGGTTCAAGGCTTTGCAGAGCAGATAGCATTCCTGTTTTAGCTGAACACTCAGAGGGTGCATTTTGCAGACAGAGGATACTGAAGCTGGGTTTTGTTGTTCAGCTGGTGCCTGGCAAGGAATCGCGTCACAGTGAGTGGGAGCTCACTTTATAGAGAAGAGGTGCACAATTCACGAATCGCATTGCAGTCAAATCACGTTTAATAAACCCGTGTTTTCAGAAAACTGCCTGTATATTGAATCGAGGAGCAAGATTGATGGACTGAAGGGACTACCACAGTTCTTATTTTATATTTCACAATGTTTAAAAATACTAATGGATATGAACACTGTGTCGGGAAGACTGCATTGTGGAGATTTTCTCCATGAACTAGAATGAGGAAGGCTGAATGTGTTGTATGATCTATTCCTTTCCCGATGTTTCTGTGCAGTCTGTGGGAAAGCTCTGTAAATGCTGTCACAAGCTCTCAGATGTTAGGAAGGTGGTCGCTGCAGGGTCAACAGGACTGTGATTCCCGTTCCCTTTTCTGATATGGAGGCTGGTGCCGGTTATTCTATCTGGTTTTATCCTTTAAGACCTTGGAGCAGTGTGATTCAATTGAGAGTCTTGCTTGGCTGTTTCAGGGACCATTGAAGACTTTATCACATGTCTGTGTGTCTGGAGTCACTTTTAGACCAGACCAGGAAAGCACGGGAGATTCACTTCCTGAAAGTACATTGGGGAAGGAAATTGGTGTTTACGATTGATATTGACATCAAGGTCACTGTGACCATCACCAGATTCTAGATCTTGATATTTTATTTTTTTAAATTTCCATCAGCTGCCAGAGCATTATCCTGTATTGGATTAGTAATCTCGTGACATTTCTACAGCAGCACCATGTCCACATAGGAATCTATCGGAAACCACACTGAGCGGGTTATTTCTGTACTGCTTCACAACTCTGTCAAGATGAACTCCCACCAATTTGTTTATCGTGAAGAGACTGAGGGGGTGTGAAATGGTCAGAATGTAATTATTCACCTATTAGGGGACCGGACATAGCTGAGTAATTTTCCTCATTGCCAGGTAGATGTCAGAGTTGGAGCTGAAATGAAACAGTTTCCCCTGGGACACGGCTTGTTGTGCAGCACAAGTCTTCAGTCCTATGACAGGAATGGGGTCAGGGCCCACTGCCTTTGTCGTATCTACTGTGATCAGCTGTTTCTTCATGTCACATGCAGCGAATCGAATTTGTTGAACACTACCATCTGTGATTCTGTGGGCATCATGGCGAGGGCGAGTTGGATCATCCATCCAACACCTCTGGCTGAGGATGGTGCAGATACTACATCCTTGACTTTTTCACTAATGTGCACGGCACGGCTGTTCCATTATTGAGAATGGGGATATTTCTGGTGTCCTCTCCTCCAGTAAGTTGTTTAATCGTACACCGACACTTATGTCTGGATGTGGCAGGACTGCAGAGCTTAGATCTGATCTGTTGGTCTTGGGATCATTTCGTCCTCTCAATCAGATGTTAGTTCTGCTGTTTGGAATGAAACCATTCAAGTGCGGTAGCTGTAATGGTTTGTGATCAGCTTTTGGTACACATGGTTCTGACCGTGGCATGTTCACCCACACTCGTCACTGAACCATCGCTCGGCTTGATGATAATGGTAGACTGATGGAATATCCTGGAGAAAATGTTGCAGATTATATTTGAATACAATCCTGCTTCTGTTGCTGCTGTTGTCCACAGCATCACGTGATAGCCCAGTTTGAGCTGCAATATCTGCAATTCAATTCCCCAGTTCACATCGAAACCCATTCACCCATCAGCCTTGTACTCAGTGAACGCACCTGGTTTCTGATGCAGTAACACTTTCATATTCTCATTCTGCTGAGAGTTCTCCTTAGTGTCATACTTCAAATTTGTTACATTACTCAAACCCTTTAACATATTCATCTGAATCGTTTCCTTTCTCATAATGCCTTCTTCTGCGTTTGAATTGAATGTGTTTCCCTCTGGATTTCTCCCTGACCATGATTAAGAGCTCTGTGGTGTCAGTGATGCCAGCCTTATGCAGTTTCTGAGAGAATGAATGTGTGCACTTTGTGTTATTGTTCAGTACCCAGTGTAGGGCACTCCGTGTTGGAGAGGGCGTTTGAGCAGCTTTCACACACGTCATTGGAACTTGTTCAAAAACAGAAATTGCTGAAGAAATAAAGCACGTCCGGCGGCATCTTCTGTAGTGAATGCAGAGTTAATCTTTCGGATCCAGTGACCCTCTACAAAGCTCGCAGTTTCTCCAGCAATTTTTGTATTTATTTCCAGTACCCATAGTTCTTTATTTAATTGAATTCTTTGCTGTGCCTATTCGTTTTTGGAGAAACTCAGCAACCCTGACAGAATCTGCAGAGACAGAGAAACAGAGTTGGCGTTACAAGCCCAGTGTGACTTGTTCAGAACTGAAAAAGGTTGGAAACTGGGCTTTGTAATCCCTTGCCGTAGATGGGGGATGGGTGACTTGGAAAAGAGGACATGACAAAAGATATTAGCAGTGGTAAACGAGAAGATAATGCAAAATGGGTTTCAATTAAGGTGTGAATGGGGGAAAGGGGTTATTTCGAACTGAACGTAAGATGAAGAAGACACAACCACACAAAGTCATAGGGAGAACAGGAGGGAGAATATTGACCATGTGGTATTAAACAGATCTAGATCTATACGTTTTGACAGTATACATCATCACTGGCTTCACACTATGGAAGTCAGGTGCTTGACCGCTTATTAGCACGAGTAAGAGTTTCATGCTGCCTTAGTTTTGTAACATAGAACAAAACTAACAGTATGACATTTGGGCTGTTTTCTTTACCTGTCATTTTTAATATTCTTTCCAATTTGCAGAGCTTATCGTTAAACGTTTGATCTTGAAGTTAGTATCAGATGGAGTGTACGAGTTTGAGGGGTGGCATTCTAGAAGTTTATAATATCATGGGAGGCATGGATAGAATCAATAGTGAAGGTCTTTTCTGCAGGTTTGGGGAGTTCAAACACAAATGCATAGCTTTAAGGTGGAAGGGAGAAACTTGAAAGGGACAAAGTGACAACATGTTTTACACAGAGGGTGATGTATCTATGGAATGAGCTGCCAGAGAAACAGTGGTAGATGCTTGTACAGCTACACTATTTCAAAGGCATTCGGACCAACATATGAATGGGAAACGTTTTAAGGCATATGGGCCAAGTGCAAGCAGATTAGATTAGTTTAGTTAATAAAACCTGGTCAGCATGGACAAGTTGGACCAAATGGTCTGTTTGTGCACGCTATGACTGTATGAATCTAGAAAGTGAGGAAAATGTACGAAAAGATATGATGTAATAAATCGGACAGAAATATAGAACATGCATCAAGAGCTTTCGCATCTACATAAAAAAAGCTTGAAGATGTGTGTGTGAGCTGAAGCAGAAGTGAAGTGAGGAAAGT